>NW_024424675.1:6824787-7001677 GCF_017311325.1 Ursus maritimus
GGGGGGGGGGGGGGAGTCAGGAAAGAAGGGTCCCCCGGGCCGGCTCTCGCCACCAGCTTCCCGTGGTCATTGTCTGGGGTGGGGGTGGGAGGGGCAGCCCTCTCGAGGCCCCTTGAGCAGGGTCCGGCCTCATTTGGTAGAGATGGGGGGTGGTGGGATCCCTAAACCCCCAAGGTCACACCGGGCAACCACCAGTGTGGCTGTGTCCATGAAGAAAGACTGGAAGTTCAGTTCCTCTGTCACACTAGTCCCAGTGCACCAGGACCTCCCCAGTGTCACAGGGGTCCTGGCAGTGCTGGTAGCGGGGCACCGACCCCCGTCTGGGTGAGCAGGAGACCACAGCCTCACGCTTCTGGAGGACTCCAGTTCGCAGGCAGCAGGGCCCCACGGGCAGAGCAGGTGGTCTTTCTGCTGTGTGCCACGAGATGGCTCAACCCCTTGGCCCCTCTGACCCCCAGGAGAGACTAGAAAAAGAGAAGAAATTAACCAGTGACCTGGGACGCGCTGCCACCAAATTACAGGAGCTTTTGAAGACAACCCAGGAGCAGCTGGCGAAGGAGCGAGAGACCATGAAGAAGTTGCAGGAGCAGCTGGACAAAACAGTGAGTGTCTTGGCTCCGCCCAAGGCCTTGGCGTCCCCAGCCCCTGGAGGTGGGCCCTCCCCCGGGGGGGGGGGGGAGAGCAGTGTGTGGGAGGCCCCAGGACTCCTGGGGTGCCAGGGAGATAGGAGACCCAGGCCTGGGGGCGGGACTTAGTGGGAACATGCAGCCCAGCACCCACCCTTCTGTCGCTGCCCTTGGTGGGCAGTGCCTCTTGGACCCCCACTGCCAGCTAGGTCCTCGCTCTGTGCAGCCTGGGTACCAGGGGCCTCACCCAAACTCAGGGAGCTCCCTCTCCTGTCAGCTCCCACCAGCCCCTGGAGTCCACTGTGGTTCTCCAGACTTGCCGGGCTGCGTGTTCTCTGTAGGGACGGGAGTGGTGTGGGGTTATTAATCCCAAGGGGGACTGGAGGTACCTAGGAGTTAGGCTCCTTGGCTCCAGCCTCTCCCCCCCCCCTGCCCACCTTTGTTCACAGGAGGATGGTAGCAGCTCAAAGGAGGGCACATCTGTCTGAGTCTCCTCTTCAGGAAAAGAAGTTACTGTTCAACTTACCAAAATGCCTTACACATTCCTTACAAATAAATCAACCAACCAACACAGCGTTATCCAGGCCCAACCTCCAGTAGCTCTGAGAGAAGCCATTAGAGACGAGAGTCTCTTAGAATCACAGAAATAGATCTTCCAGACCCCCAGTTTGTAAAAGAACCTTTGTCACATTTGATAAACACTATTTCCCAGGACCAGCCCTGGACCACCACCGAGCAGACGCCAAAGCCCTTACCAGCTCTGTGCCAGCCCCTAGGGTATGCGTGGGGGAGGCCGGGACCTCTGGGCATCTGTGTGTCAGTCAGTGCAATTGTTTTCTTTCCCTGGGTTGGGGGTCAGGAGGCGGGCGGACCCGGGGATGAGTCTCAAAGGCTGTGGAGCGGACTGGAGGGTCACAGCCCAGCCCAGCAAGGCAGCAGCCCCTCACCCCTGGGAGAAGTTGCCGGCAAGAACGGATGTGTGACCTCCTGGATGTTAATGCCATTAAAACCAACATTGTCGCCCGGCGCTTTTGGTCTCGTCTGATCTGCTGGGGCTCCCCGACCTTGCCACTAGGCCCAGGACAAGGAACAAAGAGGGGATGGCTCCCTCGGGGACGGAACAAGTGTGCTGCTTGCTTTCCCTGAAGTCAGGAGATGAGCGGCCGTCTTGGGGCTTCCGGGCCCTCCCCGGCCTGTCTCCTGGTCGTGGCACCTGGGAGCCGGGTGTGCGGACCACTGCCCCCCCCCTTGAGGATCTGAGGTTGCCCGAGCAGGCCGTGGGTGACGTGGGCGGTTGTGTGAGGTGAGCTCGGTGAACGAACAAGGGGCCTCTGTCCTCCCAGGGGGCGTGGACACTCGTCTGTGCCTCAAGAGGGTGGCCCACAGCTGGAGCAGCCGGCTCCGACCAGCCCTGATCCTCAGACCCCGTGCCCGCGGTGGCCCGGGACAGTGTGGTCCTTGGGCCAAGAGGCTTGGGCGCCTTTGTGAGTTGAGCAACACCTGGATCGAGGGGTCGAGTCACAGGATGGGTGGGACCAACCCAGGAACAGAAGGGGAATGTGAGCAGCCCGGGGGCTTGGTGGCGGCCGTCAACCCGTCCTCCTGTCAAGGGGCCGCCTTGAGCAAGCTCTGTCCCCGTTCATCGTCCTCCTGAGCCTCGGTCCTGGGAGAGGGGTCGGGTTGGCTGGGGAGGGCGGGCACTCGCAGCAGGTCGGGCCCGATGGGGAGGGTGCTGAGCCCAGAGAAAAGGTAAGTCAAGAACTAGTCCCTGCCGCCTGCCCTAGGACCTCTGCATGCATGTCATGGGTGTTGGGTGGTGGGTGTGACCCCGGCACCATAGTCTCTAGCTTCCGGCGCCCGCACACCGAGCACCCCCCAGAGGCCCAGCAGTGCTGACCTGAATTTGCATGACCAAGACCTGGTCTCGGCTTCTGAGGCGCGCCTCACCTGCGGGCCACCTAACCGCACTGTGTGGCACCTGTGTGGCCCGACGGTACTGGGACCAGGGTGCTGGGAATTTGGGGAAGGCTCCCCAGAGAAGTGAGCTTAAGCTGGAGTTCACCACAGTGGGAGGTGTCTGTCAGGAGAGGGGAGGGCTCAAGGCCAAGGGGACAGCAGGTGCAGGGATCGGTGGCAAGGCCGAGCAGGCCTCGGAGCCGGGTTACGAAGGACAAGGCATCTGGACAGGTAAGGCAGTAGGAACCACAAGATTGTTAAGCAAGAGGAGACCATCAGACCTGTTCTAGAGGGGGCCGAAGAGCGGGGAAGCCCACAGGACTTGGGACGCGGATGCCATGCTTCCTGGCAGGAGACAGGAGAAAGTGACCGACCATACCTGATGCTGACCACGTGCCCAGCCTTGTGCTTGGTTCTCACATGAAACCTTCCAGTCCCCACGGGAGGTACACTCCACATTTTGCAAAGAACCCGCACGGAAGTGAAAGCTCACCTGGTAGAAGGCAAGGCAAGTTTCAGACCCACCTCTAACGTTTGTCAGTGCATCACTCAGCCTGGGGTCAGCTGGAGGGGAAGAGCTGAGTTTTGGAGTCCATGGACCCCATGAACAGTAGCCAACTCCCCCAAACCTGTGGCCCCTCACTGCACCTTCCAAGTGCCCTGTGCACGAGAGGCATGGACTCCATGCGGAAGGACCCACCCTGTAGGGGGTCACAACTCCTCCCACCAACAGTGGTCTTAACCAAGGCCAGTGGTTTGGGGCCCTGGTCAGTCTCCTGGTGGGAAACTGAGGCCAGACCTGCCCTGTACCAGACTCCCACGTCAAGAACGTCCCCATGGCCCTGTGAGCTGACGTTTCTAGTAAGCTCCCCTCACCCTGCCACACTGACTGCAGAACTGAGAATCCTTATGCTTGGCAGATGCCCTCTGAAGGCACAGGAAGGGGGACCGTGGGGCAAGAAAGGCAGGGGAGGAGATCTGGGCAGTACCAAACTGCTGCCTTTGGGGACTACATGGTGACGGCTGCTCCTTGCGTCCTGGCAGACCAGCTGGCAGAGACCCTCCGGTGTCCACCTGCCTCGAGGTAAAACAGGTTGGGCACGATGCAGGATGGGGGCCCCAACAGGCTGACCTGGGGGGCTCTCAAAAAGGCCATGTTGGAGACCTCCTGCAGCTCAAGTTCTAAGGGCCCATCATCCACCTTCCACTCCACCCACCCCAGCAGGTGCCATGCAGCCTCTAGGCCCAGCAGAGGGGACCCAAACTTGCTAAGCAGCCTGCCAGAGCTCGCCTTGGCCTGGCCTTGTCTCCAGGGCTGTCCTGGGTAAGGTTATAGCAGCAGGCTGGGGAAGGAAGAGAGCCATTCAGGAAGATACTGGAGGCAGCTGCCATCGGTAGATTCTAAAACGGGGTGGCTAGGCCCTCCTAGTCCTTCTCAACGTGGCAGACGCCCAAGGAGCATGGCTCATGGGCCTGGCCATTTATAGCTCCCTGTCCTGCAAATGCAGGCCCCTGCAGAACCGGGTAACCGGGTTGTGTAGCCCTGTGCTTGGAAGGCCAGTGTGGAGGCAGGAGTCGCCCAGGCTAGACAAGCATACACTGGCTGGCCTGCAAGGCTGCTGACAGGAAGCACTGCTCCCCCCAGGACTGGCTTCACAGAGGCTGCGGCCTGGGCACCCCGGGCTCAGTGCTGCCACCGCATCTGAGACCCCCCGCCCCCCTCAGTGCAGCCGCGTGAGTTCTGAGAACATCTAGTCTCTATGCTGCCCTTCAGAGGCTCCCGTACTCGACCTGAAGCTCCAGGGTCAAGCGGCCCATGAACAGCGTCTCCAGACCTGGCAGCGCCATTGTGGCAGCCCCGGCTCTTCTAACTAGCTTCCTCTGGTCACCTCTGCATGATACTCAACGAAACATACAAACCAGGATGGCTGGCCTGTAAGCAGCCAGCTAGACGCTCGCCACAAACGCCTTGTCTCTGAGCGTCCTTCAGATTTGGGTCTAACAGGATTCCAAGCCCGAAAGAACTATTACCTTTCCTGCCCCAGTTCCAGCCTCATCTCTGGCACTGAACAAGACCTAACCCTAGAATTCCAGATGTTAGAAATGAAGAACTCTCCCGGGCTACAATGGGAATAGCTTAGGGCCAGAACAAGAGATCTAAGTTGTAGTCCCAGTTCTGCTGCTGAGGAGTTGTGTGACCTTAGGCAAGTGACTTGACTTCTCCGGGCGGCCCGCTGGGGGCACCGGCTACAGGCTGGTAGGTCTTCTGGGCAGAGCCCAAGGACAGACCTGGCCAGCCAAACAGCTCAGGTTACATAGCTTTGCTTCCACCAAATCCCCGGCTCCTGGAATTTCAGCCTCTCACAGCCACAATGCAATTATGGGTGACCCTTGAACAACACAGGGGTTAGGGGCACGGATGCCCCCGCCCTGCACAGTGAAAAGTCTGTATTACTTTTGACTCTCCCATAAACTACTAAAAACCTACTCGTGACCTGAAGCCTTCCCAATAACAAAAACATCAATGCATTTTCTATGTTACATGTATCATACACTATATTCTTACAATAAAGCTAAAGAAAATCACAAAGGAAATACATTTATAGTCCTGCACTATAAAAAATCCACCTATGAATGGACCCACACAGTCCAGACCTGTGTTGTTCCAGGGGTCAACTATAATGACCCTTCTTACAGCTGCAGCCCAGCTTGAACTTGGTCTGGAGACTGTCGGTCTTTATTTCAGAAATGCCCAAATCATGGGAAAGTGATGTGTCCCTGGGCATAGCCGGAGTCCAAAGAGCAACAAACCAGCCAAGAAACAAGCTGCACTTCCTATGTGTGACCAGCCAGCCCTCTGGGCAGTTCTGCAAAAAAGGAAACCACTCGACTGAGCCTAATTCTATTATCTGAGTCGCTGTGCTCACTGTTTTCTTGGGGATTAATATTCCCTGAAATAACAAACTTCCTAGTCAAGCTCTGAACTTCTGTTCGCAGTGGCTTTGTCGGCTTCTTTCCCAGGGCAAGAGTATCCGCAGACGACCCTTCAGTCAGCTTCCCGCGAACACACTGGGGCACGGCGTCTGCACCTGCAGGAATGTCAACGTGCTCCTGGAAAGCAGAGTATACTTGCACTTTTATTCCTCACCAGTCGGCTGAGGTCTCGGACTCTCACTTGGCATCAGAATGACCTGGAGTCCTTGTTAGCAGGATTCTTGGACCCCCACCTCAGGAATGCAGTAAGACTCTCAAAAGCTCCCCTAGGTGGAGATATAAGTAACTATGAGCATTTTCCCTATTTCTGGCCTGAGAGTGGAGCCAGTGGGAGAGGTTTACATTCTCTTATATCCTTGTACCCTGTGTGAAACCCTCCCCATAGCATGCATCCCTCTCCCTCCTCCCACCCCTCTTCACCGCCCCCCCACAAGCAAATGCACACACACCAGCAGGGAGTGCTGGCACTACAAGAAGTGCCACATGCCACAAGCCACAAGCTGAAACGACAGAAAAAGACTTCCTCCTCCTAAACTCCTTGACCAAACACCTGGCTCTACCTACATGGCTGATTCTTGAGTCAGGGAGCCTGCGACGCTTCTTGGGAGGCCTGTTAATAGAGACCGTTGCAGAAAGCACTGCTTTACAGCAGAGGAAATCAGAAATTCAGGATGAAAGAATGACAAGCAGCTCACCAGTAAGCCAGTAGCCAGCACGGTCTTCTAGACAATTTTGAAAGAAGTATTTTGATTAAAGCATAACTTTTTTTGCCTCCCAAATAAATCAGAAAGGAGATAAACCCTGGTATTTGGATACACGTTTGGAGTAAGAAAAAGATTCCCAACTGTTTTACACCAACTTCCTCATTCAATAAGAGGAGGAAGGAACTGTGACCTTAACTCTAATTGTCTGAAATACCCAAACCTCCACGCCTTATCCCATTGATGGAAGGCAAAGTCCTTCATCCCCAATTCCCACGTGAATAATTACACGAGAGGTAAGTTAAAAATGCTTCCTTTATTACATAAAGCCAATACTGCTACTTCTAAGTTCAACTGTGTGCATCTCTATATTGTTCAAAGTGTTATGCCTGTGATGTTAAAGACAATCACCTCCAAGTGTCATCAGGTGGTGGCTTCCTGTGGGTGTCATCCATTATCCCTGCTCCCCATTTCACATACAATCAATAAACCGCTCTAGGAAATTAGGAAGTTGTCCCAGGCCCCAGCGTATACATATAGTGTTCTTCCACTCCTTCCTGCACCAGAAGCAATGAAATTCTGAAGGAGACACAGTTAAAGATGTTACAGGTGTCCCAGCTTGTCAATACACCATTTTATCTTCACTAACGAAGTGTTGTAATTACAACGGAGCCCTAATTTGCATTAGAATTAGTTGTTACAAGGTATTGTAGGTTCTCCTGAGGACACACCATCATTTTCTTTCCAAGATGCAAGGTCACTCCCCAAACAGTCTCCCAACTAGCAAGTGGAGAGCTCGCTGCAGGTGCACGGAGCTGCTTCCCGTACGCCGACTGCGTGCTCAGAACAGTGCTCTGCAAGACCGGCGCTGGCCAGAAGCGCGTGCAGCTCTGAGGCAGTCCCCATCACACGTCTGCTCGAAGTAAAGACCGCCTGACTTAGTCTTACTGTAGTTAGTATATTAGTGCCGTTACGTGTGGTAAGGAGATGTATTTTCCGTGATGCAGTTTAGCTCAAGAGAAAATAAAGAATGTGGGCCAAAATTATAACCAGATTATGACCAATTCTCTAAGCAAAAGAAACAAAGTAACTGCCGAGGTTACAAAGATTCAATGATTCTCTTCATATGGCCCTTGTACTGTCTGGTGAACTGCATTACCAAAAATCAGGAGTTTAACAAAAACCTTTACAAGCCAACTCATCAAAACAGGCGTTTGGCCAATAAAAATTTAATTTCACACCAATAAAACTTTAGATTTTTTATTTATTTAGGGCCATCTGCACATGTTTATAGAATATTTAGTTTACTTCAACAGATGACAAGACAGCTCCCCCTCTGTGAGACCCTGGCCTAAACATATTTGCTTTACTCATATAGCAAGAGGATAACATTAAACATGGAAGCTTTCGGTTTGTGGCACTGAATGTCTACACAGGGCATCCTTCAAAAGCTACAATTAAGGATCCGCCTAGCTTTTCAGCAATACAAGCCCGATTGAGGTCTTCTGGCCCGTTTGCTTGACATTCGTGTTTTATGCCTAGGGAGAAAAAACAACAATTCTCTTTAAGGATTATAGCAGTAACGTAACCTATTTCTTTCTCTAAGACAGGAAACTGTTTTAAAAGACCAGTCCTAGTATGGACAGAAAAGCTGTGGTAGATACAAACAGTGGAACAGGACACAGTAAGGAGGATACGTCATAAGTACGTGCATCCAAACAAAAGACTGACAGAACGCTGACTAAAAGCCAAACCTCATAAAAGCATACAGTCTGGATGATTTCATTTGTACAACGGAAAATCAGCCGAAGCTACTTTATGCTGCTAGAAGCCAGGCTGCTGGTTCCTCTGTGGAAAGGACTAAGAGAAGGTGGTGTGACTCGAAGGGGCACGAGGGAGACTTCGGGAGTGCTGGTGGTTAAAGCAGGGAACAACCACTCTGTTCAGTTTGTGAACGTTGAGTTCTACAAAAATTTATCGTGTACACTTTTCTACAGATATGCTGTGTTTTGATAAAAAGTTAAAAAGCAGATCTAGTAATTTTCTTGGTTTTTAAAACGTAAGTAAAAATATAAATCCAATGCTTCGATTGCACAGTTGCTTTTAGTCAACTATGCTGAAGAGTAAGAGTATTTACAACGGCATCCCCTCTGCTCTGAAGTTCGCTCTCCAGTGGTACCCTACTGCACGTTTAAGAACTCTAGCACAATGAACACCATGCGAAACATGTTACTGATGGCTGTCTCAGAAAAATTACATCGCCTCACTGCAGAACGAGCTCACTCAGGGAACCACACACAGCAGCTTCTCTGTAAGCAGCTGCGTTGTTTCCGATTCTCCGTAATTTTAAGTCCATTTCCTAAGCTGCAGCAAGTCCAGCAGGCCAGCTTTTAGACCACTTAGGATTGACTGGAGAAAGCCAGTGACAGTCTCGTAAGGGAAAAAAGTGACAAGGTGACCATCTTTAACATAAGCAGGTCAAGTCTATATAGGAATTCCCTTTCCTTCACGGAAAGGCAACGCAGCATAAGGATGGTGAGGAATCCATCGTCAATCTTTTTCAGTTGCGCTGTGGAACGCTGAGAAGTCATGCTAAAACATCAGTTAACCGGGGCACCATCAACCCAAGTGCACGTAGAATCGGACAAGGCCTGAACTACGCGGCAGCAGGTTTCAAGGAAAGCAGCGAGATTTCGTTTTCCTAAGTAAAGCAAGCTAGAGCAAACCCGTTCTACTACAAGACTAGAAAAACCAGCCACAGTAAAACAAAAACCACACTGGGTCCAGCCCTGTGACCTGGGCTCGCCCAGCTGTTTGGAGCTGGCCATGGCCAGGAAGGTGGTGGGGCAACCTGTCACACTGAATTCATGCGATCCACACCAAGCCTCCCATTCTGCAGCGAGACAATCAAGGCCCAAGGAGGGTAAGCGCTTTGGGCCGGGGTCACACGGCAGTTAAGTTACAAGCTTAGCCCTCAGTGCAGGCCTCTGGGCATTTGCCCCATGCTCTTCCCATCATACCAACACTTCCTCCTGGCTGGAGGCAGTAAGTATGGTCAGGCCAGCTCAGCAGGATTCCAATCACCCCGTGCCAAGGCAAAGACAAGTGGCCAGTTCAAGTGGTAATTACGAGCACTTTCCTTTGGACACAGATGAGTCAGGTACCTAAAATCATACCATTCCAAAGTAAAGCTAGAGATAAAGAGTATCCTTTCCCATTTATGAATGTTTCCTTTTTTCAACTTTGTTAAGTCAACGGATTCATAGGCAATAATAAATTCATTATGTAGTATGGCCACTGTAAAGCAACGAATCTCCATACGCTTTGTGAGGAGCTCAGCAGCATCCCAAACTAATTTAACACCAGCCTAAACAAGCAATATGCACACAACCTAGAGAATAAAGGGGTTTGTTTTCTCTCACCCCCCCTTCTCCTCCAAGGATAAGGTTTTTAAGACAGGTCGTTCAAATCCAGAGTGACTGGCACAAGGCAGAAGACATGCTGAAAGCGAGGTTCAGCCTTCCAGGTTTTCCCTCGAAACAGGCAGCCCTGGCCTTCTTTGTCACCGAGGCTCTCCAAAGGAAGTAAGGTGCTTCTTGGAAAAGGCGTAGCCCCCATTCCAGGGGCCCACCACACCTCTCCATATCTGGAAGGAAATCTAACCCATACCTTGAAACTTCTTTTTGATCGCATCCTTGGAGCTGGCATAGATCATCTTACTCTTCAGGGGAGCTAGTTCCGGTGCCCTGGATAAAGAGATGCCAAAAACGGAAAAAAGGCTTAGAGAAGTACGATTGCCCTGTGTGAAATATTTGCATCAATGATGGGGGAGGGTCCTCAGAATCTCCTGGGAGAGTTTTGCTAACTACACAGTTTCTCTGTTCCCCCACTCCTCGGAGACTAACTGTCAAGGACAGGCATACACAGAATGACTCAGGTGGACTAAGCTGGAAAAAAACCAGAGAACTACCAATTAAAAATCAGATTAACAGGGCCATAATAAAGAAAACCAACACTGGATAGCTGACTGTATTGCCTAATTTGTTTTCTTTAAATTTTTTCCTCATTTTTATCAATCAAGGCTTGAGTTCAGGCTAATAACAACGATCTTCTTTTCAACTCTTTCCAGCTAGAAAAAAAGCTTCAGAAAGTATACAGAATAATCTGTAAATCAAGTATTTGCCACCATGAATTAAGATGTGTTAGCAATTTTAGCATTTTCACTTCAGATTATTTGTAATATATTCTTTTTTAGAAAACAAAGTAAAGGTCCCCTTCTTGACCCTTGCAAGTCCCTTCATTTATGTCTATTCCAACAGACAAACAGCAAATTCTGACCACATGAGTACTTGCTTTCCATCTTAGTCTCACATTATAAAAGATGTCACAAGGATTTTTTTTTACACTTAAGGAATTCAGCAATAATTATGCCTTGTCAATATTATCTTGTATTTACACAACTTTTAGTGTCTCCCTCCTTCTGAATGAATACTAGAAGCACAACATACGCTTCATCACTTTCTTCTCCAGCAATACTGAAAACTAACAGACATATGAACAATGCACAGAAAAACCTCATCCTATTTAAACTGCTTGTCGACGAATTATTTCCCACTATGCCACCAAACCCCAGGCCTGCCTCCGCTCCACACTATCTGGATACACTGCTACATGGAGTATAAATACTTCAAACTGCAAACAAATACTGCAAAGCCTAATGCTTGCATTTAGCTGCCATATTTCCAGACCATTCCACAGTCATTAGCACTGAGGGCTACTGTGGACCTCACCTAGTCTACTCCTCCCACAGAGGGCACTTTCTATTCTTAGGAACCAGGAACAGCGGTCTCTGTGTCTTTCAGATGCTTATTCCTCCCAACCTGAAGTTCCAACGTGGGAGGCAGAGCTATAACCACCACCGTAGTCTGGAAATTGCTTGAGCTGCAAAGTTAAGTGGGTACTTTCTTTATGCAAAATAGGTCAGGGACGGGAAAAAGCATTAGCTGTTCTGATTTTACTCTAACCAGATTTTTAAAACACTTTAAGTAAGAGCCATTCCCTGGGCCCTAAACAGAGGCTGTCACGGGAAACTCCTATAAGGTTATACATTCTCTTAAAGCAACAGTGAAAAACAAAACACTGCATTAACATTGAATTCCCTCTTCTTTCTACTTTTATTCTCCACATGTTCTTTAATAATGATGTATTATTTTCACAGTGGGGGAATAAAAGTAGAAAAAAACAGGGAAAAAATAGTGCAAATGAAGTAAACAGTCACCAATCTAAAAGCCTAAACCTTCAGCTGCCATTCTCCTACTCAGCTGTAAATCTCAGAAGGGCAGAGCCTTCACCCGTGTTGCTCACAGCTGTTTTCCCAGGCTCTAACACAACACCTGGAACGTGGCAGAAATAAAAGCTCAAATCAGAAATGTGCTCATCTGAAGCCTCATTAGCTGCTATCCTTACGTAGGTAAGTTCGTGGCTCTCAGACTTGCAGAACAGTAAGCTGCCCCCAAACAAGCACTCTGACCCCACATTTATATTCCACACAGCATCTTGGCTCAATCAAATTCAGTTGATTAAACCAGAACTCTTTAGCCTTCCTAGCTCCATATCCCAAGCTGTTGGTGATACACAGCTAAGAGCTAAGCCCCTCCTAGCCTTGTCCTGGCTCAGGCAAAAGTATCAAGAGGAGCCTCATTCCCCACAAATCAAAGACTGTTACCACTCCGTGCCCTTCCATTGGAAGCTAGAGAATATTCTACGTAAAAATTCCGTATCAAGGAAAGTAATATAATACAACTAAATAAGAGACACGTGTGACTTTTAACTCACGCTTAATCTGAAACTTACTTGAAAAGACCAGGATAACTAAATTAAGCAACCTTCTAAGAAAAAGGCCACATAAATCACCTTATAACACTTTTTCACTATTTAGAACAATGCTGTCCAGAAGGGCTTTCTGCACTGATGGAAATGTTCTGTCTGTGCTACCCAATAAGGTGGCCACTAGTCACATGTGGCTACTGAGCATTTGAAATGTGGCAATTCGACTAGAAAATGAATTTTACAATGTATGTAATTTTAACTATTTTAAATTTAAATAGCCACAGTGGCTAGTGGCTACCCTACTGACCTAATTACAGTTGCAATGATAGTACCAACTTCCAAAGTAGCAAACCACAAGGGCCCCTGGGTGGCTCGGCTGGTTAAGCCTATAACTCTTGGTTTTGGCTCAGATCATGATCTCAGGGTCATAAGATCACCCAGCAGGGAATCTGTCTGAGATTCCCTCCCACTCCTTCTGCCCCCCCCCCATTTACTCACTCTCTCTCTCCCCCGCCCAACCCTCAAATAAATAAATAAATTCTTTAAAAAAAAAAAAAAAGGTAGCAAACCACAGAGGAACAAGTAAAGGATGAGTGTTTTAAAAAGCGAAAGGCCGGATCCTGGCAAGACGTGTTGGAGAAGGATTTTGGTGGGGTAAACTTTCTTCTCAGGATTCTAGGAAGAATTTTTAGAGAAATGTTAGCATCTGAGTGAGTTTGGAGAATGCATAAAATCTAGCTCCTGTCCCTACCCCGACCAAAACAATCAACAAGTAAAAGTCATTCATATTCTTTCAAGTACACACAGAGTAGTTTTGGTCCCACAAGCATTAATCTAGCTAAGGACGTTATGAATAAAAATTGTAATAAATTAGTTGTAAATGAAAATTAAATGACAATGACTGCAGAAAGCTTGACAAAATCCTTGGCCCTAGGAACTGGTTCACCAAGTGCTAAAGGTAAGATTAACTCTGAGTTATACAGAGGCTCAATATTTCTGATGCTTACCACAAAAAAAACATCAATTCCTCTTTCCTGGATTCCTTGGTTTCAAAGCTTGCATCATACAAAGCATAGCGACAATCTTTTTCAGGAAGCATTCCCACAAAATGCTTGAAAGGATCAGTTATGGTTACACCAACATCTCCAACCAAGATCTCTTTCCCTTCTTCTACAATGATGCACTTTTTGTCTGCACTGAGACAAAAAATGACGGCCTTCTTTCTTTTCTTGATTTCTTCTGGTGTGGAGCACTTCCGAACTTTCATGTCATAGAAAATGCGACATACTTCATCTGCAACTTGCACTCCGGAGGCCTATAACAAGGAAAAAAAAAGTCAAAAGGAGGCTTACAATTTTTATTGTACCAAATATAAAAACACTATGTAACTTTTCCTTATAGACTGGCACACACTTCAAATTTTTAAGGTATACTCATCATCGAACAGAAAAAATCTAAGCTGCAATCGCTAGTTTCAGTCATTCAACTTTAAAAAGATGACATACGTAAAGTATCCATCACTATTGCAGAGGCGTAAGGGAAGACTGAGCTACAGCAGCCCCTCCTACCTTAACACGTGGAAAAAGGTGCTTCGTAAGGTACTAGGTTCCTCTCTTGTAAAGGGGTTGCTCAGAACCCTGAGTAGTCATCTCCACAGTTAATGATACCCAAAATTCTTTTTATAATGCATAGCAGATGGACAGAGGGGCTGCACTGGGAAAATTCCATCCTGCCAGGATATCTTTCTCTAATAAAGAATTAAAAGGTCTTTGTTCTACACACACTTCAAAATTATGTGATTAATATTTGGTAACCGTATTAATCATATGCCTTTAAAATTTCACTTACAAAATCTCCCAAGTTTTAAATTAAGATCACTAGATCTTAATTGTTTCAACCACAAAAAAGACATGATAATATGTGACATGATGGAGGTATTAGTGTAATCACCATCCTGCAGTGTACAAATGTATCACGTCAACACCTTGTACATCTTCAGCTCACACAATGTTATTTGTTCTATCTCAATTTTAAAAAAGGATAAGAAAACGCTTACTTACTGCTGTAGAAAGAAGACAGTTTAATTCAGGATCATACTGACCAGAAAAATAAACCTTCTACCATGTTACACTTGCTATTCTGAAACGTGACCCTGATAGCAAAAGGTCTCAACCTGAGTTTTTAATCTTTTCATCTTTAAGGAGTGTTCTATTTGCATTAACTTTACTAAAGCCATAATTTTTGATGCCTCATTAAATACTTAGGTTTGCATGTTAGCTTTTCGAAAGCAAGAACTATAAACTTCATAAATTTAAATACTAAACAATGCAAAAAATATTAACGACACCCAAAATTAATGTCAAGTAATTTGATTAATAAAACTGCATATAAGATGAAAGGACAGAGGCACCTGGCTGGCTTAGTTAAGTGTCCAACTCTTGGTTCCAACTCAGGTCATGATCTCAGGGTTGTGAGATCGAGTCACGTGTCATTGCTCCGCACTCAGTGTGGAGTCTGCTTGAGATTCTCTCTCTCCCTCTCCCTCTACCCCTCCCTGCCCTTTCTCTCTAAAATAATAATCTTTTTAAAAAGATGAAAGGACAGCCCACATGAAGAGAAAATATTTGCAAATCATATTTCCAATAGGAACCTGTACCCAGAATAAAGATCCCTTATAACTCAAAAATACAAAAGATGACCCAAATTAAAAATGGGTAAAGGATTGGAATAGACATTTCCCCAAAAAAGATATAAAAATGGTCAGTAAGCACTTGGAAAAAGTGCTCAAATCATCAGCATTAGGGAAAACCACATGTCAAAACCATGTCAAAACCACAAGGATCTACTACTTTACACCCACCAGGATGACGGTAACAACAAAGACAGCAGCGACCAATCTTGGTGAGGCTGCTGAGACACTGGAACCCTTCTATGCTGCTGACAGATTTGTGAAACAGCTGCTTCAGGAAAGAGTTTGGCAGTTTCTCAAAAGCTGAACACGGAGTTAACACCTATCAATGCCACTCCTAGGTATATACACAAGAGAAATGAAAGCATATGTCCATATAAAAACTTGTACACAAATGTTCAGAGCAGCATTATTCATAATAGCTAAAAGGCAGAAGAATGTTTATCAACTGAATGGATAAACAAAATGTGATAACATCCATACAATGGAATATTATTCAGCCCTAAAAAAATTAAGGTAGTGTTACCCGCTATAACATGGATAAACCTTGAAAAACATTATGCTAAGTGAAAGGAGCCAGATATAAAGGCCACATACTGCATGATTCTATTTCTATGAAATGTTCAAAATAGGCAAATCCATGGACAGGAAGTAGATCAGTGGTTTCTAGGAGCTTAAAGGGAAAAAGGAATGGGAAGCAACCACTAATGGGCATGGGCTTTCTTTATAGTGTGATGAATGCTCTGGGATTTGACACTGGTGATGGATGCACAACTCTGAATACACTGAAAACCACTGAATCACACTTTATGATATGTGAGTTATAGCTTTGTGAAGCTGTTACTTGAAAATGCACATAAGAATTCTGGGGGTTAAAATACACCAAGATTCTAGCATTTACATAATATTGGGGTATGTGGGCCATTTAGTCATCTCATGTATTAAAAGAGCTCTAGGGGCGCCTGGGTGGCACACCGGTTAGGCGTCTGCCTTTGGGTCAGGGCGTGATCCCGGCGTGATGGGATCGAGCCCCACATCGGGCTCCTCTGCTATGAGCCTGCTTCTTCCTCTCCCACTCCCCCTGCTTGTGTTCCTTCTCTCGCTGGCTGTCTCTCTCTCCATCAAATAAATAAATAAAATCTTAAAAAAAATAAAAAATAAAAAAATAAAAGAGCTCTAACATACTTCAATTCTATCTAATCTAGTCCACATCTAATCATAATTTACTTCAATCCTATCTAATCCACACTTTGTTTACAGACAAATATTCATGAGGTAGTATAGAAAATCAAGACTAGAAAACTACCACAAAAGCTATCCTATCACTTTCCTACTTTAAAAAGCACTTTTCTTAAACTTTCTTGTACTGCTTTAGAAGTAGTATTATTCTAATCTTCACAGTTCATCTCTGTTAAGCAAGAATTTTTATTTTGCTTTTTTTTTCAGAGAATAAAATGTTGCAAGTAACAAAGATTAATGAATATTAGACCCCAATTCCTCCAACTCCCTAGTCCATCATGTGGATCTGTAAATCACAACTGACCAACCCATATTTAAAAGCATGAAGAAAACACTGGAAGCCTTATATATCCAACTAACCATTTGAATATATCTGTCAATATCTAAGCGAGTTACCTCAAACAGCACTAAATTCTGACTTGGAAATAAAGCATATTAATCACATATCAGCATGGAAGCAGAAAGTAAATATGTATTCTGCAATTATAATGCAATTAATGTCAGCCAAATCTAGCTATAACTTACAGGAACCTTAAAACCCTCATAAGGAGAGGTCTGAGCTATTTTCTACCAAAAAGGATGTTTGTAAAGGTTTCTGATGAGGAATAATATAGACACTTCTGCTTGAGGAAATTAACACTGAAGACTCTGAAGGAAAAATTGGCAAGCATACTGAAAACAGGAAGACCACTTCCGAGGCAATTACAACTATCCAGAGGATGTTAATTTTAGAGACACCTAGGTGATGACCAGTTAGCAAATGGAAATGTGAGCATGGATCTAATTGATACTTTGGACTATAATCAATATCATAGAGGTACCCACATTAAGTAGCATAAGAGTAACAAGTGAAGGGGACTAAGAAGAAATGATCAGAAAACTAAAAAGAAAAATTAAGAAGGGACAGAACAGCATCCTAGAAGCCAAGGGAGAGTACTGGGGGGAGGGGGCAGGGGTGGTCATCAACACCAAAAACTGCAAAGTTTGAGAATGACTGCAACAGACCACCAGTTTTGGCAACTGAGTTTTTGTTTTTGTGTTTTTTTTTTTTTTTAATAATGCCTACAAACCTGATTTAGGAGCAAAAACCTTCAAGAACTTTTTTTTAATAATAATTTTTTATTATGTTATGTTAGTCACCATACAGTACATCCTTAGTTTTTGATGTAGTGTTCCATGCTTCATTATGCATTTCAGGAGATTGGAGGAAGCGGGCAGAGGTCCAGGGTAATGGGCTGAGGATTTACAGGGTTAAACCGAGAAGGTAAAGACAGAAAGCAAAGATAGTTAATGGCAGGGGCGCCTGGGTGGCACAGCGGTTAAGCGTCTGCCTTCGGCTCAGGGCGTGATCCTGGCGTTATGGGATCGAGCCCCACATCAGGCTCTTCCGCTATGAGCCTGCTTCTTCCTCTCCCACTCCCCCTGCTTGTGTTCCCTCTCTTGCTGGCTGTCTCTATCTCTGCTGAATAAATAAATAAAATCTTTAAAAAAAAAAAAAAAGACAGTTAATGGCAAAGAGAAAAGGAAGACTATGTGCTAACTTTACAGAAATTATCTTACGACTGGGGAAATCTGACCATACTAAAAGTTTAAGAGTTTGAAGGAACAAGAGGAAAACCAAAACACTAGGGGGAAAAAACACACACACACACAATAGTGAGTATTTAACTGTTGTCACATACTTCTAAATCACGAAAATTCTGAGATAGCTACTGTTATTATCTGCATCTTACAAATGGGGAAACTGAGTCACAGAAAGATTAAGTTACTTGGCCAGAGTCACACGGAAACCTATAGCAGAAGTGAGATCTGAACTCAGGCAATTTGGTTCCAGAGATACGCATAACCACTTACAATTAAGAGAACTCTAGAGAGACTGATGAGATCCAGGGCACAGATGAGGGAATCAGTTTTAGAAAAGAACATACTAATATCCCTCGATTTTCAAAAGTTAAGAGTTACACCAGTTTGCCTTTACAAAAGACCTGCATTAGTACCTATTTTCACAGATCAAAACAAATCTAAAGATTTTCATGTTTACAAAAAAAGGCAACAGCAAAAATAGCAGAGTGTTTATATGGAGGCAGCGCCCACCCCGAGCAGTGAGAGTGACCCCGCCAACCTCCTACCCCAGATCTACACTCAGCATCGCCACATCAAGCCACCACAGCTTTACACTGTGTCGGTCAGCGTCTGTGCTATATCTCGATTTATTTTGTTCATCTGTAACCAAGATGTGTCCTAAAAGTACCAAAGAGTCTAAGAAAGGTTATGTTTGGGTCTGGAAATGCTCAAAAATTTTTCCATATAAATTAATGGTAATTGCTACACCATTTTGGCTTATGAAAGGTTTCACAGACTCACTCTACTTTTGGATAGTGGGGGAAATCTACACCCTTTTTTCCTCTAAAATAGTAAAAGGGAGGGCAACAGTTTCAAGAAGGAAAATACACATTGCTAAAAACTGTACTTGGAAACCTCTATTTTCTCTGTGAAGTATAAACCAGGAGAAGTAGAGCAGAAGTTTGAGGGCAAGTTAGGTAAAGATTCAGAATATCTGTTACGGGGAGTTCCTAAGGGAATCACCTAAGGACAAGCAAAGGGGCTCTGAGGACATCTAAAGGTTCAGCTGAGGTCAGAAAGGGTGGCGGGAGAGAAATCTGGCAGTGCACAGATGTTGACGGCAGTTAGGTGGAAAGGAAGGACCCTGTATTCTCCCTAGGAGATTTTATCCATGCTTAAGGTTTCAAGCCCTAATCCAAAAATGACTCGCACAATTGTTCAGATTTCTGCTTTTCTGAGCTCGAAGCCTTTACACCCAATTTCCTATCTACCATCTTCAGATGGATGTGCCAAAGACATCTGACACTCTGCATGTCCAGAGTCCCCTTCTAGCCAGTATTCCTTTCTCAGTACGCACTTCCATCCCAGTTTACATAGACTCCAGACTTAAGAGATAGCCTCAATAGTTCCTTCTCCCTCACCTCACTTGGGTCTTTGACTTTTCATATTTTTTTCCAAGACATTCAGCTCTCTCCATCTCTGTCACCACTCTCCCAGCCCAAGCCACTGCTTTCTGTTATCTGAACTGGTAGAATAACCCCCCAAGTGGCCGCAGGGGAGAGAGATCAAGAATGTATATACCACACTGCTTCCTCTTCGTGGCCACACAGGAAGACTACAATCCCCAGCCTTCCTTGCAAGTTAGCTGGGGCCAGGGAGTTCTGCTCAGCAAAAGGTGGGCACGGTGATTCAAACAACTTTCAGTCCTGACTCTTTAAAAGTGATCTTCAAGCTGTCTTCCCCTGACAAGAGGACCTTGACGGACACTGTTTAAGATAGAAGAGGGCTGCCGACTCCCCTGAACCCTGCGTGATATAGAGGAAGTCCTTTCTGTGTTAAGCCACTGAGATTTGGGGTTTAATACATTACCACAGTTGTTCAAATATGACAGACTGCCCAGACCCACTGCTGATCCCCCCTCCACCCTTCATCTTCTACACTGCAGCCAGAGATCTGAAACACAAATCCAATCTCCATGCTTACAATACTTCAATGGCTTTCCATTGATCTGAGGGTAAAAGCAGTAATAATTCCTTAACATAGTCTAGTCCTACCCACCTCTCCAGCTTTATCTTATACCACACAAGCTCTGTAATCTAACTATCCTGGCCTTCTTAGTGGTTTAAGATTGGCCATGCTCCCTCCCACCCTCGCTCATACTGTACACCCTGCCTGGACAACACTTCCCGACCCTTCTTTGCCTAATTCACTCTTTGGATCTCAGCTTAATTCTCACTTTGCAAAAAAGTTGTCTGGGTCATACCCACTATAACATGCTTCCATGACACCATGAATCTCTACCCCATAGCACTTACCACAGTTTCAATGTTCTATTTATTTTTTTATTAAGTTTATTTTAATTCCATTATAGTTGTGATACAGTGTTACATTAGTTTTAGGTGTACAATTAGTGATTCAACAATTCTACACATTATCAGCATTCATCATGATAAATGTACTCTTTTAATCCCCATCACCTATTGCAACCATCCCCCCCCCACCTCCCCTCTGGGACTGACTTATTTCACTTAGCATTATACTCTCTAGCTCCATCTATGTTGTTGCAATTGGCAACATTTCATTCCTTTTTATGGCTGAATAATATTGAGAGAGAGAGAGAGAGAGAGTGTGTGTGTGTGTGTGTGTGTGTGTATACACCACATCTTTATCCATTCATCTATCGATGGACATTTAGGCTGCTTCCATAATTTGGCAATTGTAAATAATGCTGCAATAAACATGGGGGTGCATGTATTCCTCTGATTCGTGCTTTTGTGGGTTTTTTGGGTAAATACCCTCAGTGTTCTCTCTTTAAGATTATTTACTTAATGACTGTCTCCCCAGATAGGCTGTAAATTCCCTAGGACAGACTGTGTCTGCTTTGTTCACTACTGCATTCCTCGGAGGAAATCCAAGATTTCCCAAGACCCCCAAGGAGGTTTATTTGACTAATGGAGAAGATAAAGACAGCATATATAAAGCTTCAATACTTGGTAAAACTTTCATTATTCCTTGATAAACTCCAATGGAAGGGAGTTTAAAGAAGGAAGAGATTGAAAGGGGGGGCGGGGGGATGCAGGCATTCAGGCAGGATCTCACATGTAAGCTGACTTAAAGCATTCCAAAATAAGGGGACTGAAAGAAGGACAAAGCTAGCTCCTGATGAAGCGAACCTGGCACATACACTGTGAGAGGAGGATAAGGGGGGAGGAAACGGAGATGTGGACTGGCTTCAGGTGGAAGAGGCCACGAATAGTAGGCTGAGTTTGGAGACCCTGGATATTTTTAAAAAGAAAATATGACCAGCTAAAAGGCTAATTCAGTAAGCAAGGCAAGATGTGATCAAGGCCCTCATCAGGGTAGTGGGAGCAGTATGAGGAGGAGGGCTGGATGCCAATACTGCAAAGTACTGAACAATAACTGGCTGGGAGAGGGAAGGTGGAAAGGAAGGAGTCAGGATAAAGTGTGTAGTTCGGTGCTTAGGATTTCGTCAAATGCTTCCTTTCTCACGTCTTTCCATAGGCTGGCTTTAGAGGTTTTAACGTTAGAGAAGTAGGGTCCTCTACCACTAGTAGTGTTATACTACTAAATCCTGCCCATGAAAATAATGAAAAATCCACCAGGTAAAGTGTATACTTTTAATACTATTGTATTCTATTCAATTGTAATAAATAAATATGCTTAAATTTGTTATACCTTGATTTACTTAGTTATATCCTTGAAATAGCACTGATATGGAAAATTAAACCACCAGCCCCTAGATTCTTGATAATGATTTTTTTTTTTTTAAGATTTTATTTATTTGACAGAGACAGACAGCCAGCGAGAGAGGGAACACAAGCAGGGGTAGTGGGCGAGGAAGAAGCAGGCTCCCAGCGGAGGAGCCCGATGTGGGGCTTTATCCCAGAACGCTGGGATCACGCCCTGAGCCGAAGGCCGACGCTTAACGACTGCGCCACCCAGGTGCCCCGATAATGATTTTTATAAAGTAAAACTAAAACCATGAGGGCAGACAGAGAAAGCAGGGACTACCAGTCTTATGGCCTGGCCCAACACTGTCCTGGGGCCCCTCCCTTCCTAACCTCTAATCTAGCCCCGCACAAGCTCTTCTCAACAAGCTGGGAGCTCTTTTACCCTGGTTCAGGGGATTGGGGAGGTGCACTGGAAAGCTGGGGTAAAGATTAGCAGGAGGAAAAAAATATGAAATAATCCTAAGTAACCAACTGTATACAGTTTATTAACATCTTGGAGGCCAAAAGGAGACAACCTGAAATTAAAGCACCAGAATTATGAGAGGACCAGTTCCATCCAAGCTTTCCCACTGACTACCTGTGTTACTCTGGGCTTGTCATTTAACATCCTCTGAAGTATACCGGTTCCTTCAACTAATTTATTTAGGGGGGCGCACTAGGTCAGTTTTCCAACTTTACAGTACACAGGAATCTTCTGGGAATCTTGTTAAATTGCTGATTTTAGAGATTCTGATTCAGAATATCTGGGGTGGAGGCTGAAGTTTTGCATTTCCAACAATAAGCTCCAGGTGAAGATCACTAAAATGTAGTTCTAGGGGCGCCTGGGAGGCTCAGTCAGTTAAGCATCTGCCTTCGGCTCCGGTCATGATCCCAGGGTCCTGGGACTGAGTCCGTGTCCAGCTCCTTGCTCAGTGGGGAGCCTGCTTCTCCCTCTGCCTCCTGCTCCCTCTGCTTGTGTTTTCTCTCTCTCTGACAAATAAATAAAATCTTTAAAATGTAGTTCTAAAATTTCAAGAAATTATATAATAAAATCTTAACTCATTGTTATTTTACCCCTTTGCCTACAGGCTTAATTTTTATAATGAAGCAGTTGTGATAAGAGCACTTTATTAAAACAGGCCCAAAGTCAAAGCATTTTTTTGTGCCGCAGACCTCTGGTGAAGCCTATGTGTCCTTTCTCAAAAGGATGTTTCAAGTAAAATGTATCTAGGGTGATGGTTAAGCACGCCTGTGAAAGTATTAATTTCAGTGGATTTGTTACCACCAAGAGGCATTATAGCAAATCTTAAAACAAAATCGATTGTAACACTGATCTACAGAATCATCTGTTCTTTACACTGTACTTTTTACCTAATAGAAAAAGGTCCTCGCCCATCAATCCCAGTTTTCAGTATTTCTCTATAATGTTATATTACTAAGATATTAACTTCTTAGTTGTCAAGAAATTAAAAGTTTATTTTAAAAAGGAAAATCAAATTTAGTTTTGATTTTAAATTTATTTTTTTAAGTTACTACGTTCAAGTGCAAAGTTTTAACAATAAAGACCATTAAGGGATACTGTGAACATTGCACCGAAACTTGCTGCACAGCTGGGCAGGAAAATCTGGGGAAAACAGATTGCCACTACAGAGCGCTGTGATTACCTTACAAAGATACACAACCCACAACTTCAGTTTCCTTGTGTTCTGTCCCAGCGGCCACTGGAGAATAACCGTCACTCTTACAACTCCACCCCGGTGTCAAAACAGCTGCTGTTAAATAATTTCTTCATTCTATTTTATCTCACTGACTAGCAGTTTTTAACTTGCTCGTGAAGTACAGCAGATCTCAAATCTAAGTCTCCTGTGGCAGAGCTTCTGTGAAACACTGATTCAGAGATGAAATGAACGCATCTGAGGCGCCTCCTTAACACTCAAGCTCCACTAAGTGTGCACTTCAAATAGTTACTACCTGCAAACAGAAGGGGACGTAAACGTTACAGAGAACGTGTAACGCTGGGTATTTTAATAACTGTAAGTGACAGAACACTTACAACATCAAGTCTCTCAATTCTAGCATAAAGGCTGTAATTTTGGAAAGGAGCATCAAGTTTTTCAGATTCAGCTTTTGTAGACAACTAAACCGGCTCCAAAAACTAATGACTTACAGCAGTCCACCCTAAACCAGAATACCATAAACGCTCTATTTCTGTACTATGGACTGAAGTAGGATAGCTGACTTTGCCAACTACACTTTACGCAATCCTCACTGGAGAAAACAGGAATGAAAGTGAATTTCCTACTTCAGGAAAGTATTAATTTTTTAAAAAATATTTTTCTAAGCTAAGAGAATCTGAAATATTTGAAAGAAAGATATTGCAGAGCAGACAAATACAATTTAAGATTTATAAACACTTGGCAGAAATCAGGTATTAGTTCCTTTCTTAACCTACTCAACTCTTAAACACCCAAGATAAGCATAATTAAAGGAGTTGGGGAGTTTAACAATGGGATCATGATTCTCCTGTATTTACACCATGCCTTGAATAACAGCCAAAGGAAACAAAAATGAGGGACTACACAACATTTGGGCTTCTGGCTACTACAACTGATGCTTCTGAGCAAGAACGTTGAGACAACAGAGTGGCAAGTGCTTCAAGGCACATTTCTACACAGAAATGACAAGAGCCTCACAGGTCCTGTGTTATAAGGGGGGCTGAATACATACACCCATCTCCCTACCAAAACTCCACTGAAGCACAAAAAGGGGATTAAAAAAAATAAAGAAAAAACCCCATAAACCCACAAGAACAAAGCAAAAACAAAAACAAAAACCCAGAAGAAATAAGGAAGTTCAAACTAGGAAGAATGAGTGCCATTAGTCTGAGACACACTTAGGTCCCTAGATCCCTTCTTGACTTCCACCCTGCCACCTATCTGTGGAATTCTGGAGTTTATTTCTCTGACGAGGGTAAACAACAGAACTTTCTAGCTTAGGCATCACACCGAAAACAGGAAAATAGGGGATCATGTGTAAATGAATGCTAAGACACTGCCGCCACCACCACTGCCTTGAAGCCTGAAAATGATTTATGAAATCCTTAGTCCTACTGTTTCAGAGAGCCATGCTAACAGAACTTTCTGTGATGATGCAGATATTCGGTATCTGCGCTTTCCAATATGGTAGCCATTACCACACATGGCTGTTGAGCACATGAAATGAGGCTAATGCAACTGAGGAACTAAATTTTTATCCTTATTTTAAACAATTTAATATAAAAATAACACATGAAATTAACTCTTAATCATATGTTTTAGGTAAACAAATTTATAAGACATATTACATAGTTTTCTGCCTTGGAAAAACAGTATATTATTTAGCTTTATGGATGACTCATGACATCAGGAACTTTAGTTATTATTCTATATAGTGACAGGACAAGGATTTCAATTCTAGTTTACTAATAATTAAGGTCGACTATTTCTGGGGGCAAGGAAGCAATCTTGAAGGGAAATATAGATAAGACATTGTGTTCGTTGGAATGTCCTGAGTATTAATTTGGAAAAGTCAAAACAACCAAAATGAAGAACAGTCATAGAACTGAAGACAAGAAGGCCTGACTTAAGCAAAGCAAATATTTTAATTCATACAGATGGCATAATAAAGTTTTTACTTTATTTTTTCTTTAAAGATTTTATTTATTTTTGGGACGCCTGAGTGGCTCAGTCAGTTAGGCATCTGCCTTCGACTCAGGTCATGATCCCAAGGTCCTGGGATCGAGTCCTGCATCTGGCTCCTTGCTAAGTGGGGAGCCTGCTTCTTCCTCTGCCTACCACTCCCCCTGCTTGTGCACTCTCTCTCTCTCTGACAAATAAGTAAGTAAAATCTTTTTTTTTTTTAAGATTTTATTTATTTTTGAGAGACAGCGAGTGAGCAGGGGGAGTGGATGGGGGAAAGGGAGAGAAGCAGACTCCTTTCTTCTTCAGGAAAAAAATGCTAGATACTCGGGAAGAACTGAAATAATGAATTTATAGTACAAAGTTTATATACTAGCAATAAGGATAGCTTCATTTTATGTAATATTACATATGACCATTCCAGATGAATTTTATAATTAATTGGGAATACATGTTTTAAATAAACTGATAAAGTCAGATATATAATTTTTTTTCAATTTGCTATGTTTCTCTTTCTTATAAATAGAATTTGGAACATTTAATCTAAGAAGACTTTTAACCAGAGGAGAAAACATACTGTCTCATCATCTGTAAAATGTGAATTATGGTCATCCTAACTCAAGAAGACTGATAACACAAATCACCTAAATACAGTGCTTGTCAATGGTATCATCCAGTGATTGAAAGACTCATACTATTATGAATCGGAAAACCTGGTTAGAGCTTTTTCCACTCGTTCTAGTTACTGATTGTTAATAAAGCCTTTGAGAAATGAAAGGCTATGAATAAAAGAAATCCAGACAGCTTAAAACTTATATTTGAAACAGTAATTTCTATCTATTCCCTGATAACCAGAAATACGAATTAAAACACCACACTGACATTTGATGTATATCTCTTCTTTTGTCCCATAACTATTGAATGGTTGCACAGCAAAGACATGCAAGAGTGAACAGCTAACAGTCTTCTCTAACACAGTCAAGATTCACTTACACAACCACTTACCATTCTTCTAGGCACAACTATCACACCCGTAAGTTAAAATCTACAGTGATGACAATGCGGTCTGTGGGGTGAGCTAATAGGCTTTGTTCTAAAGTTTGTCCCTACCCTATATACATCAGTCAAGCAAGCACAGAGCAAATCATCAATCCCTTGATAAGTTCAAAATGTCTGGAGCAGCTGAATACAGTTTTATAGACTGTGCCTTGCTTAAGAGTGCAAGACAGAGCTAAATTCAAGTTCATGTTCCACTAGCCAAGGGATGTGCCTGCAGGGTTTCAACCGTCTGAAGGAGTACCATCTGCTTGTCTCCTGAGGCCACATCACCAGAGGAAGCACCATTCTGTAATTTGCACAAAGTCACCACATAAGCTATCAGTGATCCAGAAAATGTTCCACGTTAACTCTCTGCCTTAATACACTCATTCCTGAAAACAATTTCCAATTACAGAAGTCCTTCATTCACCTCATAGCAAAGCACAATGTCCTTGAGATTGCCTGTGCAGACCCAATAGCATTCTATTAGCTATATGTTAATTTTAGAGCTCCACTAAAACAATTTTATGGTTACACCTTAGTGGGAAAGAAAAAATCATTCAATAACCTAAAGTCTGGGGCGCCTGGGTGGCTTAGTCGTTAAGCGTCTGCCTTCGGCTCAGGGCGCGATCCCAGAGTCCTGGGATCGAGCCCCACATCAGGCTCCCTGCTCCGCTGGGAAGCCTGCTTCTTCCTCTCCCACTCCCTCTGCTTGTGTTCCCTCTCTCGCTGGCTGTCTCTCTGTCAAATAAATAAGTAAAATCTTTAAAATAAATAACCTAAAGTCTGTGAAACACCACCCACACCAGAAGAAAAAAAAAAAACCCTTACAGAAAGTCATCTCAACAGTGAAAGTGGATTAGATACAATAATGCCCAGCTGCTAAAAATAATCCATCTCATTCAGATTGTATGCAATCTCATAGGCAATCCTAATCAGGTTTGTTAACCACCCCCACCCCCCCAACCCCCCCCCACCCCCACCAACTGGAGGCAGGAAGTCAGAAAGGAAGGTAGAAATAGTGGCAACAAGTTTTATAAGCCTGAGAGAGAAAATAATATTCCCCCACTTCTCCACCCCACAAAAAAACTAGACGGAAAAATGGGGGGGGGGCAAGGACAGTAAGCACATTGGCAAACAGTCCTATGATTTTACTGTTTTCTTTCAAGTTTCAAATTTTCTTCAGGGTAGAATCCATGCTATGTCAAGCCCTTTACGGACTATTTCCGTAGCCTCTTTTCCTACTTCTCCTAACACGCTCCCCTTAATCCCAGCCACGTACAACTCTGTGATTCTCTGGTTACACTATGTTCTTTTGAGATGCTTTACTGTCCTCTTCACCTGGTTAAGTCCTTCAGGGCCTCAGTTCAGGCATCACCTCCTCTGGGAAGGCAGCTCTTAGTTGGTCCCTCAATCACTACCTCTAATTTATGTGATCCTTCTATGTACTAACATAAAATATAATGATTTCTATCTAGTATTTACTGTGATTAACTATTGTTTGTGTGATTCTCTCTCACTAGACTGTGCCCCTTAAGTACAAGAATTCAGTATCTTTTTTTTAACCCTATTTCAACCTCAGAACTATCTACTTTATCAAGTCTTGAAAAACGATTATCCCATAAAATTTTTACAAAATATACTATTGCCTTCAAGATATTTTTTCTCATCCTTTACAATTCTTCAATTTATGCCAAGGAAAATCATCCATTTCAAAACTTCAGTATTTTTCAGAAAAAAATAAAGCAAAAAAATCTTCTACATAATTTTTATTGATCTCTGTTGGAATATTCTGGTCCTGATGAGATTTGCTATTATTACTGCCTTTTTAGGAAAAAAAGACATCCTCTGAAACACTGTTTGCATAAATGTATAACGTTTCTACTTTTTTAGACTCCTCATAACTGACAAGAAAAAACTTGTAAAGATGGAAAAATTTTTATACTGTTTGATTTCGTAAGTGACAACTCATCAGGGAAACATGAATGTTCTAGTGATAACACTGAAAGAGCTGTTTTGAGCTATAAATTAGCATATAACATATTAATTTCAAGTGTACAGCATAACAATTTGATACTTATGTATATTGTGAAATGATCACCACAATAAGTCTAGGTAACATCCATCACCAGTTACAGTTTTTTTCTTATAAGAACTTCTAAGATTTACTCTCTTAGCAACTTTGAAATATATAATACAGCATTATTAACTATATCCACCAGGCTATACCTTACATCCCATAATTTATTAATTTTATAATTGAAAGTTTGTATCTTTAGACCACCTTCAGCCATTCTGACCAACTCTGGCAAGAACCAGTCTGTTCTCTGTACTATTCCGTGAGGATCTTCATGAGGCAATCTGTCAGGTCCAGCCAGCCAGGTCCAGATGCAGGATGGTATGGGGTAGGGCATACCCTTCACGACAGGCACAGTGTGGGTGACTCCATCCCCAGAATTCATGACAATACCAGTGGTGCGGCCAGAAGCATACAGGAAGAGCACAGCCTGTTCTCTGTATCTGTGAGTTAAGGGCAGGGGGTGTTTTGTTTTAGACTCTACATATAAATGAGATCATCCAGTATTGGTCTTTCTCTTATTTAGCATAGCATAATGCCCTCAAGGTCCATCCATATTGTTGCAAATGACAAAATCTTTTCATGGTGCACACACCACATTTTCTTATCCATCATCCATCCATGGACATTTGGGTTGTTTCCATGCCTTGGCTACCGTAAATAATGCTGCAATGAACATGAGACACATTTACCTTTTTGAGTGTTTTAGTTTCCTTTGGATAAATACCCAGAAGTGGAGTTACTGATCATATGGTAGTTCTAATTTTTTGAAGAGCCTCCATATTGTTTTTAATAACAGCTGCACCAATTTATATTCCCACCAACAGTGCACAAGGGTTCCCTTTCCTTCACATCCTCACCAACACTTGTTAGTTTCTTTTCTTTTTGATAACAGCCATTCGATGCATATTTAGTCAATTCATTTACAACAATGAAGCCAAGGATATATAATGGGGAAAGGACAGTCTCCTCAATAAATGGCGTTTTAAAACTGGACAGACACATACAAAATAAAATTGGACCACTGTCTTACACCGTACACAGAAATTAACTCAAAATCTTGGTGATGATTTTTTTTTTTTAGTTTAATACCAAAATGAAAGGCAACAAAAGCAAAAATAAACAAGGGGGACTACATCAAACTAAAAATGCAAAGGAAACCATCAACAAAATGAAAAGGCAAACTACCAAATAGGAGAAAATATTGGAATGAATATTCAAAACATATAAAGAATTTATACAACTCAATAGCAAAAAAGCAAACAATCCAATTTAAAAATGGGCAGAGGACCTAAACAGACATTGTTCTAAAGACATACAGATGGCCAACAGGTAGAGGCTATACAAGAGCTCTACTTAGTATTGTTTAAAAAATCACAAATATACTATTTTTTAAAACAGTGCCTGATATATAAGTATCATTTAATTTCAGAATAAATGCTGGAGAAGAGACCTTAATGTATACAATAATCAATATGCAAAGAGTGTAACATTTAGGAAATCAATATCCCATAAAACATACTGACACATTTCAAAAGTTGTACAATCTACATCCTTGTTAAATAGCTGCTTGATTCCACCACTGAAAACATAAGGGCACTATTTTTTTTTTTTCCTTTACATAGGCTCCACTCCCAGCACAGAGACCAACATGGGGTCCGAACTCCTGACCCGGAGAGATCAAGACCCAAGCTGAGACCAAGAGTCAGATGCTCAACCGACTGAGGCACCCAGGTGCCCTACGGCACTATGTAATAAGATGTATCTATCAGTAGTTACACCAAGGTGGAGAGAGTGACTGTTTCAAGCATTTATTGATTCAGGAAAAGAAAAAAGATCTCTAGAGTATTCTGTCTCATCCTTCACAGGAAACCATTAAAAAGGACTCTATTCCTCAAATGGGGACTGGAATACTAATCACAATAAAAAGGAACAAAATGCTGATGCACAAATGCTTTATGCTAAGTGAAAAGAAACTGGATTGAAAGTGTCTGGATAATTCCATTTATATGATATTCTCGCAAAGGTAAAATTATAGGGACAAAAAGCAGATCAGTGGTTGTTAGGGATGGGAAGAAGGATTAACATGAGGAAATTTTTTGGAGTGAAGGAACTATTCTATATTTTGATTGTCATGGTAGTTACACAACTGTATATATCTGCAAAAATTGCAGAACTTACACTAAACATGGTAAATTTTACTTCATGTAAATTATCCTGAATGGAAAAAATTATACATTACTTCTAGTCTTTACTTCAACGACAATATAAACAATATTCTACTCCTCTTTGAGAAAGATCATTTTGAACACATAATAAGCTAAAGGCAAAAGATTTCTCTTTGGTTTAACAATCTAGCTTCTCTCTTGATAATTAGCTAGTGTGTCAATGAACCTAAGACAGGAAAGATAGTTGATGTTGTTGGTTAACCTACTTTTGTTCCACGGTCACACTCACTTTCTAAGTCCTATCAACTTCTCCTTAAATGTGTACTTCAAATCTACTCCTTCTCATCTACTCTTCACATCTCCTATCACTCCCAAGATTAAAAATATTCACCAACTGCAAAACACCTCAAGATAAAGTCCATATTCATTAACAGAGCACAGAAGGCCCTTTATTATCTGAACCAACCTACTTTTCCAGATTCATCTTCTACCATCGACAACTGTTTACTTACACCTTTCAGAAAGCAATGTGGTCATTTACATTAAGAGCCTTAAAATAATCCAAACTCTTTGACACTTTAACCCAGTAAGCCCACGTCAAGGAATTTATTCTGGGGGGATAATCTACATAATATAGAAACCAGACAGCTCAAATAAACAAAAACAGGAAAACTGCAAAGAAAAGTATAGTACATCCACAAGATAGTTTCTGATGCAGCTATCAAAATCACGCCTAGGGAAAGCTTCTAAAGACATGGAGGAAACATTACTTGAAGTGAAAAAAGAAAGTGAATATAAAGTTTTATGTACAGTGTTTCTCAACTATGTAAGACAGTATAGAGAAAAAAAGGAATTTTATCTCTAACAGTGGGAATATAAGTGATTTTTATCTTCTCTCTAGTCTTCTGTATTTTCCAAGTTTTCTATGAGCATATTTTTTAAATTAGAAATATATAAACACATACACAAACTTTTTTTTTTTTTTTAAAGATTTTATTTATTTATTCGACAGGATAGAGACAGCCAGCGAGAGAGGGAACACAAGCAGGGGGAGTGGGAGAGGAAGAAGCAGGCTCATAGCGGAGGAACCTGATGTGGGGCTCAATCCCAGAACGCCGGGATCACGCCCTGAGCCGGAGGCAGACGCTTAACCGCTGTGCCACCCAGGCGCCCCCATACACAATCTTTTTGATTCAGTGATTGCATAACTAGAACTGTATTCTGAAGAACAATGCACATGAGGCGAAGATTTATGCGCAAAGATGACAAAGCATTCTCTCCTTTTCTCCACCATCATGGTATGTGTGGTTGACTGTTCCACGCAGTGTCCTCTCACAAGACTTTCAAGATCAAGCAGTTCCTGGCCAAGAAACAAAAGCAGGATCGTCCCATTCTCCAGTGCATTCAGATGAAAACTGGTAATAAATCAGGTACAACTGCAAGAGGAGGCACCGGAGCTATACGGGACTGCAGAGATGGCACACATATTTATGCGGCATGAAAGCCACATGCTCATATCCTATCACTCTCTAAATATCACTACTATCTGAAGAGTAGGCATGGTTTGTTGTTTTGTTTTGTTTTTAAGATTTTATTTATTTGAGACAGATGTGAGAGAAGAGAGCATGAGCGAGACTCGATCCTGGAACACTGGGATCGTGACCTGAGCCAAAAGCAGACACTTAACACACTGAGCCACCCAGGTGCCCAACAATGGGCATGTTTTATCAGGGAAATGATTTTTCTGTTACTATGTTTCTGCCCCAGTAGGTTGGTTCAGTAATAAATATGTGAGACCTTTTGTTTGGGGGGGGAAAAAAAGAAAAAGACAGGGCATTAGTTACAATCATGGCTTTAAATTTAACAGGGGGATGATTTAATACCATCACTGTACACGCACAATACCATTAAAAAATTTAAAGCTTTTACAGATATATTTAATATCCCATAAAATTTTACCCATTTAAAAATGTAAGTTCAGTGGATTTTAGTATATTCACAAAGTTGTACATCCATCACAATCTAATCTTAGAACATTTTCAACACCGCAAAAAGAAACTCTGTACTGAGTGATCATTCTTCTTGCCCATTTTCACCCACCTTAGACCTATCCAACCACTAATTTACTTCCTGCCTCTTGAGACCTATCTATCCTGGATATTGTATATAAATGGAATTCTATAATACGTAGTCTTTTTTTGACTGGTTTCTTTTACTCAGCATGTTTTCAAGACTCATCCATGCTGTAGCATGAATCGGTACTTCATCTCTTTTTACTGCCAAATAATACTCTATTATATGGACATACTACATTTTTTTTCTACCCAATCATCAGCTGATAGAAATCTGGGTTGTTTCCACTTTGGGGCTACTATGGGGATAATGCTATTACGTACATTTGTCTACAGATTTTTATGTAGATATGTCTTTTTATTTCACCTGGTACGTAACTAGGAGTGAAAGTGCTGGGTCAATGGCAATTCCCAAGTTCAACTTCTTAAGGAACTGCCAAAACATTTTCCAAAAGTGGCTACACCATTTTACATTCCCATCAGCAACATATATGGGTTCCTACTTTTCCACAGCCTTGCCAACATTTATTACTGTTGTCTTTTTTATTATCGTCATCCTACTGGATACATAGTAGTACCTCATTATGGTTTTGATTTGCATTTCCCTAATGGCTAATGATTTTGAGCATGTTTTCATGTGCTTATTGACTACTTGTATATCTTCCTTATGGAAATGTCTATTCAAAGCCTTTGTCCATGACTGGATTGCCCTTGTACTGCAGAGTTGAGATAGTCCTTGATATATTCTGGATACAAATTCCTTGTCAGACATGATTTGCAAATATTTTCTGCCGTTCCTTGGGTTGTCTTCTCACTTTCTTGATGGTATTGTGTTCTTTGATGCAAAAAGTCTTTAATTCTAGCAGAGTCCAATTGATCTATGTTTCTTCTGTCACTTGTGCTTTTGCCTACAAATGCCAAGAAAACTGTCCAAACCCCTCCTCCAAAAATATCTGCATAACCCAAACTCACAAAGATTTATGCCTATGTTTTCTTTTAGCAGTTATACAGCGTTAGTTCTTACATTTAGGTCTAGGAGCCATTTTGAGTTAAATTCTGTATATAGTGTGAAGCACAGATCCAAAGCCGTTCTTTCACCTGTGGATATCCAGATGTACTAGCACTACTTGTTGAAGACGCTATTTCCCCCAGTTGAATTAGCCTGGCACCTTGTCGCATTGCGATACGGGAGGTAAAGGATATAAAACTGTTACAGATGAACTCAACTGTGTGAGAAAAATCTATATTGGCAGTCTCGGATATTCATTTTCTCCCTTACTTCCATTATAGTACTTATTACGATCTACAATTATCTTATTCATTTGTTTACTTCTTACTTGTCTCCCCCATTAGAATGTATACTTCATAGGGACAGAGACTTTGTCTTGTATACTGTTGAATTTCCAAAGCCTACCACAGTACCTGGTTCCTAGGAGGCACCGAACAATTATTTACTAAAAGAACAAGCATATATTTAACATGATCTGGAAGAGAATGCACTGAATGTTAATACTTTGGTTGGAATTGCCATTACAACTAAATTTTTCTTAATGTTTTACAATGTATATAATTACTATACTCAGATATGAAATTAGGGTATTTTAAAAATGTATAATACATACAGATCAATTTCTTATTCCTCTAAGTTCTAAGAACCTCAATTTTTGCCAAACTATTTTATTTTCACTCCTTTTATAGTCCCCAGCACAATGACACCACCAACTACCTAATAGCTCAGGTCTAAATCTTAAGAGTAAGTTATCCTTGATGTCTTTCTCTTATGCCACACACCCAAATTATAAGTCCTGTCAGCTCTACCTCCAAAATATATATTCAATCTAATCACTTCTCATTATTGCACTATTAACAATCCTAATCCAAGTTACCACCATCCATTGGCTGAAAAACAGCAATGGTCTCTTAATCAGTTTTTGTCCCCACTTGCACATCTCCACAGGAATAAATATCTCATTCCACTACTTAACACCTTCACACCCTCCACCACCACACCCCCAATAGTTTCTTAGTGCAATCAGAATAAAATTCAAATTTCTCACCTTGGCCTATAGGCTCTTCCTGTTCCAGCTCTTGCCTACAATCCATTTCCTACTTTTCTATCCCCCTTTTACTGAATTCCAGCTACACAAACCTTTTTTATCCCTGGTATGTCAAGCTCATTCTCTTCTCAAAGCCTTTCTACTTACAGAGTTCCTTCTGCCTTAAATGCTCTACATATGGCTACTTCTTGTCCTGCTAGTCTTAGCTCAAATGTCACCTCCCAAGAAGCCTTCCCTAACAATCTGGCTAAAAGGAGCCAACCCTTCTAGTACTCCCTATTGCTTACATTGTTTCCTTAATACCTCTTAACAATTCCGACAGGATCTTGCCATTTTGTTTTTTATCTCTCTCCCCCCGCATTAGGATTAACTTCCACAAGGAAAGAACTTTTTTAGTACTATATCTCTAAGACCTGGATCAGTTCTTGGCATATAATAATTTCTCAACTATTTATGGAATAAATGGTTGCTATTCTAAACCTTGTGGGCAACGAAGAACTGTTTGATTCTACATTAATTTCTTCAGGAACAATACTAAGAGTAGAAGACAAGATACTTTTACATTAAGAATTAAATCACCTGAGACAACACCTCACACCAGTCAGAATGGCTAGTATCAAAAAGACAATAACAAGTGTTGGCGAGGACGTGAAGAAAAAGAAACCCTAATGCACTGTTGGTCGGACTGCAAATTGGTGTAGCCACTATGGAAAACAGCATGGAGGTTCCTCAAAAAAGTAAATATACAAGCTAGTAATTCCACTTCTGGTATTTACTAGGAGAAAACAAAAATACTAATTCAAAAAGAAACATGCACCTCTATGTTCATTGTGACATTATTTACAATGGCCAAGATATGGAAACAACCTAAGCATCCACTGATAGATAAATGGATAAAAAAGATGTGGTATGTATACATACATACACACACACACACACACACACACACGCACACACGCACAATGAAATATTACTCCACCATGCAAAAGAATGAAATCTTGCCATTACTGACAAGTTTGGTCCTAGTGGGTATTATACTAAGTGAAATAAGTCAGACAGGAAAAAACAAGTACCATATGATTTCACTTATATGTGGAATTTAAAAAACAAAACAAACAGAAATTGACTCATAAATACAGAAACCAAACTGGTGGCTGCCAGAGGGGAGGGGGTGGAGATGAGTGTAAAAGGTAAAGCTGATTAAGAGGCACAAACTTCCAGATATAAAATCAGTAAGTAACAGAGATGTCAAGTACGGCACAGGGAATACAGTCAATAACTTTGTATGATGAGATGCTAGCCACTTACAGTGAACATTTCATACATCTATCATTGTCAATCATTACGTTATACACCTAAAACTAATGTAATATTGCATGTCAACTGTACTTCAATGTTTAAAAAGTTAAGTCACCTGAAAAATAAAATTTAAAAGCTGATCATAAAAAGAAGTTGATCATATATAATCCAAACAAAATAACACTGGTCTAAAGAAATAATAAAACAATTGGAAATATGTTCTAATGCACTCCTTCCACCCTTTTCATTTGATCTACAATTGCTGAAGCATGTGATGGTATAATCAGAATATAAAGAAAAAATACTGTTAATCTAATTAGGATCTAAAGTTGTTTAAAGTCATTTCATCCAACACTGATAAGCACTTTACCATATACCAGGCATTGCTTTTAAACTACTCCCATGCATCACCCAAACTGTTGTGATGGTAGGTACCCCCATTTGGAGGAATGATGAAACTGAGGCATAGAATAATCAGTAACTTACCTAAGGCCATATAGTTAGTAGATGGCAGAGCCAAGATTCAAAAACCCTAGGCAGCCCCACTCAAGCTCATGCATTTAACCGCTTCTTAGTATAGTTTAAAAGAAATGGTAACAATACCTACCTCATCTGGTTGCTACAAGGACTGAATGAGAGAAGGTATAACACAATGCCAGACACATAATAAGTACTTACAAGTTCTCTAAGGCATGACTTCCTGTTCCTTCATTTGTTAGACTTTCAAGTGCTTTTCTATGGTTTAGGATGCCTCAATGAGCATCAAATACCATTCAGGTTCATTTTTTAGGAGGGCAGAGGAGCAGGTGGAGAGGGAGAGAGAGAATCTTAAGCAGGGTCCATCCCCAGCACAAGGCCCAACTCAGGGCTCCATCTGATGACCCCTGACATCATGACCTGAGCTGAAATCAAGAGTCAGACACTTAACCCACTGAGCCACCCAGGCGCCCCCATTCAGTTTCACTTTTAAGGGAAGAAAGGGAACTGGCATTTATTAAGGGGTTTTCTGTATGCCGTAATTATTTTAAGGTACTACTCTAATAATACTTGCCTTATCTCAAAGGATTTTCACTGTAAGACTCAAATCAAATTGTAATGCAGTATACAAAGGGGAGGTACTATTCAATTAGTTTAGGATTTAAACTCAATTTCCATTGTATTAAAGAAAAAGTATGTGGAAATAGAAAGTACAAAAACTAAAGAAATCTATACCCATGGGAACTTGTCCCTGTCATAATTACAACACCCTCTCAATCACTCATTCATGCTCTTTTGGGAACATTTGTTGTGGGCCTAAAATGAGAGAGGCATCTTGCTATGGAAATAAACAAACTCTATCTTAAGGAAATCAACAGTTTAGTTCTACAAAATATCTCAATAAGTGCCATAAAAGGAATCATATGCTATCTTAGTACTCCTTAGACGTGCAGAAACGCAGAAGATAAACACAGTGCTGGTACCCATATTAACTTCCCTTTACAAATTAAATAGGCTAATCCACAAAGTCTGAGGCTGGCCACTAACCACATGTGGTTTAGTGAGTCCATTAAATGTGGCTAGTGTGACTGAGGAACTGCATGTTTAAATCATAATTTAATTAACTTAAATTTTAAATTATCAATCCCATTACTGGAAAACTTGTAAGCATGCTTTGAGCAACTCAGGTATGTGAATCTACTTTTTCAACTGTAAAATGCATATCTAAATACATATCAAATACTTCCAATGAAGACTGAGCATTTGGATTGAGATGTGCTGTAACTGTAAAATATATACTGAATTTCAAATAATTTATATGAAAAAATAATGTAAAATGTCTAACTTTTATGTTAATTAAATGTGGATATGATATATTGGGTTATATGAATTTCACCCTTTTTTTTTCACTTTTTTAGTGGGGCTACTAGAAGATTTAAAAGTACACATGTAACTTGCATTTTATTTCTATTCGATAACACTGGCCTAAAGCTTACTCACAATATTCTTTTTTTTTTTTTTTTTTAAGCAAGGTATTAGCCCTGGGCTGTTCCCTTTTTTTTTTTTTTTAAGATTTTTATTTATTTATTCGACAGAGATAGAGACAGCCAACGAGAGAGGGAACACAAGCAGGGGGAGTGGGAGAAGAAGAAGCAGGCTCATAGCGGAGGAGCCTGATGTGGGGCTCGATCCCAGAACGCCAGGATCGCGCCCTGAACCGAAGGCAGACGCTTAACAGCTGTGCCACCCAGGCGCCCCTACTCACAATATTCTTAAAACAAGGTTTCAGTGATTTGAGAATTCCTCAGAATTCCAGAACTTCAAAAATCAACATAAAAGATGGATTCCTAGCAAATTGGAGTCCTACCTGTATTTGCCTGAGCTTTAGTTTTAGCTCTATCACTACATGAAAATTCTACCACCATCAAAAACGTACTACATGAAACCATTTAAAAATAAATGCGAATTACATTTACACGTTGATGATTTTTTCCTGAAAACATGCTAATATAGGAATATGGGTAGGAAATTCTTCTTTGTTTTCTGTGATAAGGCAAACTAGATTAACAACCTATAAAGTGATGCAAAAATGTGGAAAAGAGTAAACGGTCTTCCTCTGACGTAATCTAAAAGAACACAATGACAAAGTAGTTTCAAATGCGGGGTTCCTGCTATAGTATGCACTGGAGTTTGTCTTTGAAGTGCTCATCCTATGTCCTGCTGCAACAGAACCAGTTCTTTGACGCTCCTCTCATGTTTTAAAAAAAAAAAAAAAAAGCCCAAATCTCAGCTTTTCCTCCGCTTTTTCGTACCTTCAACTACACATTAAAACCTGAATTTTAATCGCAGTTTTACTTAAATCACTTGTTTTTTAAAGATCTACACAAAATATTGATTCTTCGATTTTAACATACCAAATCAAATCACAGAATAGGGTAAGTAAACAACACATAAGCATTACGATGTTAGCTACTAGAAAACTTTAAATTTAAAGAGTTAAAAATCACTCTAGACTAAAAACTACTCAACTCCATGGGGAGTCCTTACACACAAGACTCCAAGATGAATTAAGTAACCAGTGTGTCAAAGTATTACTGAGATGAAATGATCTGATGTTTATTTTGCTATACTTTTCCCAATGTAAAATTTCAAGAAAAATGAACAGCAGCACAACAATTCCAAGTGAAAAATCACTTCCAACATCGAGGCAAGGAGTCAGGGAAAAACGAAAACCTGTGATTAAAATATTTCTTAAGTGTTAGGTGTAAATCTTTGAGTGTGTCTTTCATGGACAATGTAGAGAGGAATATGCTCAAAATACTTAAATAACAATCTTCTATTTCTTTATTAGGATCTGTGGTTTGGGTTTGCAAAATGCAAATAATACAGTAGAGAGACTAGGCCTAATTACTCAGAGACCAGAACTCTGCTCTGTAGATAAAAGTAACACATATGTGTTAAATCCAGTTTTTCCACTTTTGAGACTTTTTTCTAATTTCAAATATGGTATTCACTTCAAAGATCTTGGTTATTACCGAAATAAGGTTACATTAACATAAAAATGAAATTGTCTGAGTCTTCCTGGATAGTAAGTTAAACAGCAGCTCGATTTAAACCAATTCTATTGGTGAAAAATAGTCGTTTTGTTTTGCTTGTTTCTTTTTTAATAGACTTTTTCTTAGGGACATTTTAAATTCACACCAAAATTGAGCAGAAAGCACAGAGATTTCCATATACCCCCAGTGCTTGTTTGTTTTTAACATCTGGCTGGATGAATTACCCAAGAAAAAGAAAGATAAGCATAAATAAAGCAGAGGATGTTAATCTCCATGGCCCCTGGCAAAGATGGAGCTCTATCCTGGATCACGACATTCTACCACTACCAGGATCTGACCATGGCAAGTGGCTAGAATTAAGGGTATTTAACTTCTGTTGCTTAGCAGCTTGAGAGGTATGCTAAGAAATATAGGTTCCAGAGGAGAAGGATATCAGCACTCAGTATGCAGTTCTGACACTGACAATCGCGTTCTTATAGATTTTCTTTTAACGCTGGATTTACTTTATGACTCCACAAATAAGCCTAAATGAAGACGTGATGAGTATTTACATAATGTCAGGTTCACTAGATGCACATATATGTAAAAGCATAGGCTGGAATAAACATAAAAAGATACTTTACTACTAATCAGAGAAATGCAAATTAAAAGAATAAGAAGCCATTTCACACCCATCAGGTTGGCAAAGGTTTCAAGACTCAATACCAGGGGCGCCTGGGTTGCTCAGTCGTTAGGCTTGGGCTCTGCCTTGGGCTCAGGTCATGATTCCAGGGTCCCAGGATCGAGGTGCACTGGGCTCTCTGCTGAGCGGGAAGCCTGCTTCTCCCTCTCCCACTCCCCCTGCTTGTGTTCCCTCTCTCGCTGTGTCTCTGTCAAATAAATAAAAAATCTTAAAAAAAAAAAAAAAGACGCAATACCAAATGGTGAAAAGAAATGGAAAGCAGGCTGATAAATGTAGCTGATGGGATACAAACTAGAACCACCCGTAGGAGAGAAAAAAAAATACACATGCACACCCTCCAATCCAGGCTTCCACTTCTAGGTCTATACCAAGAACAATTCACTGGTGATACGTTAAGTATCATAAACCATGGAAACCATCTATCGCAAAGCTGCTTAAGTAGACATAAAAATAAAAGAGTGAAAGACTGGAGAAATGTTCATCAATAGGGGAATGATAAACTTACGTAGTCATAAAAACTATTTAGCAGTTAATACAAAGAACCACAGCTACGGCTAAAACCAAAAATCATCCCCCTCCCCAAAAAACTCACCAAGTTTAATTTTTTAAGTTGCAAAAGGGTACATAAAGCATAGCATTTATATGAAATTTAAAAACACATCAAAATAATATATATTACTACAGATGCATACATACATAGCTTAAAGTATAGAAATATCAATTTGAATGAAATATATTAACTTCAGTTGACTATGTTAAACTTTACCTGAGCTTTGTGTTCCTGGAAAGCAGTGATGGTTAAGAAATCCACTCCCATCATTTTGGTTTTGGGAAACTGGCAACAAAAAGATTCTGCCCTTGGGGCGCCTGGGTGGCGCAGTTGTTAAGCGTCTGCCTTTGGCTCAGGGCGGCATGATCCCAGCGTTCTGGGATGGAGCCCCACATCAGGCTCCTTCCTAAGAGCCTGCTTCTTCCTCTCCCACTCCCCCTGCTTGTGTTCCCTCTCTCTCTGGCTGTCTCTGTGGAATAAATAAAATCTTAAAAAAAAAAAAAAAATTCTGCCCTTGTTTATTGTGGTAAGACCTATCTGTGCAGTTCCTCAAGACTCCTGGTTTTACTCGCCCAGGTCCTTGTCCTTTTTTGTGAGATGTTCCTTATTAATTAATGTTCTCCCAACTGCAATAGCCTGAAAAAATCATCTCCTTAATTGGCCAGTACATTATGTCTTTGACACAGGAGTGGTTATCTCTGGGGAGAGAAGAGAATGGGATGAGGAAGAAGATGCAGATTTAGCTGTAATGGTAACACAGAAACCTGAAATACGGCAAAAAGTTATTTTCTTTTTTCATACAAAGGGACCTCTTATTCCGTGTACCTTTCTGCTTAAAATGTTTAAAATAAATTTGTAAATTATGTTATAACTCGATGTGCAGTCAAAAAAGGTCACAAGTCAATCTGTCTTTACAGTCTGTTTTTTCATGTTAAACAGGCACATGAACACATGCCCAACCTATTCCATTAGATTGCTGTAAGTAAAAGTGTTTTTCCTAATCATCAAGTGATAGAATACATTTGTAACTCATTCTGGGCCAATTAGCTCAGTTTGTTACAGCAGAGTTCTGACTAGGGCAAGGCTGAATTATCATGTAGACTTTTATTACTTCAGGGGCAAGACTACACTCCTACTCCCAGAAAGCCATACAGTATGCTGTAAATGTCATATACCATTGGTTACAAGAGGCACTAGGCAAGTCTATGTGTAGTATCTTGATCCATAACCAACAAAACAAACTACTGAGCAGATAACCCCAGGAACTTAGTGATAGACTAGTAAATAATCTTTCTATGAGGAAACTGGCATACCTGGTACACATATACCAAAGTTTTGTTTGGAGTGGGTAGATGTGGTTCCTGTGGAGGACAGGCTTTTTTTTGGGGGGGGGGGGCACTGTAAAGTGAGATTGTGAAAACATGAACTCTCATCTTGAAGTGCCCAAAGGTGATCTTTTGGGCTGGTTTCAAATTGCTTTTATTCCCAAGGGCTTCCAGAAGGCTTGGTGAATACCAGGAAGTGATTTTGTTAATGCAGAACAAACCCATTAGCAGCTAAAAATCTTTTTTTTTTTCCTGAGAGAGAGAGAAAGAATGCAAGTGGAGGAGAGGGGAGTGGCAGAGGGGGAGAGAGAGAGAATCTTAAGCAAGCTCTTGCCCAGCCCAACTTGGGGCTGGATCTCACAACTCTGAGATCATGACTAGAGCCGAAATCAAGATTCGGATACTTAGGGGCACCTGGGTGGCTCAGTTGGTTGAGCATCTGCCTTCAGCTCAGGTCATGATCTCAGGGTCCTGGGACTGAGCCAAGCCCCACGGCAGGATCCCTGCTCATCGGGAAGCCTGCTTCTCCCTCTTCCTCTGCCTGTCGCTCCCCCTGCTAGGGTGTGCACACGCATTCTCTGTCAAATAAATAAATAAAATCTTAAAAAAAAAAAGAAGAAGATTCGGATACTTAATCAACTAAGCCACCCTAAAATTTAAACTTAGCAAACAAAAAAACAAAAAACAACTTTAGAAACTTGGAACCTCAATTTCAAATATAGAGATAAAGCGCTAAAATCTGGAATAATAAAAGAACTTTAAATCTTCATAATACTCTCTAACAGCTGACACTGAAAGAAGATGGTCTGTGCTTATAAGGCTAAATATAAGAGTAACCTTTACAAATGGTCAGTCTATATTCTGAACACTATTTGCAAGCATCTGAACAACAGGAGCTTGTAAGGTCTTCTTGACCTCTCTCTGAGGCCAACAACATTAAAATATATCTGGAATCCACTCATCTTGATTAATTTTTAGTTCTCCTCCCCCAAGAACCAATAAATAAAACAGACCCTCCCTTTATTTTATTTGAATGCACAGAAATATGGAAGTTAAGCTTGAACTAAAATTTAAGGATTTAACTAAAGTTAAAATGCTTGGTCCTGTTTTCAAATAGAAGATAAAGTTTGTATTATAGAAACTCAAAAAAGAATGTCAAATCAAAAGAATCTAAAGCAGGCCCCAGCCCACTTCAAAGCACTTTCATCAGAGTAAATCGTCCTAATTTCATGAGAACTCAAAACCCTTAGATTAAGTCTTTTAACATAAAGCAGTATATACACTTATAATCTTACAGAGGTTTAAAAAAGTCTGAATATGCCGCTCTTTGTAGCTTACAAAATTAAACCAAAGAAGAACCAAAAACTGAACACTATCAAATTCCTACTGCATCTCCTTAGTCATCAAGAAACTACTGGTTAATCTCTTTTTCTTCCTTGCAGTAAGGTAAAACCAAAATTGTCATTCAGCGAAAACATTTTGTATGCCAGTAAACTGGTACCAACTGCTTCCAGGCAGACAGATGCAATAACAGTGTAATATTTCTAGCAAAGTCTGGTAAGCCTTTGCCTGCAAATCATTGACCAAAAATGGTAACAGCGAGTGCAGACTAAATAAAATGACAAAATGTTCTACTTGATCGTCCAGTTAAGAATACAATTTTACAGCAAATTAGAGACAGTTTACTGGGGAAAATATGTAAATTAAGCCAAGTGTCCATCACCTAGAATATAATGAGCATATTTACTCTTAATGACTAAGATAATTCAATGGGCTTTTAAAAGGCTTTTTCATTCGTTTTTATTAGCATCCCAGCATCAAGCCCACTCCTCACACGCTAAGTTCTGGCAGAGCCAAACTGTTCACAGGTAAAAGAAAATTTCTAACCATACATGGAGAGATCGGGTAGGGAATGGTTAAAAGAGCCACTGCCAAGCTTGACAAGCACCAGAGTGCTGCTGGAAGCTGATTGCCAGATACGGCAAACAAAGCGGCTGCGAGGCCACCCTGTTCTTAATTATACCAGGGTCATGCTCGCGGTGATCATTCCGCCCTCTAGGGTTGTTCAATAAAGGCCTTATTTTCCTTAATGAGATGGACCGACCTCAGGGGCGGAAACTCGCACGAGTCACTGACCGCCTCAGCGCCCGGCTTTGGGGAAACCTGCTCCAATAAGGCCAGCGCCGGATTCCGACGCCCCCCACCCCGGGCTGGCGGACTCCCGGTGGATTTCACCAAGGGTGTGGCGGTGCTCTGACCCGGCAGGTCTTCCCCAGGCCTGGGCGGGAGGAACTGCGGGCACCACGCTCCCGCCGGCGGCCTCACAGCGGCTGCGAGCGACGCAGCGGCCAGGAGCCGCCCAAGGAGCCGGGGTCCCAGCGGGTGCGCGAGCGGTGGTAGCCCAAAGACCTTCCCCAGCCTGGGGGCTGCAGCTGGGCCCGCGACCCCCACCCCCACGCGGGGGCGCGCCTGTCGCTCCTCAGTCCCGACCCCCACGGCGCCCTAGCGCCCCGCCGCCCGGGCCGCGTCAAGCCCACGCCTCGGGCTCCCTCCCACTCACCATCTTCGCCGCGGCGGTCGCAGTGACGCGGGAGGGGGAGCTGGCCGGCGCCGAGTCTGCAGAGCGTCCTTCTCACGGCAGAGGGACCGAGAGACGCAGCCAGCGCGCGACGCGAAGCGCGAGCCTACCAGGGGGCGGGTGCGCGGGCTCGCGCCTCGCGCCCCGCGCCCAAACGCGACTGCGCACGTCACGCGCTGCCTGCCGTTGCTATGCAACCGGCCGGCCAGGCAGCGCCCTGCCCAGAGAGCAGGCGGAGGGTTCCGCCTCACGTTCTGAAGACGAGGGGACCGGGCTCTCCTCTCACCAGCTCGGGTCTGTGGGGGTGGGGTCTCCCTCATCTACTAGGGACGAGGAGGTAGAGCTCGGGGTGGCACCTGCCGGTGAGGAACAAGCAAACGATCAAGCGGGGCACAGGACCCTTACCCCCCCCCCCACCTCGGCGGGCGGGGTCACGTGGCGCCCCGCCCACTGGGCTGCCGCTGCCCTAACATGGAAGCAGCCACCTGGCCAGGTGTGCGCCGCGCTGGGGGCGGGGCCTGGGGGGGCGGGGGGGGGGGAAGGGAGGAAGGGGGAGAACGAGGGTAGGCGGCTTTCCCCTAGCAGCAGACCAAAGGGAGGACCCGGGGGAGCCCAGGCGCGGGCCGCGGCGGCGAGAACACAGCCGCATTTTTTTACCTACTTTGGTGCTATTCCCGCCATCCTCCCCTGATTGGCCCAGCCCGGCACGTCGGGCCCTCGCGTGAGGGAAAAATCTGCACATTTTTCCTTCTTCCCGAGGCGACTGTGGCCATTCAGAGTACTCTGTGAGTCACCGCTAATTTCAGGTCTGGAAAAAACAAGGAGTGATTTATTTATCTTTGGGAACGGCCCGGGGAAGGAGGTCCGGCGGTCCGCAGGGGTGTGGCTGGGAAACGGTGGAGTTTTCCTGGGACGATGGCGCCAGCCCCGCCGCTGCATTTTGGGGGCTTTTAATTTGGGGTTGGGTTTTTTTTTTTTAATGGGCGGTTACAACAGAAACACAGTTTTGAGAGGGCCAAAAGGAATCCCAGTGTTTTTCCTGAGGGCGTTTTTCTGGGCAGTAAAGGGAACAAAGAGTTTACAACTGGGGTGATTACTTAACATTAAGTTTTACTTAATTTAGGCTACCGAGAACATCACGGCCTCTACCAAAATTATTTTCTCCAAATGTGAGCCTTTGGGGTAAGACGGTGTTTTGGGGTTTTTTTCTGGGCACTATATGAAATCTAGACTGTTGTGTGGCTTCTGTTCTGCCCATTCAACGTAAAAACGTATCTCTCATTACCCTCGGTTTTTTTTTTTTCCTATTATTTTCTAAAAAGGAAGTAAGTTGTGGCAATTCTAAGCCTTTACCACTTGCTACAAGACTTTTTTGCAGGCTAGAGCAGTGCTCAAGCTCTCAGGCTTGAAACAGAACATGGTAAAGTCAGATTTGTGTGTCCTGGCCCCCAGAGTTTCTGACAGTCTATCTGAGTTAAGACACGAGAATTTGCATTTCTAACAATTTCCAGGTGATGCTAATGCAGCTGGTTGGACATTGCACTTTGAGAAGAAAAGAACTCATCTGTATCCAACTACAGCTGGAACCCTTTATTTCTCTTCCAGGGACTCAGTGGCCCCTCCATTTATGAAGTCCTCAAAGACTTTCCTTCTAGTTCCAAAGTCGAATCGAATCGTGCTCATTAAAGGATACAAACCTGCCTGCTCTAGCCTCTCTTCTGCATTTCATCCTCCATCCTGCCACCAGTATCGAATCTTGTCACTTTCCTGCCTAAAATTTTCTCATTAAAGGATACAAACCTGCCTGCTCTAGCCTCTCTTCTGCATTTCATCCTCCATCCTGCCACCAAGAATCGAATCTTGTCACTTTCCTGCCTAAAATTTTCTAAGGCTTCCTGAGCGGGTCATTCTGGTCCTTCTGCCTCTGACCTCAGCCTACCTTTTCTGCTCTGTCTCCCATATCTTCCAAAGTGCCCAGTTTCCTTCCAGACTAAACTTCTCATTCCAGAACCCTTCTTACTCTTTCTAGCTGCCATAATTATGGACCTGTTAGTGTCTCTGGCTGGAATGTTCCTATCACCCCTCTGTTCTGAAGATCTCTGACCACTTCCCAAGGGATCCTTAGTGGTTTCTTCTTTAATCCCACAGTTCATCACTTCTCAAATCCTGATAAGCATCCAGATCACCTGAGGATCTTGTTCAAAAGGCAGATTCAGGGACCTGAGAGGCTAGATCTGGTCCTCAACCCCTACGTTGAGTAGTGATGTCTTATGGTTTTCCCCTAATGTTAATGTAGCTTTCTAACTGTTTATATAAATTTGCCGCCACCACCAGTTTAGACTGAGAGTTCTTTGAGGACGGGCTGTTTAGGATGTACCTTATATGGACTGGCAGACTCCCTGATATGTAATAGGTGTGTAATACATGTTCAGTAAGTGAACCAATATCTAAAGATGTTTTACAATTCATCAAGCAAACTTCTATATCGGTTCATTGTAACCTACGATGAGCCCCCATTTTTGAGAGTCCATTAAACTTTAACCTCTGCCTTTACACATAGATTTTCTAGATCTTTCTATTCCTCATACCATGGAAAAAAGTTTTGACATAAGGTCTCTCCTTATATATGAGATGGATGTATTCCATATTAAAGTCAGAAAACATTTTTCATACTTAATCTGAACATATAGGCACTTTCACTTAAGACCAATAATACGAGGGGTGCCTGGGTGGTTTCGGCTCAGGTCATGGTCTTAGGGTGGTGAGATTGATCCCCACAGCGGGCTATGCACTCAGCAGGGTTTCTGCTTGAGATTCTCGTGCTTGCTCTCTCTAAAATAAATCTTAAAAAAAAAAAAAAACCAATAATATGAGGGGCAAGGAAGAATAAATTACACATTAATGAGGAGGTTGAAGAGAGATGTATGTTAATAGTCTGGAAAATGCTTCCCCCTCTCCCCACAAGAGAACGTAACCCTGTCAGTAAACAGTGTAGAAAAACTATTTTTAGTTTCTCCCCTGCCTCCCTACAAGTTCCCTCTCCCCTTGAGGACCCCTACTGTCTAATCTCATAGTCTCAGTTCCCTCCTCTCAGGAAAAGTCACTAATTCTTTTGTTCCTCTATAGGTAACGTGGTTTTTTTCCTCTTCTTTCAGAATTTTTAAAAATCCTTGATTTTCTAGGGGCGCCTGGGTAGCGCAGTCGTTAAGCATCTGCCTTCGGCTCAGGGCGTGATCCCGGCGTTCCGGGATCGAGTCCCACATCCCACTTCGGGCGCCTCCGCTGGGAGCCTGCTTCTTCCTCTCCCACTCCCCCTGCTGTGTTCCCTCTCTCGCTAGCTGTCTCTCTGTCACATAAATAAAAATAAATAAACTCTTTAAAAAAAATCCTTGATTTTCTGTAAATCTGAAAATGATATACCTAGGCGTAGTGTTTTGTTTTGTTTTGCATTCATCCTGCTTGGTGTTCTCTGGGTTTTCTGAGTCTGTGGTTTGGTTTGTTGTATGACAATAATTTGGTGAAATTCTCCGTCACAGTTGTTTCAAATGTTCTGTTCCTTTCTCTCTTCTCCTAGTAGTCCCATTTCGTGTATATTATACCTTTTGTAGTTGTCCAACATTCCTTGGATGTTGTTTCTTTCAGTCTTTGTTGTCTTTGCTTTCTGGTTTTGAGGATTCTGTTGACGTATATCCTCTTATCTCAGAGATTCTTTTCTCCGTCGTGCCCAGTCTACTAAGAAGCCCATCAGAGGCATTCTTCATTTCTGTGGCTTTTGTTTGTTCTGCCTTTTGGTATGCTTTCCAGTTTTTTCTTGATAGCCGGACACGATGCACTGAGTGAAAGAAACAGCAGTAAGTAGGCCTTTAGTGATGTGGTGAGGTTGGGGGGTGGGGGGAAGCATTCTAGAGTCCTACGATTTGGTCTCATTTTCACTGAGCCTGTGCCTCTGGACTTTGAACTTTACGAGTGTTTCTCAAAAGCAACCCCCCATCCTCCCCACCCCAAGCTCTGCCCTTCAATGGGACAGGATAGCTGGAGTGGGCTCCAGTTGAGTGCCTCCTTTCCCCATCTGTTAGGCTCAAGTAACTAGTTTCCCCTCAGGGCAGGCCTTGTTAGAACAGAAGGCTCTAGTGTATTTCAAAATGGTTCCTTCCTTCTCCCCTCCCCATACTGGAAGCGGGAGGGGATTATTCTTCGACATTTACTGTGGGAACCTGGTAGAGCTTCAGGAGGTGACACAGATGTGCAGGGGTCCCCTAGGACTGAGTATCCCCAGAGTTCCTAACTCGCAGACTTGTCCACATTTAGCATCCAGCAATTTGTCAGTTATAGTTCCACTTTTCCTACCCAGACACTCATTCCCACGGTGGTTTCTACTTGTGAGTCTCTGCTCTGGTAAGCCACAACTCCCGGTATTGGCTTGTCTTGTCTACAGTTTTGGGCACAGCAGTTTGCCCTGAGTTCTCCTCTCTCTTCTGAATGCAGGAGGAGTTGCCTGTTCAGCTTTTTACTGGTTAGGACAGAGTGAGCAGCCTCCCAGCTCTTTACATGTGGAACGGGGAAACCTGAAGTCTACCCCTTTCCTTTTATTTATTTATTTTTATTTATTTATTTTTAGAGAGTTTATTTATTTATTTGACAGAGATAGAGACAGCCAGCGAGAGAGGGAACACAAGGGGAGTGGGAAAGGGAGAACCAGGCTCATAGCAGAGGAGCCTGATGTGGGGCTCGATCCCATAACGCCGGGATCACGCCCTGAGCCCAAGGCAGACGCTTAACCGCTGTGCCACCCAGGCGCCCCTACCCCTTTCCTTTTAAAGAAACTTCCCAGAAGTGCCAGACAGAGCTCACACTTTTATCTCACTGACCAGAATACAGTATATAGCTGCAAGGGAGACTGGGAAATGGGGTGTTTCCTGAGCAGCAATGTGCTCAGCTAAGAAATTAGGGTTCCTTTACCAGGGAGGAAGGGGAAAGTGGGTATAGGGAGATAATCAGCAGTGACTGACATGGGTAGGTATTATTACTCCCAGTCTACAGATGAGGTAAGGTGAAGAAATGTTCCTTAGGAACCCAGAGGGGTGAGTGATCTGCTCCCAAGCCCATGACCTTTTGTATCAGACCACATGACACATTAGTCCTACGTGATGCTGAACAAAAGAGCTGAGGTACCTCTTGTTGCGTCCTTAACACCGCAGAGGACGTTTGTACAAAATGAAGCAAATGGAAGCTGTCGAAAATACATTCTAGACATTCCTTTATCGTAGCTGTGTCCTCTTGGATCAGCAGCCCCAAGGGCCTAGACATCTATTTTAGGAAAAGGGCTAAATATATTTAAGTATATTCATGGGAACGACGCAGTATCACATGGTAACACTATTGATTTCTCCACTAGTCTTCATGGTAAAGGAAAAGTCATATACTGCTGTTTTGTAATATTAAAAATTGAATAACCAGTGCACGTTTTTAGTTACTAAGGTACCGCTTGAATTAAACCATGAGAAAATGGAGTAGAAAGTGGCACAACACTTTTGACGAAAGGTTATTTACCCCTCTGGGGTCATATGTTTCCTTTGAGGTTCTGATGAAAAATATAGACCCTTTCTTTAGAAAAGTAGATATTTGCTTCTACTCACAAAGCGTGGCTTACATTTTCAGGGAGCTTGTGAACTGTCCTGAAGCCCATCCATTAAACTACGTATTTCGGGAAAGGTTTGGGGAAAAATTCTAAAAAGGAAACCCAACGTAGGGATGAATGAACAGTCCTACAGTTCTTCCCCCACAATCCACATGCCAAGACTGGTTTGCTATTACACTGGTTATCACTTGCGGCATGAAACCTTCCAGACCCTTACAATATAGAGCATTTAAAAAAACACAGATGGCCTCCGCAATGCATGTAGGACTGCGACTTGTTTTAATTCACTCATTCAGCAATATACCTTAGGGATCTGTCCATGTTGTCCTCCCATTTTTCAGAAGTAATAGTGCACTCTCTGTAATCCTGATCAGGTTGCTATACTGGAGAAAGAAAAAGAAGCCACAGAAGATTCAGAAAGGGACAAAGAAAGGAATCCAGTATTTGATTTAAGGATAGACTAAATGACTTAAAACTTTCCAGAATGTAAAGAAGCCTAAGGGTTGAATGTGATCACAAGTTAAAATCATGAAGGGTAGGAACGTAGTGAATAGAAATTTTGAAGCAAATTATAACATAAAAATAAGAGGGCTTCCCTTAAAAGTTCAAATGTGTGCTTTTAGGAAAAAATCAGAGGACTGTTGTACGTGGGTAAGGACAGGAGGAAGATTGCAAGATGTAGGGGAAGGAAGACCTGTCACAGGCAGTGACAGACTGGTAGTGGTAAACTCTCTGGTTGGGACCCATTTTTCCCCTCCCCCACCCCACTATTCTCTGCAGACCTCCACTTCTCCCATGACTACGGGGTGGATGAGGGGTGGTGGTGGCTAGAAAACCTCATTACCAGTGAAGTGCCCACTGTCAAGGGTGCTGGATAATGTCCAGGCAGCCCTGGAGTCCTGAGGGGGAGTGTGAAGATGGTACCAACACATGCAAATGGGTTGTCCAAGCTCAGAACTTTCCCTCACCCCTCTCTCGCCTTCCCTGCCTCTGGGGACTAAATAGTCGTATCATGGAAAGGAGAGGATAGTTGGAAGTCATCTGGAAGGACGGGGCCTCCTGGTTGAGGTTGGGGGTGGGAAACGCCCAGGTGGCAATCTCAGAAGTTCCCCCAGCTTGGTGCATCTCCACCTGTCTTCTCCCAGACTCTCCAGGAGTGACGCCCGTTCTCAACCCTTGCCCCAGATCTTCTGTACAAACCCAACATGATAAAAGCCCTAAGGACATATGTATGAGTCCATAGGTAAAACTCCTAAGACAGAGGAGGAATCCAAGCATTATGAAAGAAAGGCAACAAGCTGAATAATTTCAAGCAAAAGAAGCAGGACAAGAAATTAAAAGGAGCATAGTAAATATTCTCAGATAAGGAAAGACACTGGGAGACCAAAAGCAAGAATGAGCAGTTATGGAAAAATTGCAAAGATTAGGAATATACAATGTTCTTGAACTAAAAGATTCAATGGATGGGCTGGACAATAGATTGGAGTTATGTAAATAACAAGGACAAGAGTCAATATGAAGTCAAGTTGTTCACTGTCTCAATGTATCAAGAAAGGGTAAATAAGATGCAAAGAATTTCAGATATGTGGAGGATAGAGGAAAAGGGCCAGTATCTATATGAAGTATCTGGATGGTGAAATCATCAAACCGAGGGAAGAAAATACTTGAAAACTTTAATTCTGCTGCATTTTTTTTAATTTAAATTTTCATTAGTTAACATATTGGTTTCTGGAGTTTTGCTGCATTTTTAAAAATTACTGACTCCATCATTTTAACATTCATGTTGGTCCTACAATGTGCCAGCTCTTCAGAGCATGAATAAGGCAGACAGGGCTCCCATGCAGTCCTGAAGCTTAAATCCTAGTCAGCTACAGGCAAACAACACACAACGAAGCAAAAAAGTACTTTATTGACCACAAAATGGGGTGATGTGACCAAGGGTAACTGGGGGCGAGAAGGGCACACTTAAATCAGTGTTCAAAGAAGTCTCATCCTAAAAGGCGGAATTTAAGCTGAGGCATAAATGCCAAGAAGAACCCAACTGTGTCACGATAGGAGTGCGGAACATCCCAGGCAGATGGGATGAGGTCAGAGTGTTCTAAAAACAAAAGGAAGACAGTGTGGCTGGAGCCTGGAGAGCCAGGGTGGGTGGGCCCAAATGAGGCTGAAAGTGTAACTAATAATCAAATGATGTAGGACCATGTAGACCACTGTAAAGAGGTCAGGGTGGCTTAATGAAAAAAATGAATTATAGCCCCCGTATAAAGCAATGTATTTATAATTATTTTCAATTATATTAGGCTGAACATAAGAAATGGACAATATTCGACTATCTTTGTCCTACAAAAACAGGACTTTTTTTTTTTTTTTTTTTTTTTTGAGTAGGCTCCATGAGCAACGTGGGGCTTGAACTCATGACCCTGAGATCAAGAGTTGCATGCTCTACCAACTGAGCCAGCCAGGTGCCCCCAAATTAGGACATTCTTATGATTCAGTCTAATACTAACCAGTAGGAGTCTAAGCAGACTGGCCTTTTTAGAAGACGTTTGCATCATCCCATCATCCATTATTACCACCTGAATTTCTTCTTACAATTTCTTGTTAATGTTAAAAAGGAAAAAAGTTTATGGGAGGCAAAGCAAGTGTCTTGTTTACATTCACAATGGGATGCCACTTTGAAATGTTTTCAGTTAGATTTGACAGATGTTTACTGGATCCTACTGTGTGCCGGCTGTGGGCACATTAGCTACCAGGAGTATAAAGATGAAGAAGTCATGGGCCCTGCCACAAGGAGATCATGAGTGAAAACAGGTCAATGTCAGGATAAACTTGGCCCAGGTCCCCTTGGGAGTTCTCAGGATCCTACTGATGGGGCAGATCATACCAGGGAGGTGTTACCAGATCTTAATGAGTGAGGCACCCGGAGAGGAAGGAAGTGAGCCTTAGCTACCAACATGATTTCTCACTTAGGTTGGTGAATATGAGTGTGGAAGACATGGCTAGAGGGCTGACTCAGAGACTGTTGATTGGAGGAGGAAAACACCTAATATTCCTACCCCAAAATTTGACTGCATGGACCAAGATACCTAGAGAGATAATAGTTGCAGGGAGTTTTTTGTTGTTGCTGCTTTGTTTTGTTTTATTTATTGATTTGGGGGGCTGTTATGGCTGGCTTTCCAGTTTTCCCTTCTGGGGGCAGGAGAAAGGATGTCAAAGGGTGCTTCAGCCGAAGAACCCCAGCTCTGCCCAGTGAGGAAACTTGGAGCATATTCAAGAACAGCTCCACCGAAAACAGCGAAGGGACAATGGCCACGACGTGAAATTGGAGTGCCTTTTAGCATAACTGTTTTGCTTTTATCACTAAGACTCCAATATTTCCATCGCCAGTCTTCCAAGAAGGTATTTGATACCATTGGCACACGTTCTGATCTTCACTGGCTGTGTGACCTCTCAGGAGGTACACCTCTCTGGACCTCCTTGTGCTCATCTGCAAAGTGAAGGTGTTGATGAGGTTGTAACCCCTTTGGTTCTAAAACCTAATGCTTGCACAGCACAGACGACTTATTGAGTATCTAGCACCGTATTAGCAGTTAGTGGGGTAGCCTAGTAATGCTAAGGCAGACCTCTGATTTTTTATTCATAAACTCTAGGCCTAGGGCTCTTGACTCGGGGCCCATTTTTATAGCCAAATCAATAAGTTGCTTTAATCATCCAGGTTGTGGACTCTTAGTTTCTCTCAGCTGGTCCACATCTGGGGAAAAGGGGCCAATTGGCACAAAGGGACCAAACAGCACTACCATAACACACTCTTATATGTAAATGAGGGCCACATGTCACATCTTGCAATCTTTTTTTTTCCTTTGGTCAGTAAATTCAGGACCCTTCGCAAGATTTTCCACACTGGAGGTGGAAGGAATCACTTGCTCATTTATATTCTTGCTCCCGTGGAAAATATTTCCTCCCACCCTTTGAGCCAGTGAGTCACTTCCAGCCTTCAAACCTCTACCGCTTCCTTTCCAGTCCTGGCCTGGCCCTCTGGAGGGGGGTCCAGGCTGTCGGGCAGGAAGGTGCTTCAGGCAGCAGGCAACACACCTTGAATGGCTTTGAAATATCAGCAGGATCCTCCCCTCAGGAGAAATTATCTGTGTGGTCTGATAAATGCCAGGCGTTCCAGATTCAGCGTTTTTCCTTTTATTTTAAAAACTGTAGGAAAGAAACGCCCATAGAAGGTACTGCCGGTTGCAGGTTTATTTTATGACTCATGGAAATTTCTAAAATGATAAATATTGGCTCAGCCATAGCCTGACATAAGAAACACTCAACTAGACCAGAGTCTATGGTTACAAGAAACAAGAAGAGTGTGTTCAACAAATAAACTGTGACTCCGCGTCCAAGCTTCCAGAGGAAAAAAGAACAGAAAGTATTGCTTGGATTCCATGAGGTGGCTTGGCAGGCCACGATTTCATTTGTTTTTCTTGAGGACAGAAACTTTCCTGAGATGGTCGCAGTATCTTCCTGGCCAAGAAACCATTTCATATGCCTTTGGTTTTCTACTTTATTTAGTCCAGGCTCCTTTTGGCTAATATAATGAAAATACTTCAGCAACCATAAAAATGAATGAGGGTGAAGTTGGAGATATTTCCCCCTCAGAACGGGGGTGAAAAAAAGGAAAATAAATATGTTCCTTCCTGAGTAAAAATCCTCTATCTCTGTGTGAAGACGAAAGTAGGCATTCCACAAAGACATTAAAAACCCAGACTATCAACTTGTTTCAGAGAAAGTTTAGAAATTATGAGCCTTAAGTAAGGCTGGGCTCCTCCTGAGTACTTTAATTTCTCACGGAGCAAAGTCAGCATTGCCTTCACTTCCCATCCGTTGATTTTAGCTTCTAAAGAACATGTAAATCGTAATATTCAGACCCAATGAAAAGGCTAGGGTCACAACTTCCCAAAACCTAGTCTTGAGTAGCGTGAATCTACCTTTCTGTGAGTGGGTTTATCCTGTATAACTGCTGCAGCATTACTTGTAGTGTGCTTTAGAATTGGCTGTCCCAACACACACACACTTTACAGACTGGAGTCATGATAAATAACGTGGCGAGGAGGATTCATAAAGAAAGAACGTGAGAAAAGACTCAGGCCGTGATTCCGTGCTTCAAATAAAGCAGCCCAAGAGACTGTTAAGCCTTTGGGGGTCTCAAGTTCTCCTAGAAGGAGGAGGAGGCACCAAATCTGAAAAGGCGTTTTGGTCAACCTGCTAGCCCATGCCGATCACTCTCCTAAAACCCACCACAGGCATTCATACGTCACTGGGGGAGAAGAGACCACGTTGGGATAGACGTGGAGACCCAGAACCAAGCCTCTAGAATATGTTGCAGAGGTCGTTGGAGGGCAGAGAAACAGCTAAAGGCCATTCCTTAAGCTCTTGTGGAAACTCCACTGGGAGGTAGGAGAGAAACAAGATGGCCGGCATGATCTGGAACATGAGTGCGATGGGAACGGTTGTGCAACAAGACACTGCATCGAACTGCCCTTTGCCCCAGCTGCTGGGAAACTTATATCAAGTTTCACCAGAGAGAGAAATTGCGGGAGCCAGATTAATCAGGGAGATGCGCCATGGGGCCTGGTGTCAATACTGAAGAAAGAAGACTTTCCCTTTGGAAGGCCTGGCCCTATGTATTTTTCCTCCGTTTGCAGCTCTGCTCATCTTATATTAATAGGCCTTGCAACCTGATGGGGAGGGAGCTCTCCCCACCTGAGTGGCCGAGGCAGGAGAGTCTCTGCAGGTAGCCAAGGTGATGCTGGCAGCCACAGAGGCAGCCGTTGGGCGGATGGCTCATCTTGCTCACTGCCAAGGGAGAGGGAGCCCCCTGGGCCTTGAGCCATGACACAGATGGGCCCTGGGTCATTGTGCTGGTTGAGCCAAAGAGCAGTAAAAATAATTACAGAATGGAAATGGCTTTGTTGAATTTTTTCCCACCTTATTTTAAAAAAGGTAAATTTGTTAGGAAAAGAAAAAACAATTCTGGAAACATAAGAGAAAGAAAAAAAGCATTCATTGTCCCATCACCTTTTATGTCTAATAATTAAAAAGAATTTAGGGGTGCCTGGGCGGCTCAAGAAACTAAAGAGGATCCCTTCAAGAGGCTTCCAAGAAATGGAAAATCCAGAAGCAAGTGGAACCACAGACCTAAGAAAGGGTGCTTCGAGAAGGGGGATATAGTCAGTGAACTCAAATATCAGTGAGCCGTCCCGGGAGGGGAGATGGGGCACTGGACTGAGAACTTGGGTCATAGAAGTTAAGTGTCTTTCTGAGGACTCCTATTTTCTCTGTGAAGTAGCAGGCATGACCATCTGCGGTGGTTAATTTTATGTGTCAAGTTGGTGGGGCTTTGGTGCCTGGTGGCTTGGTCAAATGCTAGTCAAGACACTGTGGTGAGGGTATTTCGTAGATGTGATTGATGTAATCAGTAGACATGGAGTAAGTAGGTCAGATTACCCTCCATGATATGGACGGGCCTCATCGGCTCAACTGAAGGCCTGAACAGCAAAATCTGAGGTGTCTTGGAGGAGGAATTAGCCTCAAGGCTGTAAGGTTAGAAATCCTTCCTGAATTTCCAGCCTGCTGACCTGCCCTACAGATTTCAAACTCAAGATTGCTACTCCACCTCTTACCTGAATTGCCAGACTGCCCTACAGATTTCCGACTTGCCAGCCCCCACAATTGCATAAGCCAACTCCTTGAAATACCCCCCCACATGTGTGTGTGTGCGTGTCTTTTCGGAGCTGTATTTTGATATGTCACCATATTTTGATGAATAGTGAGCTTGAACATCTTTTCATGTTTTTTGACCATGTGCCTTCCTATAAATTTGACCCCATCATATCAAACTTTAAAGTAATTATTTGCTTTAGAAACTTGGGCCACTTATATATGGTTCTTCTTCTTTTCATTGGAAAATACCACAAATGGTCACATTCTGAAGCAGATAAAATTCTCAGCTGGAAACAGATAAAATTCTCGGTTGATGTTTTCCTCTCTTTGCTTTTCTACTGATGTTTGCCTTTTTGTTATTGCTTTGTAATTTTCTTTACATAGTACTTCGTCTTTGGTCTAATATGCAAACTGTCCCCCTATATTTTTATTAGCTCTTAACGTTGTTTAGGGTCGTTGTTCTTGTTGTTTTTGTAGCACAAAATAGTTTATTTTTTCCATAGGCAAACCTTCCAATCTTTTCCTCTGAGGCATTTATTTTTAGAAACATTGGCCACATATACAGACTTTCCCCTTTTCACATGAAAAAGACACAATCAGATTACGCAACAGTTACATTTTTCAATTTAGGGGTGGAGTTTATGGTGTTAATTATCGTTTTAGTATTTGAACCTCTGGATGCATAGGAAAGTCTTAATATTTATTATTTTTCCTAAAAACTCAAATGGTTTCATTTACTGAAGAAGCCCGTTATTGTAGCTGCTAAAAGTTTGGTGATTTTTGGGAAAAGACAGATGTTTTCCTTTTCCATGAAATCTTGGCTATTCCACGGTACTATGAAAATTGTTGGATACTTCCCTAGTTTCAGGTGATGCAGACTGAGGGAAAGGTAAACCGTTCAAAGCAGGATTAGGGTTTCAAGTCCATATACTATTCTCAACATCGTGTTGACTTGGTGGGAACTTACATACAAATATTTTAAAGTTACGTAATTTATTTCTTGTCTTAATACCTCCATTAAAACCAGCATAGAATGAACACAGTTTTGTTTTGTTTTGTTGTATTACTGTCACTTATGGGTTGACCCATTAAAATAAATATATAGAGGAACTTCAGTTCATTTGATGATCTGAAAACAGTAATGGCAGGACTCTAGCAGCTGCTGCCAGCTCCCCTTCTGTGTTCCCTTACGCTCCCTAACACTGAAGGCTGCTTACTCTGAACTACCTGACATTTTCTGTCCCATGTCCTAGAGTGTTAATGCCCTCGGGAACAGTTCCCAACCAAAGATGGACAGGGAGTTGGTGGATAAGTACCCAGCTTCCTCACCCCTTGGGTGGGATAGTTCTGTGGGGTGTCCTGTTCTGTCTCCTAGAGTCCCCAGATGCAAAGAGTTCCAGCTGCCCACAGAGGTAATCGTGATGACACCTCTGTGGTTGGGCTCCTCCCCTCCTGCCTCACTTCCCCCATTCACCTGCTGGTGTGACAGGATACTCTCCCAAATATAACGCTTGTGCACAGGGTCTGCATATGGAGAATTCCAAACTAAGACAAATGCTTAAAGTCTGCCAGCCTACGTGCAAAAAACAATGGCTAATATTTATTAAGCACTTACTATGTACCGCACACCATTTTAAACATATCATTTAGCCCTCACGACATCTTTTGGGAACTATTATCACCCCCAGTTTATAGAAGGATAGAAGGGACATGGGAGGTTTAGAAAGATTAAGTCTCTTTTCTGAGATCACGTAGCTAATGGGTCATGAAGAATTTAAACCTAGACTATTGAGGGACACCTGAGTGGCTCAATCTGTTAAGTGTCTGACTCTTGGTTTCGGCTCAGGTCACGATCTTAGGGTCGTGAGATGAAGCCCCACATCGGGGTCTGCACTCAGCGAGGAGTCTGCTTGAGTTTCTCTCTCTCTCTCCCTCTCCCACTACCCTTCCCCCTTTCTCTCTCTAAGATAAACAAATAAAATCTTTTTAAAAAAAATAAATAAACCTAGACAATTGAAGTCAACTTAATCCATACGTCCTATGACACAGCATATCAGCTTACTTCAAAAACTTCACTGATACATACTTAATAGGCTCTGGGAGCACATTTTGCTGATAGTTGAGCTGATCGATATTTTGCAGCCTCCAGCAACAATACCATTGCCTGACTTGCATTGTCAGCGCTCACCCAACTGAAATCCGAGTCACTGCAAGAAGCTTCTCTTTTTTTCCAACCATGTCAAGAAGTTTTCTCCTGGCTCTTCTAACACGGGAGTCTCTTTTTGCAGCTCACTACTGTTTCTGCTGTTTTTGTCAAAACTAGCTGCCCAGCTTACAATTTATCGTATGATAAAGGTCGCCATTTATGCCCTAGTAGGCCAGCTGAGTGGATCCAGGATTTTAGCTGGTTGTGATGCTGCTGGAGGCATGTTTGTTATTGGTTTGAAAGACAACGTTTCACGGGCTCTGCATGACCGTTATTTGAACTGAAATATTCTTCCAGCCCCTGACCTTATCGAGTTTTTTCTTTGTTACACGGCAAAATACTATGCTCTCCTTCTGGCCCCACTGCTGGTCTTCAGAAAGAGTAAAACAAATGTTTTGTGGTTCCTAGAAAATGTTATAAAATTGTTTCCCAAGTTAGGTCATTGCAGTTGCAAAATTCTTGTTTTGGTAGAAAACTTGGCCAAAAACAACAGAAGCGATGGTCAGCCATTATTTCAGGGGAAAAAAAATCTTGAGATTTGCTAGGGATTGCTGTTTTCCCTTCCAATGGAACAGAGACCAATTCCTCCAGCTGGGCCTAAACTAGTTTTGAGATAAATCTCTTTCACTCCTTATAGAGATACACTTTAATTTACTGGCTGACTTCCCCAGTTTTTGAAATGGCCCCATAAAATTTTGGAAGGCATTTTTAACTTTATAAGGCAATTATCATAAATTAATTTTCAGAAACTTCTTGAGCCAACTTGAAATCAAAACAAATCCTTTTCTCAGGCTGTAGACTCTAATTCCAGTCTTTTCTTTTCTTTTTTTTTTTTTAACTGAGCATTTAAATTTAGGGTACCATTTTAAATAATATACTCGGGAAGGCTGATTCTCTTCTTTGAGCTTGCAGAGATTGAAGAAAGGACATCATGTTTCTCTCCATCAATTTCAGCCACCGGAGAGATGGACCCATATTATTTCATAATTGATATGGCTCCAGTAAATGTTGAACAAAAAAATGTCCCGAAGTGTCTTTATAGTGTTTGTCAACTCCTGGGGTGTAAATACTCCCACCGTGGCTGATTTCAAGCTATCAGTGAGGTGTTAATCAGCTCCCAGAATTCCTGGAATGTTAACAGTTGGGTCTTTTGAGCTCCTAAGAGGTAGCTCCAGAATAATATTGCAAGTGACTCAGCCAAATAGTGCCCCCAGTGCAGGCTTGGGGAACACTGGTTTGTCGCCCCTGCGATGCCCTGGAATTGGTCATAGAGGTCACTAGGATACCGAGTACCAAATCCTGACAAAGTGGCATTTTCAGAAACAGGGTGTATGTTACCCAAAAACTCAGAATACCTTGAAAAAAATAATGTACTCTTGGAGAATTGGATCCCAAATGTCCTGTTTAATTGTCATCCTTGCAGAGTTTAAGTCCTACAATTAGGGTCACTGAGGACAATCCAAGAGGCATTTTAAACACAGGGGCCACTCACAGCTCTGTGGCTTGTTTAAACTGCTACGTTCAGCAAAGGCTGACCACAGAACAAAATAAGCAGCCAGAATCCAACTTGGATGCCACCCTTTGTAATGGATTTTGTTTTAGGTTTACATCTGAAAAGCCGCAGCCTTTGAGGAGCCCTGGGAAATGTCTTCATTATCTATCACTTGAGAGCGTCACTTTTTTTTTTTTTTCATCTTCTTAAAATAGAAAGTTCTTTCCCAGGGAATTAATTTTTTCTTTTATTGTGTCTCGTAAGTACAGCCATTCTGCTGACTGGTGCAGTGTTTTCTTTCTTAATGAATGTATTTTTGTACCGTACCTCTATATTCCCTTCATTGATGGAGGACAACATAAATCTAGCTATTACAGTGGAGAGCAAAGCAAATTTCAGTTTAGGGCTGCTACCAAATTTGAGCATGCCCTTTGAAACAGCCAGGTCAGCGAACATGGAGGGAAAGCACCAGGCCTCTGGGACCGCTATTGGTAAGAGCTTCATGCTTCATCTTTAGCCGAGCGATACCCAGCTTCCCCACTTGAAAGTTTCAAGATGAACTTCCCCACATTCAAAAACTTCATCTGGATTTCAAATTTCTATCTAAGCTTCATTTGTTGTTGAATTCGTTTTATCAGGTCCCTCCCTTGTTTCAGAAGCTCTACCAGTTGATGAATGAGATATTGCATCTGTCAGGGTTCTTCTGTATCTAGCCAGAAATAAATGGTCTAAACAAAGAGTTCAACCGAAGAGATTTAGTGAAGGGACCACTTCCAGAGTTGTGAACGGGGTTAGGGGAATCAGCAAGGCATGGAGAAAGGCCCAGAACTAGCAACAGCAGGAAGCTCTTACTGTCCCAGGCCTGAAGGAGCAAGAGATGCCATGAAGGGGTGATTTTGCTTAGAGGGGAGCGGAAAGCAGGAAGGGAGTCTGTCTGATTTCCTGCCAGTGACCCCCATTTGCCAAACTCCACAGGAAACCAGGGGCACGGGAGGCGGGCCATACAATCAGGGAGGGCTAGCCTTTTAGGGTTTCCAGCAGCCTGGGGAAGGATAGAGGATGGATCTCTAGTCTGATCCTCTGGTGGGGGGTGGCCCCTGGCAGAATGAACAGCACGGACATCCGCCCTGCCTTCAGAGAGCTCCAGGCTGGTTAGAGCAATCATATGAGCAGGTCTGCTGGGGTAGTAGAGAGGTGGAGCCTTAGCCAGGACGGCATCTTGGCTAAGCCTATGCGGGGACTTGGGTGTATAGAGCTGAGCCTATGCGGGGACTTGGGTGTATAGAGCTGAAGACCTCTCTCAATGGTCATCTTCATAAATTAATATGCATGAGCTGATGCGGGGGTGGAGGGTGCAAAGGACTAAGGAAGATATTGGTATCCAAACCAAGGGGCACAGACAAATGAAGAAAAGGACGGTATCTACTGGGTAAGAAGAAAAGTCAGATGACAAAAATAATAGATAAATGAAGGGGTGGGAGTCAGTAGGTGTCAACCATGAGCAGGTGGTAGAGGGTGAAGTAATAGGCTGATATTCATATCATTATAGTCCTTTTCCAAATGAACTAACGAATCAGATGGTTGGAGTAGGTAATTCTTTGACTATTGGTCAGACTCGTATGCATGTTGAACCATGGCAATCTTACTGAAACCGGCTATTATTACAAATTTCATTGGAAAACTTCACATGGAGTTTAAGTCTGTGAGTTGAAGGTTAGGGCTTAAAATGTACGGTCTTGGAGTCCCGTACTGTACTTTTAAACTGTGTGCAGATTCTGAAAATAGTGGATAAAATAGCTTGGAATATCGTCCCTTCCAATTTCAGCTCAAAGCTAAGAAGTTGGTGAACTTGGGAAGACAGAACTTCTTTTATGAAATAGTTTAATCAGTTCCTCCTGATATCTATAGGAAAGGAGATATGGCCCAATGAACATGATATGCCGGATGTATGTTTAAATCTGTGAATGTATATTTCTAGCAGAAATGCCTTCATGGATATGTATACCTAATTCCTTGCTATCCATTTCCGAAGTGGTACAAACCAGGGTCTGGAGCATCCTCCTTTTAGGGCAAAGTGGGCATGCCAGTTGTCCAGCTGTGGCTCGAAGATCCATCAAACCGCTTGACAGTTTATTCCCAGAAGAAAAGGGGCTGTGGCTCAGATGCAGGCTGACCCAACTTAAGCGTGGTGGTAGGTCTGTTTAATGATACCGTAAAGAGATACACCGAGCACAAATATGAATAGCACGGCTAGATTTAAATTCACAAGAAATTATAACTGTGAAAGAGACTTCTCCAAACTTGGTCCTGAGGATGGTGCCTGCTAGGACGATGACTCATTTCTGCATCCCTGAGGTCATGGATATGGCCACTTTTCATGCTTAACCAGAGTGATGATGGATGAGTAGGTGTAACAATGTCTCAGAGACATGCCAAGGTTGTGCCCCATTGTCCAGTGTTCCGGGAGAGTAAGTCCAGATACGTTTCAAAAGCCTTTCATTATTAGTGGTGTTAAACTCCTACCATAATCATCAGTGAAATCCTGGTTGCTGAGACCATCTGGTAAGTCAAAGGAGCATTTTTGCATTTTCTTGCTATCATTAAGAAACATCTATTCTCAGCACAGTTTTCCCAGAGGTGTTTAGGATTTAAGGCGGTGGTTTTTCTTTTGTTATAATTTAAAATGTATAGAAACATTGCAGGAAGAGTACAGGGTATTCCCATATACCCTTTCCCCAAACCCACCAATTATTTACATTTTCCTCCCTTTGCTTTATTATTCTGTGTGTTTATTTACATATGTGTGTATGAGATAGGCACACATACTGCTTATTTTCTGACCAGATGAGGGTAAGTTGGACACCGTGCCTCATTATTCTTTAAACTAGCATGCTTTTCCTAAGAGCAAGGTCATTTTCTTATATGCAATAGTACAGTTATCCAAAGCAGGCATTTTAACACCTATAATATTATTATGTAATTCATATTCCATATCTAAATTTCATCAACCATCACAATAATATTCCTTTATAGCTTTTGTTCTTCTAGTCTAGAATCCTATTCAGGATCCTGTATTGCATTCGGGATCCTGTCGTGCCTTGTGTTGGTGCCCATCGGTCAAAAAAAATGCAAGGAACACATCGGCCGTCCAACAAATTTGGGTTGGGTGATACTTGCTTCAGTTTCTGTATTGGACCCTGAGAAAAGCAGGTTGGTGCTTAGTGCCCTCCTGCCTTCGATAGTGTTTGAACCCATGGCTTTATTTCCCCAAAAGTCTTCAGAGTCAACCACGCATGTGCAGTTGGAGACGGAGCCTTGCTTCTGAGAGTTTCTCTATCTGTAGTCACTCTTCATGCAGACTCATCGCTTACAGGGGAGCTAAGCATACATTAGAGACTGGAGCCTGATGGGGACGCCGGTCTAAGGGAGCAAGGGCTGGGGAACCAGGGGTCTGCCCTTTCCTGTTGCTGGCTACCCTGTTCGAAATGAACCTTTCTAGGATGGCTTGTGTTTTGAGTTGATCCAGTTTCTTGGAAAGCCTTTGAGCTGTGCGACCATCTGCCCCCTCTGCAATCTGCAACCACCCTTGGGGGTGGGGGGGGGGAGAGGGGGTGGTGGTGGGAGCGGGCTGAGTGTTCACTCTTAGGGCAGCGTGGCCCTCTTGTGGCGGACGGTTATATACCCTGGGGAAAGGACGGCCTATAAAAGGAGAGCAAGTAGAAGAGAATGTTAGAGCAGTAGACCAGTCTGCTGGGGCCGCCATAACAAAAGAACACAGACTGGGGGCTTTAACAGCAGAGATTTATTTTCTCACGGTTCTGGAGTCTGGAAGTCTGAGATGGAGGTGCTGGCAGAGTATTTCTTATGAGGCCTCTCTCCTTGGCTCGCAGATGGCCACGTTCTCCCTGTGTCCTCACATGTCTTCCCTCTGTGCGTGTCCGTGTCCTAATCCACTCTTCTTATAAGGACACCAGTCACAATGGATTAGGGCCCACTCGTATGACCTCATTTTACCTTATTTACCTCTTTAAAGGCCCTATCTCCAAATATAGTCTCATTCCGAGGCCCTGGGGATCAGGACGAAAATGTGAATTGTAGAGGACACAAGTTCGCCCCTAACACGCAGGAAGGAGATCTTAGAGAGTCTTTTGCTCAAATCATCGTTTTAGAAAGCGGGTTAACTAAATTGTTCAAAGCCACGCAACTAGAAAACAGCAGAGACCCGGCATTCACAGAATGCTTTCCATTACCCTTTGCGTCTGGAAAAAGCCCCGAGTGAACTGAGGATGTATCCAAACTGAAAGAGAAAGCTCTAAACTGTAGAGTATGAAATTGGCTGAAAGGCAAGGTAAAATATGCCTATTTTACTCAGGCTTTTAAAAGGCAAGGTAAAATATGCCTATTTTACTCAGGCTTTTAAAAGAGGTTTTCAGTGAATAAAAATGTTAATTAAAAAAGTTAAGAAGCATTATATATTTAAACAACTTTATTTTTATTTTTTTAAAGATTGTATTTACTTATTTGTCAGAGAGAGAAAAAGAGAGAGCACAGACGGGGAGAAGCAGGCTCCCTGCTAAGCAGGGAGCCCAACACAGGGCTCAATCCCAGGACCCTGGGATCATGACCTGAGCTGAAGGCAGATGCTTAAAAAACTGAGCCACTCAGGTGTCCCATATTTAAACAAATTTAAAGGGAAATAAGAAGATGCAATGAACATAAAACCTGATACATGACACTAATACTGGATTATATACATAGATATGTTTTTACATGACTGTAATCACCATGCATCTAGTCTTTCATCTTCCTGCTCCCCTTCACGTTTGTTATAAACATTTTCATTTATAGCCTCACATCTTCCCCGTGATTAAATTGTTCAATGGTTCTAGACCACCTTCTCTTGGTGTTACTGCATGGTTGGCTAAACCGTCTTCCTCTCTGTCCCTTTCTCTTTGCCGTTATGCATATATATGGCTATAAAGTAAAGCACGTAATATTTATTTCATGATTTTTAAAAAATATTTTATTTATTTGTTTGACAGAGAGACAGCCAGCGAGAGAGGGAACACAAGCAGGGGGAGTGGGAGAGGAAGAAGCAGGCTCCCAGTGGAAGAGCCTGCTGTGGGGCTCAATCCCATAACGCCAGGATCACGCCCTGAGCTGAAGGCAGACGCTTAACTACTGCGCCACCCAGGCGCCCCAGCACGTAATATTTATTAAATGCCTACACCGCAAAATGCTTAACATATAAGATGATCACACTTTTCACAAGCGTTTTTGAAAGTAATTTCAAACTTACTCAGAAAAATTGCAGTAGTACAACACCCATATGTCCTTTACCATGATGGACCTGTTGTTACTATTTTGCCTCATTTCCTTTTTCTCTCTTTCTCCATACATTTTTATATTTATGTTTCTGTTTGTATTTAAACATGTCATGCTTTTCAGAATCTTTTGAGAATAAGTTGTGTACATCATGCATCTTACCCCTCGATTGTTCAGAATGTATTTTCTACGAATAAAGATATCATTTTATTTAACTGTGATATAGTCATGAACTTCAGTACATTTAACATTGATTGAATTCTTTTATCCAATTGAGTGTCCATATTCCAATTTTGTCAAGGGATCAGGTGATGACCTTTATAGCATTTTCTTCTCCTCCAGTGCAGGATGGAGTCTATGATTGGTATTGCTTGTAGACGTCATGGCTCTCTAGTTTCCTTTCATCTGGAACATTTCTCTAGTCTCTCTTTTTCTTTTATGATATTAGCATTTTGAAAGAATATCATCCCCTTCTATTTTTATTAATGGAATGTTTCTTATTCTGGGTTTGTGTGGATGTTTCCTTATGGTTAGATTCAGGCTAGATATTCAGGTTATGCAGGCCCGAATTAGAGAGGCTGTAGCCTCAGACAAACCAAGAAACTCTTGAGAGTAAAAGAGGGTGCTGCTTATTTTTATGCTGAGATAAAGGCATAAATGTGGATCAGCTCAGGCAACCTGGAATGTATGATGACCCTTTTCATGTAAGTGATTATTTCCATTTTATATTGTCCATGCTGGAACCCAATTGGTTAAGTCACTTGACAACGTGGTGGGACCAGAACTTAACCTCAGGGCTTTCTGACTCTCACAACACCCGGTTCCCAGCTCCAGCCCCAAACTACTGCCATTCAGCTGCATTTAGTGTGCCTCTTCCATATCTGATCATTCATCGAGCCCTGTGGAATCTATCCCAACAATCTCTTGAATTAACAAATTCATTCAGCAGTAGTTTCTTCCTCATGTGTATGGTCTCCATTCCTACTGCGTAATCTCCCACCAGTGGGGTAGTCATGAGGATTATTGACAAATATGCCCATTCTTCCTCCTTCCAGGCACATGGCAGGATTGTTTTTCTAAGAGTACTTGGTGTTAGGCGGGGCTGTATGATTTACTTTTGCCGGTTTGATGTGATGGGGTGAAAACTTTACAAGCCAGAGTATGCTCCCACTTCTCCTCTATGATGACCACCAATGTCTCAGATGGTGGCAGCTCTGATAGCCTGTATGCTGGAGAGAGGATGATACGAAGCAGAGGCCCTAGTGGACCTTCCTTGGATAGGCATGTACCATGAGGGATAAATAAACCTTGTTGTCTTAAGCCCCCCAGACTGGGGGATTATTTGTTATTACAATAGAAACCAGACTAAATGGGGTGAGTCACCAACCTGCCTTATGTTTTGAATTTTAATATTTTAATCAAACTAATATATAAACATATTTTTACAGTCTACTAATACTGCAAAGTTTAATTTTATAACAAAAAATAGTTGCCTTCTGTCCTGTGCCTCCCCTCTCTGCTCTACTCTGTCCCTCTGCACTCTCCCATTAAATTCATTGAAACAATCTGAACCCCTGTGCCAGGCACTAATCAAGTGCTGGGAGATGGGGTGATTCACACACGACACCTGCTTTTATGTAGCTCACATGCTAGTGGGAGAGAAGGACTTGAGCTGAGGCTGTGAAGGTAAGCAGAAAGTACACAGTGATTAGTTATATATTAAAGTTATGTACATTTTTAACCCCTGGCATTTAAATACTCTATAACTGTATTCTGTAATAAGCTAATACTGTTATTTCTTGGTTTATCAACAGTAGATTTTAAGTATTACCTTTCCCCTGTGAAAGATGATGAATCTTTTTATACATATACCCTTCTCACTACCATCCCCATTCTTCTAATTATTTATATCAGAATTTTTAGATAAATTAATAATTAATGTTTCATCAATAGGACCATGTACATGTATGGTTTTTTCCACTGAGTCAAATAGGATACTTTACTTATATTGCATTCCCTCCTCAATTTTTTGTTTTTCCTGGAGTTACTAATTGCTTTGTTTTTTGTTTGCTTATTTGTCTAGGCCTTTGTCATTAATCTCCTCAAACTTTTTAAAAGAAATACATAACTTCCTTTAAAACTCATTTCCGCATGTTAAAATGCATCAGTTAATTTGTCACTTTCATTTTATTCCTTAGAGACTTAGACTAGAAGAAAATTTTAGTAGCCAATGAAGCCATATGCTACAAGAAAAGTACATTATAGTAAATCAATAAATTTTGATAACTGGCATGAATTCAATAACTGGAACTATACTAGTTCCATCCCTTTTATTTTTAAACAATTTTTTTCCAGTTTTAGTGAGATATTATTGACATACAACACTGCGTAAGTTAAGGTGTATAGCATAATAACCTGACTTACATACAATGTGAAATGGTTACCATAATAAGTTTAGTTAACATCCATCATCTCACATCAATGCAAAAAAAGTGGTCTTTTTTTTCTTCGTGATGAGAACTCTCAAGATCTACTCTCCATCTCTTTTATTTTTTTTATCTTTTATTTTTTTATTTTAAGTAGGCTCCACACTCAGTGTGGAGCCTAATGCAGGGCTCAAACTCATGACCCTGAGATCAAGGCCTGAGCTGAGATCAAGAGTCGGATGCCTAACTGACTGAGCCATCCAGGTGCCCCAGCTCTCCATCTCTTTTAAAGTGGCTATACTGCAGCCCTAGCAACAGGACTCTTACCTACCACCAACTTGTATATGCATCCCTAGTGCCCAGATATTGCCCTCAAGACTAGTTCTTTAGCCAAAGAAAACAGAACTCCTTTGATGGAAGTTGATTCCATGTGTTGGGGCATGAAAAGAGCAGACTATCTCTCTAGAATATCTCATTTCTAGAAAGCAAGGATGCTTTCCGGAACATTAGAAGGACACAGAAGTCGGTCAGTGGGACTCCCGCTGACCATGGTGGAATAACATGCAGATAAAGTAACTATAGTGAAGATAACGATTATATAAAATAAGTTGAGCCTATAAAAGATGGTATTTATGATATTGATCAAAAGGCAAATTAATGTGAAATATCCCCAAAATGTTTGTAAGATGGGAGCAGAACGAATATAACAAATTTCTAGTTTCTATTGATTTTAACAAATAGGAAAATATTAGCATACATGGGTAATTTGTTTCTTCTGTGAAGCTTGTAGAAGTGCATGATGTACAGATTCCTATCTGTTTCCTGTTTCAACAGGAAAAAGTGAGTCCAGGAAATGTAGGAACCATACAGGGTTCGGTAAGAGCAACCAGCAGTGCTGTTCACTGAAAGGGGAACTGTTGTAGGGCTGCTGTGGATGCCCTGATTACACCCGTGAACACCCAACCCCTTCTGCACTTGCTGGTGCATCTTCCCACTAAGCAGCTGGGGCTCCTTCCTGCAGGGCTTCATCAGGCCATCCCAGCCCACGTGGAGCCTACTTAGGCTGTCAGTGGCAGGCCAGAAGTGCCCTGTGAGCAGCCCATGGGAGTGGTGGGGAGATCTCCAGCTCCTTCACCGTGGGGTGGGGTAGCTCCGAGGTGCCTGTTCTGAGCTACCTCCCAGAGCCTCCAGCATGACGAAACTGCATTTCCCCACCATGGTGACTTGCTTGTTATCACAAACTCTGCTTTGCTTTCCCCATCTCCCTCTTACCGCCCTACAGGAGCTGCCTGGAATCAGCTTCCAAATAAACTACTTGCACTTCAACTCATTTCAGGCTCTGCTTTGGGGGGACCCAAACTAAAATAACCAAGTAGAGGGGAAATTCAGCTGTGGTTGTCATATTTTATGGGTAGTTAAAAAATAGGATTCAAAAACTAGGGATGTACTGTATGGTGACTAACATAATATAATAAAAAAAATATTATAAAAAAATAGGATTCAACGGCAGTTTCCAAAGTCATAAACTAGCCAAATGTCCCACAGAAGCTAACTACACCAACTTAGTTTCTTTTATCATAGGAGAGGAAAACCCTACTAACATAGTAAAATTCCAATAAGCAATATTTATATTTTTAATAGCATCAACAGATGGGAGCAGGATATCTTGACAGTACCATCACGCTGGTACAGGACAAAGCAAGTTATACAAATCTAGAGAATCTGTACTTTTGGAGAAAAATACTAACTTTCAAAAACAAAAATCTAAGTGAGAAAGAGAGAAAAGTCCTACGCTGTAACAAGTAAGACTTCGTTATAAAATGGGTCTTACTCTGGGATGCCTGGGTGGCTCAGTTGTTTAGGCATATGCCTTTGGCTCAGGTGATGACCCCAGGGTCCTGGGATCGAGTTCTGCATTGGGCTCCTTGCTCAGTGGGGATCCTGCTTTTTCCCTCTGCCTACTGCTCTCTCTGACAAATACAATACAATATAATACAAAGTCTTAGTCTAATGATCAATGGCTTGGGTTTGAGTTACCTTGGACCATACAACCATGTTCCATGTTCAAACCAAAAGCCAATCAATCAACATTCCAAATTCAACATCTGATGATCTTTTTCTCTCAAGTCACTCAGTTTCTCCAGAGAATAATCCCAAATCTCCTGCTTGGGGAAATAAATGCCTGGTGACCAGCATCCTGGAAGTAGTGGTAAATGGCTACATCTGCTCCCTTAACCCCTTTGTTTCAGTATAATCTCATCCTGTCCTTAGCTGTGCCTAGTGACCTTGAACTCAAGACCTCTCTTCTTCAATTTCACCAGGGAATAACTTCCGGTCTCCTGTGGGGTAGTTGCCTGGCTCTGCAGGAATGGGGTAGGAGACCTGACATTCTAACTGGTCCTCATGCCCTGGGCTAACCCTCTGGTTTGTCAGCTCTACCCTTTCCCCCCTCTTCTGTCATTTCTGGTACATCCAATTCCTAAGTTTTGCTGAGTCTCTCACATGAACCAGCTTGTTTTTCCTTCCCAGTCCCCTCTGTGGCACGTAGGTTTCCGCTTTCTTTACTCTGCTATGTCAGTTGCCACTAATTTCTCTGTTTAGCCTTCTGAAAATTTGTTGGCACATCTCGTCCGCTGTGATCTTTTCCTCCTTATTTTTGTGGAGTTTTTATCTAAAAATAAACTCTTTGCTGCCATTTTTGGTAGGGCTTGGGGGAAGGAGTGGAGGTGATGCCCATGTTCCGTCCACTGCAGCTAATGGGAAGCCCAGCCCTTCCCTCAGAGCTTTCCTTTTTGGGAGCCTTCTTGCCAGGCTCTCCTCAGTTCAGCCTCACCGTATTTAGGGAGCACATGGCTCACTCCACCGCACCTCACACCAGTTGTTCTCACACTTTATTTATGCTGTTCTGCCTGCAATTCTAACTTCTCTATCTACCCACACACTACTGACTGCTGCTTCTTAGGTAGAAGCCCAGCATTTTGGTAAGATCTCTATTTTAGAACTTATCCCAGATTTCCTTCTGTCTAAATGAGTTGAGTAGGAATTTGTCTCCCTGCTCCTTGAGGGTAAGGACTTGGCCTTGTTTAATATTTCTCTCCCTGAGACTATGCTTCGTGAGTAGAAATTTTCTATTTGTTCCATTGGATTATTGAAATAACTTTTTTTCCTTTGTTGTTTCTGGGATATCTGTTTTTCAAATGGGATTACTATGTGTGGTAGACTGGGTGGCTGGTCCCAATTCTTCACTCCAGTGTGATAGTTACACACCCACACCCTTGCCAAGGCCTCGGGGTGGGCCATGCCTCTTCCTTGCCTCTTGACTTTGGCTGTGGCCATGTGATTTACTTTGACAAATGGGATGTTAGCAGACAGGATGCAAACAAAGGCTTGGAATGAGATTGTGTAGGGGGCTCGCTCTCGTCCTTCTGTCATTGCTAGTTCTAGGGGGATGAGAGACATTTGGAGCAGAGCTGTCCCAGCTGATTGGAAGGCCTGCAGCTTGAAGGAGAGCTATCCAGTGGACTTGCAGACCTGGGAGTGTGTTGCTAGATATTTCTTCTTGTATGCCACTTAGTTTTGGGGTCACTGTTCTGTAGCAATAGCTGACTGATACATGATGTCAAAGGAAACGAATGCTTTTATGACCTTTGTTCTGTGTTGGTTTTGCTCTCTAGGAAGCCTGAAACCAATTTACCACGCCATCAGCAGATATATGTGTATCTACAAAAAATACTCATGTGGCTCTCCTTGATTTGATCGTAAAATCTATGTTTAAATGGCTTAAGAAAATAGAACAATAATCATACCACCACCACAACCCTGGACCTTACCTTGGATTCATTCTAGACTGAATTCATTTCATTATCTTACAGTCTTTTTGGAGAAATAATAAACCCATCAAAGATCTGTGTCATTTTCTTGATCTTTGATAACTATGACTTTAATTAGTAGTGTAATTACGTAATTCTGTGCAATCTATATAGTTGTTAGTTATATGGTATTGCTAATCCTTATTTTCAGGAAAACAGCCCTTTATCACGGATTTTAAATTGGAGCTACGACAAAATATTTATACTTAGGAATATTTTCATCAAATGCTATTAGTTTCTTTCAACACCCACAACTTTTAAGTTTGTTAAAGCCTAGCTTTCTTATTTCTGTAATACAAGTTAAAATGAAACACAGTGGCAAAAAAAATTCTTTCATAGTCTCTAATGGAGAGTTGGCCAATTTATTAAATCTTTTAGGCTGTAAGATTTTTTCTTTAGTTCAAAGAATCAATTATGCCAATATCCTGATGGGACTCTACTTGTTTCTCCTACTACAGAAAGGATGTCAGAATCCGTGAGAACAAGGGCCATATTATAACGATAACCGTGCATCTGTTTCTTAAGTTATCGTACAAAGAATGTTTCCTCACAAATATGCATAGGTGTTAGTGAGAACTTGCTTGCAGCACGCATCAGTTTTTCCGAGATGGGCCATTTATTTTGCACCCGTGGTTAAGAACCCCTAACAAAAGGAGGGTTCCTAAATGTCATGTAATTATGCAAAAGAACTGCTTAAGTAATCAGGGGAAAAAATCGGTATTGTTGGAAAGGTCTATAATTGAGAGCTTGACGAAAGACAGGAGACAAAGCGAGGGGTCTTTGGGCTTTTGAGCCCGTCCAAGTTTAACAAGCTTCCTTGGGCTTCCTTCACAATTCCCAGAGGAAGCAGTCATGCCTCTCTTGTCCCCCTGACCCTCCATTCAATCATAAAGCAACAGGCTTTAACAATCACAGAACAAAAACCTCATTGCCCGATTTAACCTTCCAACCCCCAGAGCTGTATGGTCCGCTAATCCGACGCACAAAAGCAGGCCCGCTGCTCTTTTATTCTTCCGGCGGCTGGGCCCGGTGTTGAGCTCAACAGCTGATCAGCTCTGGAACGTCCCAGCAGCATCCGGGGGGCCCCGATGTTTATTTAGCTGCCGGCCGCCTAGGCGCACGGCCTCCGGGAGCCGGCTTCGCGCGCGCTCGCCCGCACAGGAGCCATGTACCGGCGCAGCTACGTCTTCCAGACCCGCAAGGAGCAGTATGAGCATGCCGAGGAGGCGCCGCGCGCCGCCGAGCCCGACAGCCTGGTGGAGGGCCGGGTGGCGGTGCCCAGCCTGGCGGCGCTGCAGGGCCTCGGCGAGCGCGTGGCCGCCCACGTGCAGCGGGCCCGCGCGCTCGAGCAGCGCCACGCCGTCCTCCGGCGACAGCTGGACGCCTTCCAGCGCCTGGGCGAGCTGGCCGGCCCGGAGGACGCCCTGGCCCGCCACGTCGAAGGCAACCGCCAGCGCACCCGGGACTTGGCGGCCGAGCGCACGCGGCTGGAGCGCCAGGGCGCGGAGGCGCAGCGCACGCTCGACGAGTTCCGCAGCAAGTAAGCAGCGGCCGCGCGCGCGCGCGCGCGCGGTAGTTGGGGTTGGGGCTGTGGGGGTGGGGAAACGGAGGCCGCGCTTGGGCGGTCGCCTGGCGACCCAGGACCTCGTCCCCGCAGAGGGCGCGTGCGTGGTGCTTCTGCCTCGCCTAGGACTCCTTCCATTCCGATGGCACTTCGCAGTTTGCACAGTCATATCATTTACTTGCAATGCGGTTTAAAATTCAGGTATGATTTACATGCCATACCATGCACAGGTTTGGGGGCGCCTGGTTGGCTCAGTTCGTAGAGCATGCCATTCTTGATCTTGGGGTTGTAAATTCGAGCCCCACCTTGGGCAGAGAGATTACTTAAAAATAACACCTTTTAAAAATGTAGAGATAAGTGCATAGTTCGATGAGTTTTAACAATGTATGTACCCATGTAACTCCCAAACAAGCAGGGTATTTCCACCACCCCAGAAAGTTCCCTCCTGTCCTTTCCCAGTCAGCCTGCACCCCTCCCCCGCAAAAAACCCAGGGGCACCCAGAGTTCTGATTACTGTCAACAGATTAATTTTACATGTTCCGGAATCTCACAAAAATGGAATCTTACAGATGTGCTCTTATATGTCTGGATCTTTCTACTTAGCACAGTGTTTTTGAGATGTATCCATGTTATTCGATCCTCACAGCCTTATCCTGTAGTAGACGGTACTGCAATGGTTTTGCAGATGAGGAAACGAAGGCTTAGACAGTATCAAAATTCAGGGCAAGGTCACTCAGCTAGTGCCTCGCATCACTGGGATGGAATTCCAAGTCCTTAAGCCTAATCATCTATACCGCATCATAGCTGATACCTGGACATTATTTCAATGTGTGTCCTCTAGAGTCTTGCTACTTGAAGTGTGGTCTGTGGACCCGCAGCATTGCCATCACCCTGGAGCTGGTTAGAAATGGAGTTAAGCTTGACCTTTCAGAAGCCCTGGTCCAGAGCATGGTCCCCTCTTTCCACAGCCTGAATAAGATGATAAGATCACCTGAAGAACTGTTAAAAAGAAAAAAGGATGCTCAGCAATTTGCCACCATCCTCCCGGGTTATAAATGCCTGTGCTCTTTTACTCTGCAGGGGCACTTCAAGGAATTCGTTCTCTGATGCCCCAGCAGGTGTAAAATGGCATGCCCACATGGCAGTGTGATCTGAAATAGCAAAAGCCTGGAACGAACCCTAAATGCCTGTTCATAGGTAGACAGGTTATCAAATTGTGCTTCATTTATGCAATGGAATGCTATGCAGTGGTAAAACAAGGGAATAGTTTGTTACTACCATTTACTTTAAAACGAAGGAGAAGAGTAGAATTTTTTGCTTGCATAAGGAAAAAGAGAACACAAGCAGACATGTGAAAAAACTCAATGATTCTGGTTACATGTGGAGGACCAGGGAGTAGGAACTGGGCGATGAAAGCAGAGGAGACTTTTAATGGAACAGTTTTTTTATGTAATTAAGAGATTTATTCATTTAAAAGTTACATAAATTAATTAAAAAATACAGATGTCCAGGCCCCACCCTGGACCTCAGGTGCAGCCCAGAAATGTTAAGTTTTATGAGCTCCACTAGTAATTCCAGTGAAAAGCCAGGTTTGGGGACCCCTGGTCTAGGGTAGCCAGAGGGTCTTCTCCAAACGTTCTCTATGTCTGAGTTCCACATTCTTAATCTGAATCATGGGCAGGCTGTCGAACAAAATGTACTGAAAATGTTTATCAGATCGTACTCATTGATTTCATTCTTTTTTTTTTTTTTAAAGATTTGTTTATTTGAGAGAGAGAGAAAGTTAGAGATGGAGAGGGAGGGGGAGAGGCAGAGAGGGGGGAGTGGCAGTGGGAGGGGGACAGGCAGAGGGAGAGGGAGAAGCAGACTCCCTGCTGAGCAGGGAGTCCTATGTGGGGCTCCATCCCAGGACCTTGGGATCATGACCTGAGCAGAAGGCAGATGCTTAACCGACTGAGCCATCCAGGCGCCCCTCATTGATTTTATTCCTATCAGTCCTGTTTCCGGGTTTGATCCATAGAAACAGATTTGGAGCTGGAAGTAGGGATCTGGAAATCCACCTGTTAGAGCCCTTCATGGGAACACTGAGGCTTGTGGAGGGCCTGTGGGTAGCAGGACTTGAATTCGGGTTTTCTTACCCTGTGCTTTCTAGAACACTGTGTCTTAGGGAGGCTCCATTCTTGGATTCCTGCGGAGTGAGTCAGAGATAGGATCTCATTCAAATGAAGTACGAGTTTTCCAAAGCAAAGGGAAGCTCAGACAGCAAGGGAGCTCCATGGGTCAGCAGGAAACCCTGGATCCCCAGATGGTCTTCACTTAGTCATTAGGCCCCAGTCTACTGTGATGTGGCTGGACGGGTATGACTCCTTTAGGCCCCTCATTGAAGGAATGGCCATGTTGAATTTTCCTTGTCTTTTCCTAATTGCATTTGGTTCTGAGTGAAAGGACCATAGTTATGTCTTCATAGCTGTCCCTTTTAGCTCTGTGATTTATTTAGTAATTCCCATTAATTCATTCCCTCCCATTGCCCCTTTGGAGATACTTTGATATTCTGACTGAGGTATTGGGATTTAAAAATGATTATAAAAATCATACCCATCCACATGCATGGGTACATACACACCAACATTGGTTTTACATCCCGGAGGTGAGCTGATGGCTAGCCAAAGCCAGGTGAAAATAATGCAGAAGTGGGAAGGTATATGCAGCCTTGGTAGGCATATTCTCTACTTGGATAGTTGAATAATTTCAAAATCGGGTTTTCAGCACATCAGACAAAGACTAAATAAAGCAAGAATGAAGTAAAAACAAATAAAACTACCAAAATACATTGCTGAATACAGTCAATTGTCCAAATTGCTAAAAACCAAAAATAATTATGTAAAACAATCAGATAATTGAAGCCAAAGTGTTTTTTCACTTTATGAATTCTTATCATGAATTCTTTATAATGAAATCACTTGTCTTTAATATCTAGACTTGTCTTTACAGCATGAAAGTTACCCATGATAACATGTTATTGCATTATTTACCAAACATGTTTTTAAGCTACAGAAATTCTTAGATGTTTCTAGCAGGAAAGAGCAATGAGAAGATTTGGATTTTGCTAACAGTTTTATTCTCAAGGCTAACTAGCCATTAAACAATAATTTCTGGCCCCATTAGAGCCACACACAAAAGAAACTGCTAAATGTGTCAGCCTGGTGGGAAATGTAAAGATTGTACAAATATGTTTTCCCTACTGGTTATAGCCGAACTTCTTATGTGGCTTTAGAGCTGGGAGTAGGCACAGTGCACATAGTCCTAATTGTTCTTCCCTGAAGTCAGGACTCTTTAATTCTGAAGACACAGCAGCATGGTTTTCTAGCACCTCTTTTGGTACTTGACTTGAGCCCATGGCATGGGTGTACAAGGGCCCTAAAGCTAAGCTAGCTGAGTGCTAATTAGGATTAGTTTCAACCACAGATGGCATAAACTCCAAAGTGACATTAGCTTATCCAGGATGGATTTCTCTCTTGTGTAAGGTCTGGCCTAGCAAGCAGCTTAGCTTAGTATTTGAGGCACAGAAGGCTCTGCCTGGCCTTTAGGGAAGCAGCATCTATGTTTCATGGGCAGGATGGAGGAAAGGATGCAGAAGGACACACCCACACCATCTCATATCAAAGATATTTGGAGCCGGCCACAGACTTATGCTTACATCCTATTGGTCAAGACTTAGTCACATGGTCACACCTAGCTGCATGGAAGGCTGGGAAATGTAGTTTTCCCTCTAGGCAGCCCTGTGCCCACCAAACATAAGGGTTCTGACTCCAGTAAGAAGACCAGGATGGATATTGGGGGCAGCTTACAGGGAACAAGGTGGGAGTCATTTGGCAAGGGGCCTTCTCTCTTTCTTAAGGAGATAAAATTCCCCCTAGAGGGAAATTCTCTGAACAGAATGATTTCTGGAGTTTTTCTGCCTCCTTGATCCCTATCATTTTCTACAAGTCCAGGGAAGAAGACAAGGAGGAAAACTACATTCATTCCTAGTATCTGTTGCTTTATCAATTTTGTGTATGTTTAAATTTGGAGGCTCTCCCTGCTGTACCAAGGTAGCATGATGTGGCTATCAGGGCATGGTTTTTGGTGTCAGATTCAAGTGTGAGCCCTGACTCTACCCCTCTTTTAGTTTGGAGTCTTCCAGGAGCCGAGCCCAATCAAAGGGTTTGAAGGCTAGTCGCTTATTTGGAAGGTGACCTCAAAGAGCAAGGTTGAGGACTGAGGCAGTGAGGCAGGACGGGATGGCAGAAAACACCAAATGCGTTATCCAGCAGGTTAACATCGTGGGCCCCTGGAGCTAGCCTGCCAGTTGGAGAAACACTTCAGTTGTCCTAGCTGAGGGCGAGGGAGCTGGGGTATTTATGTACCCACTCACCTTCTGTCAGAAGTTAAGGGTTGCCCCAGGGGCACTGACTCTGGCCTGTCTGGCCTGCCCTGCCCACTGGCCCAGAGCAGGTCATTGGTGTGCAGGGGTGAGGGCCCAGAGATGAGGGCAAAGTGTCTGGAGCAGTTGCCCGAGGTCCAGGGCCAGTTTCTCAGCCTCAGTTTCCTTATCTTTCATGTGGGGAATAATGATAACTGCTCTTTTCCAGGGGTTTGTAAGGATTAAATGGCATAATCCAGAAAAACTGACACATGTGGATAAATACAATGGTATAGGCAACCCAAACAAGGTCAAGTTCAGGGTATTTGTTGTAGGTCATGCAGGGCAGCCTCTGTGCCACTGCTGTGCTTGGGTTAGGTGTGTGGAGATATGATTCCTTCATCCTTGAGCTGGCTGGGTGGGGGGATGGGCCTCTAGCCTGGGGACTCCTGTTCCATTCACCGTTCCCAGTTACCCCTGTGTGGTGGCCATGGCAGTTCTCTGCGCACGCACCATGCTGTGGAGGAGGCTGGGGAGCCACGGGCTCAGCAGTGCAGCGTTAGCTGCTATTTTAATCTTAGGGCCCTCTCCTTAAAGAGACGGCACAGTACTCATCTTAGATGAAACAACGCTGATTGTGTGATTATCACGTATGGAATCACGGAAGCTGTCCAACTTTTGCTTATGTGTCCTATTTGCAGGTATGAAAACGAATGTGAATGTCAGCTGCTCCTAAAACAAATGCTGGAACGGCTTAACAAGGTGAGCTGAGCACGAGCTTGAGTTTGAGTCTGGCCTTGAGTTGGAGAATGGAACTAAGTGGCTGAAACAACTGTCGCACTCCTCCACTCTGCATCCTTTTAGGATTCAGCTGTTTCTTTTGCTGTCACTCTCTCTCGATTCATAATTTTCAACTAAATCTTTGTGTGAACTCACACACCCAGGACACACAGTCCTCTCCTACGGCACACAGGGTGTCGTGAGAGAACCCTAGACTGTTCAGCTTAATGGGTTGCGCTAGGCTATCCACACATGGCAGCATTACAGTGACCAGCTGTGGTTGTACCATTCAGATGGCTGGTCGCAAACACATCAAACTGAAGAAACTTGCTTTGGGCAGTGGTTATTGGGATGCGAGGGTGTCTCCACTCTGTTGGCTGAGAATCTCGAAATTGCTCTTCTGCTGGAGAACTCTCATAGAACAGAGGAAGAAGTTTCCATTTCCCTTTAAGCTCTCCCGTCTCGGAGACTGGACAGTAGCCGTGTGGAGGGCACCAGGGATTCTGGAGACCCTCCTGGAGAGTCCTTTGCAGAGAATTTCCTTCTTCAGATCCTCCATCATCATCCTAACTGATTGGATTTTCTGTTCTAGGCAGGGGAGATCTGATACCAAATGGAATAATCCTGGATCTCAGAGGTTGGACAAAACCAGGGATGGCAAATAGCTGTCATTTCAGAGCTCAAATGTCCAAGCAGAAAGACCCATGGAGACTTTCAATGAAGGGCTACTTATTTAAGGCCATGGCTGCTTGTCCCCTTTCCCTCCCTTCCACACCCATAAGTCCTCATCAGAATTACTGATCGAACACAGCATCTTTCCCTGCCGTGCCCAGATGTGGCCTTAGGATTCTTCACGTGGAGCTCCAGGCAACCACTACAGATAGTCAGGTTTGGCTCAGGATATTTGCCAGTCCCTGGCTTTGTCCAGCCTCTGCTGTCTAGGATTAGTCTGCTAACCAGTGGGAAAGGCAGAACCACAACCTAGGGAAACTGAATTTTCTTTGTCTGTGTTACCTACCACATGATGCTTCTGTGCCCTTCCCTGTGTGAGCATATGGTGTATCGTCCAAACCAGGACACTGTGTGAAAGGAGGTGCCGTCAATATTTACCAAGGTCAATTAATAGAAACTGGGATTGTCTCAGTCCAGCCATTGTGTGAACACCCCAGATAGAAACACAAAGGTGGAGGTGAGAGTGTGCTTAGGAGAGCCCTCAGTGCCCAGGCTCAATGACTGGTCTTGTATTGGGTTGGGCCATGATGGCCCCAAGCCTGTTAAATGTTAAACAGGGATTTGGGTGTTATTAGCGTCAGACATCACCCAGCTGTTCTGTTGATACTTGTAGCTTATCCCCATTCTTGTTTTTGGTGGTGAAACCAGCTGCCAGATGGGGCCGCCATCTTGTCCACAGACCACTGCTTTTCAGGGACACAGGTGACTGACACCTTTCACGTAGATGCCACTTTCAGCCCCTCCCCAACACCACCACGTTTTGCTTTGTGAGTGTTTGTCCTCACTGCAACCAGGGCTCTCTCTGGACTTGTTTCTAAGGTTGTCACCCATGCAGTCCCATCATGGGCACTCTTCACAAAGGAGGGAGAAAGGGTGTAGTCCTTCTTCTTAGCTCTGGTGGAAAGTAACACTGCATTTAAAAAGCAGCTCCAGCCTTCTGTCATTGTTCTCTTATTAAAAAAGCAATACATATTCTCAGGTAGAAAAATAAGGTATCAGAGATGAGGCCAGGTAAGGGGAAGGCCTCCCACCATTTCCTCGCCCAGAGAACACAGCTGTAACACCTTTGTGTATATTGTGACAGTGTGAACAATTGGAGTATCAGACCCATGAGAATGTTACAGAAGTTCTGGGGAAAGATGCTACCAGCACCTCGGGCCAGAGCCAGCACAGGGCATTGGCGTGGCTGTTGCCTGGGTCCAGGGAAAGACAGTTCTGTTCACAAGTGAGTGTCCAGTCCAAAAAGGGAGAGCAACCTGATCATAGGACCCTTCGTGCCACTGTCGAGCACCTGTGAGACTTTGCGTGAATCGCCTCATCTCTCTGAGCCTCAGCTGCTTCTGTCTCTGAAGTCGGAGCAATCACAGTTGCCACCACCGTGGAGTGGATGTCTGTCGACACGCACATTAAGAATGAAGTGACATAATAGTGTCTGTGACTTGCCTGTCACAATTACTATTACAGAGCACTTGATGTGAGGGGTGCCAGCTTCGTTTCCCCAGAGTGTGGGATTCATGACTCTGGTGGAGTGGGAGATGATTTTAGACGGTGCGTGGAGGAATAATTTTCTAATAGCTGTGAGCTTATTTTTATGATTACTTCTTCTCAATAGCAGGTGACATCAAAAAGCGCCATTTTGAACGCATGTAAGTAAAGATGAATCAATTTGAAGAGAAATACGGAGTGACTAATAGCACAGGTGCTGCTCGGTTGTAGCAGAAATCCGGAGCTCAGCATATGATGCAGGGAGGTGGCCAAGTCCACGCACCAGCTTGGAGCCGTGGCACAGTTTTGTGGTTATTTATTCTACCCTCAGAAACGACCCCGTCCCACCCCTCTGTTGCCAGTGAGGAGGCTCACCTTTGGTGAGGTTCAATGACTTGGGAGCCCCGCAGCCCATCCTTGGCAGGTGTAGTCATGAGTCTTTTGTGTGCCTGGCTCATTCTCTGCCTCCCAAGGACAGTGGGGGTATCTCTGTCTCTCAGGAGACAGACACAGAGCCAGAGTCTCTGGGTAAAGATGGCCCCTTCACGCTTGATGTTGGTGCTCCATCCCCATCCCCTGGGCCACCTGAGGTCACACAGACATGCTGGGCACACTCGCGGCTTCCCGCACGTCTCTGGCTGTGGGGCGTGCATGATCCGCTGGAGGCACAGCCCGGAAGTGTGGGCGTTAGCACCCCAGGAGCAGCCCTCGGCCGCTGAGGGGTGGGGGTCGGTGGATGAGCTGCCCAGCTGCCCCACAGCTCGTAGCAACAGTTCAGAGGTGAGTTCTACAGCCTCTTAAAGGGTCCTCAGCACCACTGAGGTGTGGTTGTCCACAGGGGTAACCTGCTCATTATACACCTTCATGCCTTTGCTCCTTTCCCTGGATCACTTCCTCCTTCCAGGACTTCTTGGAATAAACATATGTACCCAATCCTTGCCTCAGGGGAACTCAAGGGGCTGGCCAGGGGAAAGCTGGACCTTCTTGTTCTCTCTCCATCGAGACCGTCACATCAGAAGGTAGAAATGGAAGAGTACATTCACGTGTTGTTGGCTGGTCATATCAGTGATTTTGGTTGACAAATCTCTGAGTGTCTACCTACTTTAGATCAACATGGCTTTGACTGTCAGCTCCGTGTCAGCGCCCCTTTCCTTTGGTCTTGTGGAAGGGATTCATCCCTAGGTGTGGCTGTGGAAAATGGGGTACAGGAGAAACCATTGACCCAGTCTTTGCACCATGCTTGGAAAATATCACAGTGTATGTTGACGAGAGGGATTGCTGCTGCTTTCACCAAACTGTCATCTGTTAATACTGCCCGTGTCATTACATCTTCAGAACAGAGTTCCTGTATTTTTAACAGCCAAAAAAAAAAAAAAAAAAAAAAAAAAAAAAAAGCAAAAAGCTGAAGCAAGCCACTCTTTGCTATAAAATAACTTTGAAATAAAATAACTTCCTCAACATACCACTTAAGTACTATGGCCAAAGTTATTCAGATTTTGAGACTTTAGATGCAGTAAGAATTCTCGATGACTTTTAAATATTTGGGTTTGGCTAACCTCTAGGACTCATTGTCTCTCTATGTATATTTGGTTATTGGTCCCAATAATGTCCAGTGTTGCTTATCTTAAGAAAACTATAAGGTGGCTTTAAGGTTTCTCTCCTTTTTTCCTTAAAATCCTCAGGATTTTAAAATGATGTAGGTTCTAGTCAAATGCTTTCACTTAAAAACAATTTCTTAAGAAGTACCAAAACTGCCCTATGTGCTTTCCCACGCAATTTGTGGATCTTCAGTGCGTCCGGGGAAAGGGTAAGTAGCAAGGGTGTTTGGGGAAGGGGCAGGAAGCCTTTGTTTTCAGGGCTACGAGGCTTCATTTGCCTAAGAACAACTCTGGGGCTATAGATGAACATGTGGAGTAGAGAAGGAGAGGGAACAGGTAGGGCTGAGTTCAGGAGGGGGTTGGGGGTGGGGAGGCTGGAGAACAGGACAGAGGAGGAACCAGGAGGCGTGCAGAGGGAGAGAGGTTGAGGCAGTGGGAAGACAGGGAGCAGAGCTCTAGAATGGACTCAGCACCATTCTACAGGCCAGCCTTAGCACCGGGAAGGAAAGCAAAACCTACAATTTTGGGGAAGGTTTTTGACATCCAAGCTTGAAGTGTTTTTTAATTAAACCCAAATTTACTAGAAATCTCAATGAACTTGAGTACCCATTCTGAGCAGCTGCTTGGATGCTGGATTTGAGGCTGGGTAAAGATACAGACAGTTGGGTTTTTAGTGGAATTTCTAGCATCTTTGTAAATGGATCGTCAGGCTGATTCTTCAAAGGCACATTGGACTCCTCTCCAGTCTCTTTCTCAAAAAATGGTTTATATCAGTGATTCTGGAATTTCCTTGTGGACCGGCAGCACCCGGAGGTCATGTTAAAATACAGATTCCTGGGTCTTGATCCCAGAAATTCTGACCCAGTAGGTCTGGGATCTGCCAGATATTTTATACTCCAAGTCATTTTACATTTCTCATTACCGCTAGCTGTCATTAACCACACTTTGAGAACCACTGGCCCAAATAGCCAACACATACAACATCAGGGTTGGAATGTTTTCCAAAATTAGGCTATTGACCCAGAGTCTACATTTGGAAAAAATCTACATGCTGCTGCTGGTGGAGCTTTTGAAAATGCAGCCGACAGCATCCAAAGCATAATAAAAACACAGGCGTCCACACATTTCTGAGTTCTGGCGCAAACAAAAGAGAGCACTCCCAATCGACTCCTCCTCCCCACACCAGCAATTGTACATTCCAGTGGCAACTACTCACCTTTGCCAGTGCTGGGGGCAGTTTGTCAGATGATTGTCCTAAAGCAAGAGAATGTGCTGCAGAAGCATCTGGTAATCCCTATATTAAGGATAAATATCGGCTGGCCTTTATTATCACCCGTGAGTTGTTTTAAAGGCTTGGCTGGTGGGAACCAAGTGTGGTTGTTTGGCATGATCCTAAGAGGGAGACGGGGGAAGAAAGGCAGGCACCTTGCAGGATGGGGTCAGGACTCAGCACTCAACTCTCGACTAGTTGAGTGAAGCCCAAGACAGATTCCAGTCCTATCGTTTCCCATTAGCTTCCCCCAACTAGCTGCGTGACCCACTGGTCAGTCTGGCCTCAGCCTGTCCGTCTGTAAGGACAGACTCTAGTTTCTGAGCTGCGTTTCCCTCTGAGGGAAGAGGGCTGCCGGGGGGTTGGGGGGGCCTGGCCCCTTACCTTACTGCAGTCATGGCCTTCCAGAAGCATGTCTCTGCTTTGCCCCTGTACATTGGCACCCTGGGATATTTTGTTTGAAAGGTGACACATGTAACTTAAGAAACATCTGAGGACCAATGACCTTGAGGGTTCCTTCTATTTCTAAAATCGTGAGTGTTTGATCCTTTTAGAAGTCATGGCACAAAGGATCCTTGAAACCCTATTTCCAGTTCCTCAGCTCTGGTGATTGTGGACTACTCGCGGACAAGTTTTTGGTAAAAATGAAGATGTTTGAGAATTCTCCGCCTCGCTTCATCCTCAGCAGTCTTAAGAGGGCTGTGGTGGGAGGGTGAGGATAAGGGTAGGGGGGAGGGAGGGTAGAAGGCTCTCCAAACGACTGGCTCAAGGTCTTCGACCAACTCTGCCCCAGACTGAGCCGTGCCCCTCCAAGGGGTGTCCCTGTCCGCAGGGTTGAGAATCACTTCCCCAGCAAACCACTGCTCGTGCAGGAAGTGGAGCTGCGTCCCCACACACTCTGACTGTCCTTCCCATCACTGGGGTCCTGGTAGGACTGTCAGTGAAGCTGATGGCCATGTGACCCATGTTGGCCATCACAGCGCTCTCCCAGAAACGTGACTCGGGACACAGAGGCGAATTCATTTGTAGCCGGTCATCCTGGGGGGGGGGGGCATTACCTCCTGCTGCTTTCCATCCCAGAGTCCTGGGACTGCCCTGCTTTCTGTCCTTCTTGAGACCTGGCTGCCTTTCCTTTGGAGTCTCTAAATTATCCCGGCTCTTCCTGGTTCCACAGCTCTTTCCCATTGCTGGAAAGAACCCCGGGCTTTCTTTGTATCACCATTTCTCTCACCAAGGGGCTTCACCAGGCTCATGTGCTCATTCTGGGTAATTCAGAGTCACCAGGGGCCCTACTCACTTGCCCTGGGGGATGCACACCTTGATTGTACAAGTGTCATTGAGCTTCCAGGGGTGGGCAGCGTGCGTCTTCTGAAGGAAGAAGCAATGTTGCGGTGTCACTGAATTCTGCATTCCTGTCCCTGTGACACAGGATTCCAGGACCCATCGTGAAGCCCTGAGGGCAGAGCTCATCAGAAGTCAGCGACTGATTAATTCATTCATCAAAAGAATGAGCCCAGAAACTGAACACCCAGAGTTAGTTTTCACATTAATTTAGTTCAGACAGTTCAGAGCCCTGCACCTGGAGCCATGCATCCCTGGTTTGTAATTTGGTTCATTGTCTTACTTATGATTTAAAAAAAAAAAAACGACTTCAGACCCTGTGCAGGTCTTTCAAAGGGTATGATTTTCTGCTATGCTCCTCTCCCAGGGGGCAGCAGAGGCCCAGCTCCCGCCCGCAAGTGAGTGAGTAGAACCCTGGGGGAAAGCAGAGAAGCGTCCAAGGGCAGTGGGCAGGGAACCAGCTCCAGGTTGGGGTCCTTCTCTCCTTCTGTCTGAGGGTTCCCTCCCTACCTGGTTGCTCAGTGTTGGCCTCCCTGGTCCCCATCAAGGGACTTCAGAGTCTTCAGAGGGAAAGATTTAGTAAACAGAAATGAGAGGAGAGAAACTGGGGGTGTTCCCCCTGGGGCAGAAACCTGGAGGAGACACTGAGGAAGAATGGGATGCTCCCTTGTGCCCCAAATTAATCCTGGCTCGGGAACCACCAGCCAGGTGCACTGGGGAGCAATCAAAATACCCTGATGGTTGCCAGTTGATCTGGTTGGTTTTGTAGAACCCTGAAGTTCTTTTAAGGTAAACTTGGGGGCGCCTGGGGTGGCTCAGTCGGTTAAGTGGCCAACTCTGAATTTCGGCTCAAGTCCTGATCTCAGGGTCGTGGGACTAAGCCCCGTGTCAGGCTTAGCACGGAGTCTGGAGTCTGCTTGTCCTTCCCCCTCTGCTCCTCCCCCTGTTTGCGCTCTCTCTCAAATAAATACATAAAATCTTTAAAAAAAAAAAAAAGATAAAGTTCTCTTTGGTAGATAAAATAGCCTCAGAGGTTTGAGCTGGGTGGGGATTAGCTGCCCCCCCCCACAATTTTGCTCGAGTTTCAGACCAAATTCACACAGGCATGTATTTCTTAATTAAGTGTTTATTCTGATGCAGGCCCCCTAAAGTTCATACAGCCTGTTCCCTAAGCTTATGAAGTCCCAGCTTTCTGACATGGTGGGTGCTGAGGCCACACTTTGCATGAAAAGCTCATTCAAGGCAGGTGATCCCCTGGAGTCGGAATTCTAATATCCTTATTGTCAGCATCCAACAAGCAGAATCTTGCCACACCAGTCATCTTTTATAGGAGTGATGAAGGAATCCGGTGCCTTCCTGTGGAGTGCAGGCAAAAAGGGCTTCCGGGAATCTAAATCCTCTTAGTGCAAGAGTGGGGTATGTGTCAAAATATCTTGGCCAGTTCTCATGCCTGACTGTTTTAACTCTGCTCACACAAGGATGGAGTATGTCTTAAATATGTTAGCCAACCACATAGCTACCTTTATTTATGAAAGCCCATGGCTCCCATTCATCATGCTTTTCAACAAGTCATTAGTAAGTCAGTAAAAGATTCATTCGGCAAAGCCTCAGGTATTGGCAGGTGTGCATGGAAGAGGTGTCCCGGAAGAGTGACGGTCTTGAGGAATCCAAGAGTTGCTCACTGGTAATATCACGCTGGACTGCTACAGTATTAAGGCAGTTCCAGCCATCACAGCACTATCTTTCCTTTATTTTATTTATTTGAGAGAGAGAGAAAGAGTGCGCGCGCACGCACACACACACACACACACACACACGAGCAGGGGCAGAGGGAGAAGCAGACATCCCGCTGAGCACGGAGCCTGATGCGGGACTCGATCCCAGGACCCTGAGATCGTGACCTGAGTCGAAGGCAGCCGCTTACACTGACTGAGCCACCCAGGCGCCCCACAACACTATCTTATTAAGAGCACAGTATTTCAACCTGTTTGGTTTACCCAAGCAAGAGCAATGAGATGAAAGTCGGTGAATGATCAGAATGTTTGGTGAGAACACTCAGCCTTGTGTCCTAAGTGTCATTTCCAATTTTAAAGGAGTAAACATTGTTTACCACAGCAATTATTAAAAATGCATTTTATATTAAAGATACACAGCGTCAGGATAAGTGTCAGCAGTCCTCGGGAGAAAGCTATTAAAATGGAGGTTTCAGCGTTAACAGAAAGCCCTTTCTTGGTCTTAGAAACTCAACTTCCTGATGATGAGATATACAACAGATACAGATGTAACTTAAATTTTAAGGGTGTTGGTAAATTTTAAAGCCTTGATCTATCTAGATCAAGGTTTTGCAACCCTGGCACTATTGACATTTTGGACTGGAGAATTCTCTCTTGTGGGGGGCTGTCCTGTGTATGGTAGGACATTTAGCAAGATCCCTGGCCTCTGCTCATTAGATGTCCGTCGTCACACCCCAGCACCCAAGTGGGAACAGTTGTAAATCTCTCCAGATACTACCAAACGTCCCCTTGGGGGCAAAATCAATCTCTGTGGAGAACTGTTCTAGACCAGGTCCAATGGGATAACCCAATGCCTTACCAGAGATGTGGAATCTCAGACAGTCTCTCAGACTTACTGAATAAGACTCTGCATTCTAATAAGACTCCAGGAGGTCCATGTGCCCACACACCTGGCTGATTTCACACCCATGTCCCAATACCTCCACTGAGCAGCCCCTCTGGGCCGGATGTGTGACTCAGTTTCTCATTGTAGGAAGCTGATGAAGCCTTACTGCATAACCTACGCCTTCAGATCGAAGCCCAGTTTCTACAGGACGACATCAGTGCAGCAAAGGACAGGTACAAAAAGGTAACCGTGAACCTTCTGAAGCCCTTCCCCCTGATAACCCAGTTTTGGTTTGGCCAAACAAGACCGGGGCCCTTGTGGCTGACACGTGAGCCTGCTATAGTGTGTATTGCCCCCGAACCACGTGGGTGATGGGTTGGTTGCCGGATGGCCCTTTGTGAGCCAGACGTGTGTAGAGGAGGAGGGCTTGGGAACTCATGTCTGTGGAGTCCAAGTGATTTTGCATAGATCCATTTTGAGTAAGCTAGGATCTGTCAGTCGCAGAAAATGCAACATATGTATATTAGCTCTGCCTCCAAGCCAGTGAGTTGGCATTCAGGAGCTTCCTGTCATGTAGCACTCTGCTCTGCCTCCCACCCCCGCTAGCTTCTCACAGGCTTGACTTTGGGGGGCCTTGGCATACTGGACAAATCCAATCCTGGAGCTGTGTAACTGTGGGCAAGTGGCCTTCCCACTCTGAGCTGCCTCATCTTCAAAATCCAAATGCCAGACTCTCCTTCCGCACAGCAGTGTGGTGAACAGTAGTGGACCTGTGAGCCTGGCTGTGGTCCTGGGGGCTGAGCTCTCTGGTGGGCTGTGGCCTCCTTCATGCCAGTATCCGCAGCTCTGCCTCCAGATGCCCTCCAGGCAGTGGAGGGTGGCTCTGCCTCATGGGCCATGGGCCCCTGGAGCAGCCCCAGCCAGTGACAGTATGCATTGGTGGGTTCATACCCCAGCTGCCTCTCACCTGCTGTTCTGCGCAGCTTCCAGGGAGCCCCATGAGGCCTGAGCGCCAGGTGCCCACTGTGGTAACTTACCTGGTAACACGCTCCTTATTGGCTGCCTTCCCTTTCCTGTCTCACTTCTCCCTCCAACATTTCCTGGCATCTTCACCCACATAAACTGCACTCAGACCCGTCTCTCAGGGACTATAGCTTAGCCAACCCAGGCTACTATAACAAAGTACCACCGACTGTGTGGCTTAGAAGCAACAGAAATTTGTTTCTTACAGTTCTGGAAGCTGGAACACTGAGCTGGGACCTGAGCAGGGTCAGGTTCCGGGGAACGTCCTCTTCCTGGCTTGCAGACGTCTCTCTCCTTACTGTGTGCTCACCTGGGCTTTCCTCGATGCCAGCTGTTTGGTGTCACTTCTTCTAACGACACTGATCCCATCATGGGTCCCCACCCTCATGACCCCATCTAAATCTAGTTATTTCCCAAAGGCCCCTCCTGCACACCCCATCCCAGTGAGGGTTAGGACTTCCCCTTGTGACATTTGGAGGGTCAGAATGTTCAATCACTAACGGTCTGCTGCTGGGGAAACTGAGGCAGCATGCGAGTGTAGGTAAGACACCTGGTACAGTCTGGAGCCCGGTGTGTGCTCAGTAGCATTAGACTCTCTTCCTGCCTCAGTGTGGACCTGCCTGCACCCAACGGAAGGCCCCGTTGCTCACCCTGAAGGGGTCCCCGTCCCTTTGGCATTCTTCTGCCTTTCCACCGGGCCTGGCTTGTTTCCTCCTCCCCACCTGCCTTCTTGCCCATGTTATACTTTGCAGGAATCCTGGGAGCAGTGCCTGGGGCAATCTCTAAAGCAACTGAAAGCATTCTTTGAGGCCATTTAGAACAACGATAATAGTGAGAAGCCTCTGTGCATGAGCTCACTGGTCCTAATACCAGCCTCATGAGATAGTGTCATAGGGTAGGCTCCCTAGGAGCAGAGTCCAAGTGGTGATTTTTGCGTGATTGCTGTATTAATGGTGAGCTCCCAGGAGGAGACGAGGGGGAACAGGGGCACAGGGGTGCGAGCTGAGCAAGGGTGTGAGCTTAGCTGGAGTCTTGCCTTAGCCTGATCCCATGGGGCGGTGGGGGGGAGCATGAATTGCTCCACAGGGTTGGTCCCACATTGAGGCAAGAGGGTTGGCCAAGGAGTCATTGGTTCGGGTCAGGGGCAGGGTGGGATTGGGGGGTATTTCTTCCTGGACCAGATAGCCATTGTCTGGCTGAGGGCAATTCTCTGCGCTATGCTGATGGCTCTCACGCACAGAGCTGGGCACAGGAGCTCTTCTGGGAAAGGGGATCAGGCACCATCTCCAGACTGTTAGTCCTCTTATATGCAAAACCCTGAGTGTGAGGAGGTTTAAATCGCTTACTCAAGACCACATCCAGCTTGATTTAGTCTGGGATTGACTGACCAGCCTTTGAAGCACTGCCCTGTTCTGGGATCAGAAATGGTCCTTTTTACCCTGGGGGCCTCTTTGTTCCCCATCTCTGCTTTTCTCTGATGGCTCTGCTCTCCTGGGCTCTAGGAACACCAGCAGCAAAGCATCCGCGTCACTGAAGGGAAATGGCGAGATAAATCAAGCCTCAGTTTCTTCATCTGCCCCCTTGTTCTTGTGAAGATTAAAGTGTCCACTGCTCAGGTCACGGTCTGTCCTGTCTGTGATGGTGAACGTGCGAAAGCATTCATCCCTGGGGTCACCTGGTTCCGGAGGCAAAATCTAGAGCAGCTCAAGTTTTAATGACAACGCTTTCCTTCCCCCGACAGAATCTTCTGGAAATTCAGACCTATGTCACCATCCTGCAGCAGATTGTCCAGACCACCCCTCAAGCATCTGCCATTACAAGTGGGATGAGGGAGGTAAGAATCGGGTCTTCAGCTGCAGGGAAAGCATATCTGGGGATGCCTCTTATGCCCCCAAGAGCCTAGTTAACAGAGGCCCAGGTGAGGCCTCAGGTCAGACTGGGCGCCGAGCTGCCCTGGGTTCACTGGCCCCACTCTCACTCTGCATTCACATTTGAAGTTTGCCCTTCTGTTCTTTTACTCAGACTGGGAACACTGGTGTTTAGACTGCTGAGGACACAAACTGCGTCTCTGACCATTGTCTTAGGCATTTGCTCTTGAGTATTATGGGCTGTTCTTCCTTGTGTAGTTCATAAGAAACTGCCGGACTGTTTCCCAAAGCGGTTTGCATCGTTGTGGCCCATCATCAATGAATATGTGAGAGTTTCTGTTGCTTTGTGTGCTTGCCAGCACTGGGTATGTCGGGTTTTTATTTTGTTTTTTCGTTTTGCTCTTCTAACAGGTATGTCGTATATCTCACTGTGGTCTTATCTGCGTCCCCTGATGACTAATGACGTTGAACATTTTTTTCATGGGCTTCTTTGCCATCCATGTAGCTTTTTTGTTGCGGTATCTGATCAAATCCTTTGCCCATTTTAAACAATTATCTGTTTTCTTATTCTCCTTATCAATTTGACCATAAATTTTAAATACAGAGAGCCCCCGCCCAATTCATGACCATATTTTCAAGGTCGGCTGCTGTTAATGATTATGTGTTTGTGGGATGAAAACTCAGGGAAAAAATAGAGATTACAGAAGCCAATTTAAAAAAAATGTGAATTTGGATGTAAAAACCTTATTTCTGATATAATGTTCCTCATTCCTTCTTCCTTTAGCTCTCTAGCTGCTGGCGTAATTTTTTCTAATGTGGCTTGTTGGATTTTGTGATGCCTAACACGAGACATGTAAAAATCCACAGACGCTAATGCAGGTTACGACAAAAATGTCATGGTGCCCCTTCTGCAGAGGCTGTGGGAGGCCGGTACAAGGTTTGGTGGACCGGTCAACTGGTGAGAGTCTGGGTATTTTGCAAGGATCACTTAGGACAGTGATGCTCAACCCCAGTGACACTTGCACTTGCCTGCAAGTCTGCGTAGACCACGCCCCAAGTCAATTAATCAGCTGCCTGGCAGGTGGAGCCCTGACCCCCTCATTTAGAAGCTCCCAGGGCAGAGTGCAGACAAGCTGCAGGACCTGTGGGCCAGGGGAGCTGGCTGCTTGAGTCTTTTTGCTTTAACTAATTTTTTTTTTATATTAAAGCTGAAGAAACCCCAGCATTTGCTTTTAGAAGACTTTATTATTTTTTTTAGGATTTATATATATATATATGTATATATATATATAGAGAGAGAGAGAGCTCACACACATGGGTGGGAAGGGGGGGCAGAGGGAGAGAAAGAATCTTAAGCAGGGGTGTAGAGCCTAATGCGGGACTCTATCTCACGACCTGAGATCCTGACCTGATCCGAGACCAAGAGTCGGATGCTTAACTGACTGAGCCACCCGGGTGACCCTAGAAGACACTTTAAAACTCTGCCAAGGAAACTTGCTCGTTCTTGGGGATGTTCTCATCCATATTGCCCACCAATGACCATTTCAGGCGCCTGCTCTCCATAATTGGTGTAACCGAGGTTTCCACAGAGACCTAAAATAGCTTTTCCTGACGATTTAATTTTCTTCGTCAGAGATTTCTTTCCAGATACCTTATTTTTATTGTGCATACTCATTTTTCCCTCTGGTTCAAAAGTATCTTACACCAAAGCACACCTTTTAATCATATCATCTGTTTTCTTGTAACAAAATTCTTCTGAGTTGCAAGAATATAGAGACTATCTGGTCTCAGTCTGAAAGCATCGGTGATCGTCAGTGATCTTAGCATTGTCTGGGAGCTAGTTAGAAATGCAGAATCTCCAGCCTGAGCCCAGACCCACTGAGTCAGAATCTGCCCTTTTAGCAAGACCCCCCTGGGAGAAGCAGAGGTTCAGAAAGCATCACATCCTTTATTAATCTGCCTTAAAAATTCTATATATGAGATCGATGGTCCCTTTTGGGTTTGTTTCATTGTTGTTACCTAGAAAATGTGTGAGTCAGCTTTGCAAAATGAGGATATAATTAGTGTTGTTCTAGGAACACAGGTCACCCGGTTGACGTGTCAGTAAAGCATCATTTCGGTGCCATCTACCCGGAGGCCACTGGGGACGCATCCATGGTCAAATAAAGCTGGGTGTATTATTCACTGCAGCAAGGGAGGGAGTACCCCGTGGAGACTTGCTGGGTGTCTCAGGGGAGGAGGGACGTGTGAGAGGATCGAGGCCTGTGGTAGGTGATCTGGGGGAGGGACCAGCTAAGCAGGGCCCTGCTCTGGGTCGGGTGCCCTCGGGAGAGGGCTGGTCCTATGAGCACCCCATAATTTGTACCCGGGAGGCTGTCCTTGGTGATCAAGCAGCACCCCTTGTGTTAGTGGGGGAGGGGACGTTTGGTGATTTTTGTGGGTGCTCAGACACAGGGCGGTCTTGTTTCTGTCTCATTCCCCCATGGTCCCCAAGTGACATCTTTGGATGTTGGGGGGGGCCTCAATTATGAGTAGAGAGCATCATGGCCTGGTGACGAGTGCCGGCTACCAGCTGAGGGCAGCCGGGCTTTCTTCCTTCCTCTTCAGTGAGTATCCCAGGGTCTCCTGTGCCCCCTGGGGGCCGGCGTGAGGAGGCATGTAAGATGAATAGGAGAGACAGGGCCAGACCAGCAGGCAGGGCCCCGGCAGGGGGGTGGTGCCACGTCTGGGCGCCATGTCTGCCTCTCTCCTGAGGCTGCAGGCCTAGAATGTGCGACATGGGGCACGTATGCACATCTTCCACGTGGTGGCACTTCGGGGACCTGAGTCCCCTTCTGCTCCCAGCCATCCCCTTGTCCGCATCTTTGAGGCAGGGAGGTGGGGACGGAGACACAGAGAAGACGGAGTCAGAGAAGCAGAGACTGAAAGACCCAGAGAGACCGAGAGAAAGCATGCCCCACATGCCCCGAGAAACACGGGGAAAACGGGCTCGGGAGTGAGCACGCAGAGCCGAGGAGGGCCTTCTGCAGTTACGTCTGGGATCTCACGCTCGACCCGGGCCCCCCGGGGTCAGGCTGTGGTCCCGGGCCCACGCTTCCTCCGTCCGTGCGCGTCTGTCCGTCTTGCTGTAGCATCTCCGCGCCTCTGTCGTCGCGGCAGCCGCTTTGCGATGTGAGGGAAAGCGGGGGGCTGCCTTAGCTGTGCGGCTCTGAGCGGGACCCCCGGGCTCGCGCTCACTGCTCGATTTTTGCCTGGCGGTGAGGCGCGCGCTCCGTGTCGGAAGGCGCTCCTCCTGAGCCGAGGCAGGCTTTTGGCGAGGGATCTGGCTGTTCTGGAACGGACGGTGGAGGGGCCAGGTGGAGATGGCGCCCGCTCAGCCGAGTGGAGAGGTTGAGGCCGGATCTTCGGCCTCCCCGGGGCCCCTCCGTCCCTGTAGGCCCTGGAGCCCGCCGGCCGGTGCCTGGAGCGGCAGGGGCATCTCGGCGCCGTCCACCGCCCGGGGCTCAGACGGACCGCGCCACCTGCACGGACAGACAGCGGAGCCCAGCAAGAGCCGGCGTTCCCAGCTTTCCCTTTTACAGAAGCACAAAGCGCCGCGTCCAGAGTCTCTTCGCCAGTGTGTATGGCCCGGTCGGGTCTAAAATGTGGGTGTCCTGCGATTTGCACTCCTAGCACTTACGGATGAGCCTCTGAAGACAAAGAAAAGGCATGAATTCAGGGTGGCCGCCACGGGCCTGTCTTGTCAGCTCGGGCTGCTGGGACGAGCAGCACAGATGGGGCTGCGCAAACGACAGGTGTTTGTCTCTCCCAGCTCCGGGGGCTGGACGATCAGCTCCGGGATCAGGCTGCCGGCAGAGTCCGCTCTTGATGAGGGCCTGCTTCCTGGTTTGTCGTCAGCCGCCATCTTGCTGCGTCCTCACATGGCCTTTCCTTGGTGCATCTTGGAGAGAGAGAGAGCTCCCAGGTGTCTCTTCCTCTTCCTATGAGGACACTGACCCCGCCATGTGTGCCCCATCCTCATGACCTCATCCAGACCTCAGCACCTCCCGAAGGCCCCAACTCCTAATACCATCCCATTGGGGCCCAGGGCTTCAGTCTGTGAGTTTGGGCCAGGGGACACGAACATGGAGAAACTTCTTTGCCCCCTTTCCCTTTAGATTTGCTCACACATCAAGCGCATGTGGGTGCTGAGTCTGGCCTTTTTGTGCAGGAGAAGCTCCTGACAGAACGGGAAGCCGCCGCCCTGCAGAGTCAGCTGGAGGAGGGCCGGGAAGTGGTGTCCCTCCTGCAGGCCCAGAGGACGGAGCTGCAGGCCCAGGTACGGCTCCACACCCTCGCGTCCGCTGCTCGCCGTTGGGCATTCAACCACACATGGGAACTGGGTTCTACAACACATTGTATTCCGGTGTCCTGAGCGTGAAGCAAAGTGTACAAGCATCCAACAGGGGGGAATTGTCACACACTCAACACACCTGTGTGTCCAGTGCTCAGAGCCAGGAACTGGCCTCTCTGAGTAGTGTGACCAGCTGTCCTGCTCTGACCGAGGGTTTCCTAGGACAGAGGACTTTCATGCCCAGACTGGCAAAGCCCTGGGTAAGCGGGGATAATGGGTCATGCTAATTCTAGGAGCCTCAGAGGTTCCCCTTGTGCCGCTCCTCCCCCATCAAGGCTTCTGCAAGTCGATACGTTTTGCCCAGTTTAACCTTCTTCTTAAAAATAAGAAGAGATGGATACATATTGGAATTTTTATCCCCTGGTTGGTCAAATCTATGCTTCCTGTTTCTCGTTTCATGACCTAAAATCTCTCCTTTGGAAGATGTTTTTAAAGATTATTTTTCAAGATTTTCAAAAATTTATTTATTTTTGAGACAGTGAGCACGAGCGTGGGGGAGGGGCAGAGGGAAAAGCAGACTCCCCGCTGAGCAGGGAGCCCGACACAGGCTCGATCCCAGGACCCCAGGATCATGACCTGAGTCAAAGGCAAACATTTAACCTACTGAGCCACCCAGACGCCCTCTCCTTTAGGATTTGATTACAGGCTTGGGAAAGGGTGGTTGTATCAGTGTTCGCCTCTGCTCAGAATTTGTTAGCATAAAGCTCCCATTTCTACCCCCTCCCTTTCTTTTTTTTTGGGGGGGGGAAGCTTAATTTGAAAACTAAAGTCACCAGAAGAGCTCACTCCTCTTTCCGTGGCCTTCCTTCTTGGTTAATGAGCTTCATAGCTCATCCTCCTGATTCCTTCCAGTTTTCTTCTCTCATTAATGTACCATTCTGATGGGGCCCATGGGGTTAAAATACTAAATCTTCATGTACTGTGCACCTGCGTTTCCTAAATCTAAAGATAAATTGACATTTGGTTTGACGAGTACATATAAGGGACAAGAGAACAATAAGTTTGAAAAATTGGACTATTTGGGAAACCTGGGACATTTATGTGTTATTCTGTCTCTATCCCTTTAATGCCTGCAAAATCAAAAGTTAAAGCCACAGTGGATCTGGTGCGTTTGTAGCTTTTCAGTGCCGTCCAGATCTGCCCGGGATCTCATTTGGGGACCATGGAGCTCCAGAAATCGAGTACTGCCCTTAAACTCATCCTTCTCATGACAAACCATGGCTCCGGGACCAGACGCACCATTTTGGTGACTTGGTAGTTTGTGGTTTCCTCTGAGGCCCTGGAAGAATAGAGCGAGTGTGAGCGTGGTGTGTGTGTGTGTTTGCATGCATGTGTGTGTATATATGCTTCTGTATGTGTAGGTATGCATGTGTATATGTGTGTGTGTGTGCATGTTGTGTACATATGTGTGTATGTGTGTAGGTGTTTATTTGTATATGTATATAAGTTTGTGTATCTGGTGTGTGTGTGTGTGTGTGTGTGTGTGTATGAGAGATTGGAGAAGTGGATGGAAGCCCACTGGTCCTAGAGACCAGTGTTTTCCAAACCACTGTTTACAAGTCATCATTGGGTGATAAAATGAATTTAGCAGAATTGGCTGGCGTTAAAAAAAGAAGAAATTTACAACATTAGACTAAGCTAGAATACGAAGTAACCAAGTGGGTGGCTAGTACTGGTGGGATTTGTTTTGTGAAACCTATGTTTTTTATATATGTTTGCATATTTAAATATATATATTTGTTCAAATACACACACACACCCGTTTTTGTGATGTCTGTGGTTTGTGATGTAAAATGTGGTTCTTCCTGTGGCCGTGGCGAAAAAGTTGAAAACCCTGCCCTAGATACTGAGAAAATGAAAGAGCCCAGCCTGACGTGGGAAGTTCCAATTCCAGGGCAAAAAGTTTTGTCTCTATGTACATATATGTATTTGTCGAATGTAAAAGTAAGACCTTTCATCACAGATTAACCTAGTTTCTGAGAATATGAAATTCAGAATTTCATATTCACATGCTTGGCTGCCTGTCCCCACCCATAGTTGCTGCAGAAAGACTTACTGGTCTTGCTCTGATGTTGTTGTCTCTCCAAATCGGGGGTCTTCTCTTTTTCTGTGCTATGACCCACCCCCCACCCAAGCTACCTGGTGAAGCCCACGGACCACTTCCCAGAAAAATGTTAAGGGCATATAATAACAATACAATATGTACAGTTGAAAGGAAACCAGTTAAATTGAGACAGTTATCAAAATATTACCAGTCATTTTCTATATCATAATCTATGTGCTTATATAAAATAAGTCTAGTGGTGGGTCTAGTGAAACACAAGTTGTATTAGTTTTCTCTCACTGCTCTAATGAATTTCTACACATGCAAGGGCTTGAAACAGCAGTCCTTTATCCCACACTTCCACGAGTTAGAAGTCTGAGAAGGCTTGGTTGGTTGGTTTGCTGTAGGTCTCACAAGGCTGATACAAAGGTGTTGTCCGGCCTTCTTATCTGGAGGCTCTCGGGGGAGAATCTTCCAGTGTCATTCATGTTGTTGGCAGGATTCAATTCTGTGTGCAGGTAGGATGGAGGACTCCGGTTCTTTGCTGGCTGTCAGCCAGGAATTGTTCTAGAGGCCGCCCACGTCCCCTGGCAGATGGCCTCCTCCATCCTCAAATCCAGCAACAGTGAATGGAATTTTTCTCGGGCATCTAATCTCTCTAACTCCTGCTTTTAAGGGCTCATATGATCAGGAATAATCTATAACAATCTCCCTATTTTTTAAGGTCAACTGATTAAGAACCTTACTGACACCTGCAGAGTCCCTTTTGCTGTTATGTAACGTATAGGGGCAAAGGTCATGGGGACCAAAAGTCTGCCCAATTAGCTTTTATTAAAGCACGGATATGGCTAGGCCCACCCAAGAGTTTCTGACTCAGTAGTTCTGGGGTGTGGCCCAAAAATTTGCATTTCTGAGTTTCCAGGTGATGATGCTTCTGGTCAAGGAACCGCACTTTGAGAACACCGGTATAGGGGTGGGCCCCAGGTGGGGTCAGAATGTTCTACATCCGGTCCACCTGAGTCCCTGGCTTGGCCCTTCCACAGCCTATTCAGGAGATGCTCATGGCTGGCTTTTTTGCTGATTTTGAAAGGTTTTAGAGGCTTCCCAATGGAGTAGCGAAGTTTAGGGCTCCAAAGGATATTTGGTGGCTTAACCCCTCTGTAGGGCCAATGCTGGCTGGGGACAAGAGAGGGAGGTGGTGGAGGGAAAACTCCTTGTAGCCTGAGGGCGCCAACCTGGCAGAACCACTGCATCTGGTTCTGCCTCTGGCTAGAGCATCTGATGCTTCCAGAACCCTCCATAGCATGGTCCTCAAGGTGAGGTCCCTAAAACAGCAGCATCAGCGTCACCTGGGAACTTGTCAGAAATGCAAATTCACAATCCCATCCCAGACCTACTGAGTCAGGAACTTTGGAGTGGGGCCAGCAATCTCTGCTTTAACTAGCCCTCCAGGGGTTGTGCAGACTCAAGTTTGAGAACACTGGTCCACAGAATGGAAGGAATAGCACCCTCCATCAGAGCTGGCAGCCCCTTCTTTGAAGCCGAACATAGCCCATGTATGAGACCACTGGGATGGCACTTGTTAGAAGTGGAAGAAAAGGGACAGGCACTTCTGGCTCCTAAATTGCACTGACTGAGAGTTTCTGCGATGGGAAAGTGAAAAAATCTTTTATTACTTGGAAGGAGTGAACCTCCCTGGTATCATTTCTCATTACAGTTACCTAGCACCATCTAGTGGTAGATTTTGGTAAGAGCATGTAATCGGTGAAGGACACTTGATTTCTTCCATTTCCTTTTTTTAAAACTTTTCCCCCTCTTTTAAAATTGAAGTATAATTAATATACAGCATATGTTAATTTCACAAGTACATTGTAATGATGCAACAATTCTAGGCATCAATGCTCATCAGGACAAATGTACTTTTTTTTTTTTTTAAAGATTTTATTTATTTATTTATTTGACAGAGATAGAGACAGCCCGCGAGAGAGGGAACACAAGCAGGGGGAGTGGGAGAGGAAGAAGCAGGCTCATAGCAGAGGAGCCTGATGTGGGGCTCGATCCCATAACGCCGGGATCACGCCCTGAGCCGAAGGCAGACGCTTAACCGCTGTGCCACCCAGGCGCCCCCAGGACAAATGTGCTCTTAATCCCCTTTATCTGTTTCACCCATCCCCCCCACCAACCTCCCTTCTGACAATCATTAATTTGTTCTCTGTAGTTAAGAGTCTGTTTTGTTTGTCTGATTTCTTTCTTTGTTCATCTGTTTTGTTTCTTAAAATCCACATATGAGGGAAATCATATGGCATTTGTCTTTCTCTGACTGGCTTCATACACTTCACATTATATCCTCCAGCTCCATCCCTGTTGTTGCACATGGCAAGATTTCATTCTTTTTTTTTAATGATTGAGTAATACTCCATTCATTTTTACCCATTCACCTACCGAATGGGAGAAGATAGTTGCAAGTGATATATCTGATGATGGATTAATATCCAAAATAGATAAAGACCTGGCACAACTCAACACCAGAAAGCAACCAGTCCAATTAGACATGGGCAGAGGACCTGAACAGAGATTTTTCCAAAGAAGACATACAGGTGACAGACAGATGAAAAGTGTCTGAGCACTGGTGTAGGCCTACTCTCTGTAGACCATATAGGTAATGTTGAGCACAACATTATGAAGGAAATGCAAATCAAAACCACAGTGAGATGTCACCTCACACCTGTCAGAATGGCCAAAATCAAAAACACAAGAAACAACATGTGTTGGCGAGGATGTAGAGAAAAAGGAACCCACTTCCTTTTTAAAAAAGACCTTGGACCCAAAGGCATCTGGGAACCTAAAGAGGACTGAAGCAGGGCACCTCTCTGGATGGGGGCTCACTGCCACGCACTGTCCTGGGTCCCTGTTGACCCCTGCTGTGCAAAAGCAGGCCCCACAACTGTGCTTGGACTCCTTCATTCAACCTTGAGAGCCAAGCTCCAGATGAGGTTCAGGGAACACTGAGCAGTGTGCGGTGTGGCTCCTGCCTGCAGCTGCTCGCAGAGGGTGTAAACGGTCCAAGGAGAAGCACAGCAGTCACCCTTGCTCAGGATGAAGGCGGGTAGCAGCACGGCCCACCCCTCCCACCTGCCTCTCTCTCCAGTGTCTGTGTGGCTGCTCCCCTCCAAGAAACCCTGGAGATGTGAGTGGGCTACTCTCTCTTCTCTTCCCTCCTGACCCTCCTGTGGTTTCTGGCACCTGTCCTTTGCTCATCACTTTTCCTCTTTTGAGAAGAACCTTCTCTTCTTCGGTACCCAGGACTGGCCTTCTCTGACATCCTGTAGCACCTGAGGGCTTCCATGTGCTTCGTGATGCCCTGGGCATGTCTCTGTGAGCAAGCCACCTCCCACCCTGGCCTGAGGGCTCCTAGGAGGAGGGGCCGTATCTCATTCTCAGGCAGCCACGCTGGGGCCAAGGTTGCTCACAGCAGAGACATCTCTTTGGCCCCTTTTAAGCTGATGAAAGTGATGAAAGCTCTTAATATTTTCTTGAACATCCCTCTCTTTGATGAATATTTTTTTAAGATTTTATTTATTTATTTGACAGAGAGCACAAGCAGGGGAAGCAGCAGAGGAAGAGGGAGAAGCAGGCTCCTCGTTGAGTGGGGAGCCCAATGCAGGACTTGATCCCAGGACCCTGAGATCATGACCTGAGCCGAAGGCAGACACTTAACTGACTGAGCCACCCAGGCGCCCCCCCGATGAATAGTTTAAATTATTGGTCTGTAAAAACCACATTGACATAGATGTAAATCCAGTTTTGTAAACTCAGTCAGCACTTCACTGGACACTGTGGATTCTTGGTGGATTCAGGCAGAATCAGGCAGAGCATGAGTGCTCACCAGAGATTGGAAGACACCTTTCAGTCATCCCTAGAGCCTCCTCCCAGGGCAGGCGCTCCGCCCACAGATCCCATCAGAGAACAGCCACCAACCGACCACCCAGCCACTCCCGCCAGCAAACCACCAACTCATGAGATACAAAAAAAAAAAAAAAAAAAAAATCATACTTGGGGTGCCTGGGTGGCTCAGTTGTTAACAGTCTGCCTTCGGCTCAGGTCATGATCCCAGCATTCTGGGATCAAGCCCCGCATTGGGCTCCCTGCTCCGCAGGAAGCCTGCTTCTCCCTCTCCCACTCCCCCTGCTTGTGTTCCCTCTCTCACTGCCTCTCTGTCAAATAAATAAATAACATCTTTTTAAAAAAAAAAAATCATGCCCTGGAAGGTTAGAAGTTTCTAGTTTCTAATTTCCCAGTTTGAGACAATGTGGTGCTATCTGACTTACTGTTTAAAAGTTTGCCAAGTGGATGTACTCGGGAAGGAAGATGTCTGTGTGGGGGTCACTCTGAGTCCCCAGGTCTTCAGTGAGAACATGCTGGTGATGCTTGCCTGTTGATACGTGGGAATGGGAGGGGGGCGGTTCCAAGGCCCAGAGAGTGAGTGTGTGTGTGTGTGTGTGCGCGCGCGCGCGCGCGCGCGCGCGCGCGCGTGTCCTGCTCTCCTGCAGCCGGGAGGTGGCAGACACAGGAGGGCGCATGGTTTCAGGAAGGGTCTAGACCCTGCACAGGTGGCTCTGAATCCTGTCTTGATTGGCAGGTCACTTTGCCCGCGTGTCTATAAAGCAGGAGTCGTAATCGCCCCGCCCCCAGGAGCTGGTCCCGAGCCTGAGGAGTTGCTGCAGGTGAGAACTTGCCCGCACAAACCATTATTCCCACCGGGATGGGGGACCCAGACCTGAAGGGGGCGGTGGACGCGCTTTACACATAATCTTTGCTTGTTTTCACTCTATTCTGGAACATGTCAAACATATATAAACACGAGAGAACAGTCTCATGGGCCCCCATATCCGCATCCCCCAACACATGGTCCCTCTTATATCGCCTGCACCCCCCCACCCCCCGGTAATTCTGAAGGAATCCCTGACACCGAATCATCTGATCCAGCCGTATTTGAACAGGTCTCTCTAAGAGAGGAGGGCTCCTTTCATAGAACGTGAATCCATGAGCCCACCTGTAATAATTAACAAGAACTCTTGAGTATCACCAAATCGGGGATCAGATCCCTGATTGTCTCGTCATTAACTGATGTGCTGTCTGTATACAGCAAATGTCGCCCGTTTCGGTACACGTGCCATCTGTTCAGCAAATGCATGCGGCGCTGTACCCACACCCACAATCAAGACATAGGATAGTGCTGTGGCCCGGAAATTCCCCGGAGTTGCGCATCGTGGCCAGCCCCTCCCCCACCTCCCCCCAACCCCTGACACCCACTGAATTGTTTCTGTCTGTCTGGTTTTGTCTTTTCCATATTGTCTTATAAATGGAATCAGCCAGTGGGGAGCCTTTCCCACAATTTCATTCTTTAGTGTGTGCTTGGATTGGGATTCAAATAAGGTCCACAGTTGTAATTGGCTTCTGTGTCTTTTAAGTCTCTTTGATCCATTCCGTGTCATCTCTTTTTTCCCCCTTGATATTTGTTTGTGGACTATGCATACTTTTTAAGTCTGGGCGCTGAGGGCACCAGCCCTTTCCTGTATCCAGGAGAGAAAGGTAACCTTTGATCAAAGGCACCTTCCCTACTGCCTCACTGACACTGGGATCTCTGGCCGGTGCTGTGGGGACCTCAGCGCGGCCAGCGTCCCCCAGGCTTGTTCTTAGGACTGCTCCATAGAAAAGCAGCGTCTCACTTCGGGATTCTTCCATTCCTGGATGGCTTCTTGTCTCTGAGATAGGAGCCTCAAAGGGGTCTTTCGAAGTCCTTATTTCTTGGAAGAGTTTCCTAGAGTATGTGAACACTGGAGGAGGTCAGAACATGTGGCTGCCCCAGGAATTAGTGGGAGGCCTTGGTATTTGACATGACAGGGCACTGTTTGAATTTAAAACACTCATTTTTTCAGGAGGACCAGAAACCCTATCAAACAAGCTTAAGCAGGAAACGGTGCTCTTTAATTTTATTTTGAAATAATTTTAGACTTCTCAAAAGCTGCAAAAATAGCACTTGGTTTTCTCGAACACTCTTCACCCAGCTTCCCCAAATGTTAGCACCTTAATTAATAACCACAGTGTAGTGATTGAAACCAGGAAATTAGCGATGATACCATCCTTGTAATAGACTTGACAACAATTTCACCAGTTACCCCATCAACATTTTTTTCTGTGGATCCTACTTGGATTTAGGTGTTGTGTCTCCTTAGTCTACCCCAGTGTGGGATAGCTCCTGCCTTTCTTTGTCTTTCATGACCTTGATGGCCAGCTGTTTTGTGGACTGTCCCTCCTTTTGGGCTCCAAGGTGTTTTTGCAGGATTAAGCTGAGGCTGTGCATTCCTGGCTGGAACCCACAGAAGTGAGTGTCCTTCTCGGTGCTTCTCATCAGGGAAGCGTCATGTGGGCGTGTCTTCCTGCCAGTGGTGTAACTGGGATCACTTGCTTAAGGTGATGTCTGCCAGGTTTCTCCACTGTAAAGATACTATCTCCCCCCACTCCCCTAAAAGGAGCAGGATATAAAAGGTAGCTTATGAAATTTGAGAGCAGGGTATGGGGCAGGAACCAGGAACTTGGATCTGAGGCAGCAGTGCACTCTCTGTCTCCCTTCTCTCCCACAAACTCTCTCATCTCTGTTTGTCTTTGCCCTTTGGCTTCATTTCTCTGCCTGTCTGAAGAATTGCTTTTCTTAACTTCTCCATGCACGTTATGAAAGATGGCCACTCCAAGATGGCGACCCCGAGTTTCTTTGAACCTGCCAGGAGCTTGCTGCTATTTCTGAGCTCCTTTTCCAAATTCCCTGGAGAGGAAGCATGTGATAGGCTAGTCTGTGTCTGGCCCAGCCCTGGTTCTGTAGCTCTGGTCAGGAGAGTGGGGTCATGCTGCAGCTGGGACCCCTCTGTAAGTGAGATGGCACAGACATCAGACAAGGGGGACGACATGGGCTGGCAGATGACTTCCCAAAGTGTGGAGTAAATGTACCCCTTCTTTCCCTCCTTCCTTCCTTTCTTCCCATCTCCCTTCCCTCCCTACCACCCTCCTTTCTTCCTTCCTTCTGTCCCTCCCTCCTTCCTTCCTTTTCTTCCTCCTCTCCTTCCTTTGTTCCTTCTTTTTTTCTTTCCTTCCTTCCTTCTTTCTTGATACGACAGACACATTCCCGAAAACCTTTGTAAGCTAGGTTTTCAAATGTCCTCACTTAGAAAACGTCACTGTTCCACGGCCACACCTGTATATAAAGTGAGGAATCAGGAAAAATCATCCTCTAGATTGTCCAGTATGCACATTTGGCTGCATGCGTGAAATGCCTTGTAGCAGACATATGTGAAGCTGAACTCAGGTACCTGTCCAGCCCCCCGCGGCTCCCTGTGTGGTCCAGAGACCAGCGCCCTTAGCATCATGTGGGAAGTGGTTGGACTTGTAGACCTCTGGCCTCACCCAGACCTGCTGAGTCCGGATCTGCAGCTTCACAGCATCCTTGGGTGGTTCGCATTCAATTGCCGGATGTGCTGTTCTAGGTTGAAGTGGCTTTTGGTCTGTTTGTTTCATTTTGTTTTGAGGACAGATAATGCGTGGTGAATTCTTTTCTATTTGGGAAAATGAGATTGCACAAGAGTCATGACTACACAAATACTAAGCTTGTAAATAAGTACACACATGGCTCTTTGTGCAGTGTTAGAAGCCCTTGAAGTGAATGTAAGTCCACCTTATAGTCTATCGTATTTCTATTTTCCTACCATAATTTTGACTTGCCCTGCATTAGTATGTAACTAGGATAACCCTAAAGTCGTTTTATGTAAACACAAGTGTGCGCCCACACGTGAGCTGCCCAAGCATATAACTACTAATCAGAAACCAGGACAAAAGTAAAGCGTCATAGTGATTAAATAAGAACAAGGGACACCCCCCCCGACTTCATCACTTTAGTAAAAATAGCATCTTATCTGTTTAGTATGTGTGCTTCTTTTTGTTTAATTTTTGGCTGTCAGATTTATGCTAACTCGGAACATGAATAATACACTTTATTCGAATTGTACATTCTATCCCAGGGACAGCAGTTTTCTTTTCATTTTCTGCATTTGCCATCCTCAGACTGTCTTTGGGGACGGCTCCGTTAAGGGCGGATTTCCGAGGGGGCTGGGGCTAGCTAGCGTCCGGGTTCCTTTCTGGCTCCAGGATTCCAAAGTGATTCATTGCCGACAGTGACACTGGTGGAGAAACAAAGGAGCAAAGCCAAAACAAAACGGGGTACCTTCGCCCCGGTTCTCCCTTCCAAGCCTGCGTTTCAGGGAGAGGTGGGATGGCTCTCCTCACAGCTGTGTCTTTGCCCACAGACCGCGGCCCTGGAACAAGCTATTAAAGATGCCCACGAGTGTTACGACGACGAGATTCAGCTCTACAACGAACAGATTGAAACCCTGCGGAAGGAGATTGAGGAGGCCGAGAGGAGCCTGGAGAGGTCTTCCTACGACTGCCGGCAGCTGGTGGTCGCCCAGCAGACGCTAAAGAATGAGCTGGAGCGGTACCATCGGATCATTGAGAATGAAGGCAACAGGTGTGGTCACAGACGGGTCCCGCCCCGAGACTGCGCCCCTCTCCCCGTCCGGGCCACTTGCTTCTTTCACAGGGCCTCATGGAGGGCTTCCCGTGTGCCAGGCGCAGCTCCAGGTGGTGGGGACGGGGCAGGGGAGATAGCACACCCCTGTGACCTCGTGGAGCTGGAATCCTAGTTGGGGAGGCAGCTGATGGATGACTTTGGAACAGAGGACAAGCACCATGGGGTACCTGGTGACAGGAGAGAGGGCATGGCCAGGGGGCAATGGTGGGAGTGTTTGACATTTTAAGTAGACCTCACGGAGAAGGTCGCTTTTGGCTCCACAAGCCTCTGGGGACATCAGTGTGTTAGCCGGTAGGATGACCAGGAGTATGTAAGGAGATGCCGCAGGTGAGGTGTCTAGCACAGTGCCTGGCCTTCAACATGTGCTCAGAGGTATTGGTGGTGTTACTGCTGCTACTGTCACTGTTTTCATCACCTGGTTGGGCCAGGAACGCGGCTGTTGGTGCACTGGGTGGTCTTGTTCATAATGGAGTTGTGACTTGAGCTCCTTTAACTTCAGGATACCTGAGAATTTATCTCTATCCCTATCCGCACCTCTAATCCCTATCCCCTACCCCCTACCCCATCCCTATCTCTATTCCCTGTCCCCTACCTTTATCTCCTAACCCGAATTCCCTATCCCTATCCTCTCTCCCTGTCTCAATCTCTCTATGTCTGTATCATCTACATCCACAGTCTTCATCATCACTCTCCGTGACCTAGATGTATTGACACCTACACTTACATCTGCGTCTACGTCCACATCATTCACATGAACATGTACATCTACACTTAAAGCTGTGTTATGTCCATCATCTACCTCTATGTCATCTGCACCTGTGGCAACTTCCTCTACATCTACACCTACACCTATCCCTACATCTACGTTATCTCCATCATCTCTGTCATCTACACCTGCATCATCTACACCTACATCATCTACACCTACATCTACGTTATCTCCATCATCTCTCTCATCTACACCTGCATCATCTACACCTACATCTACGTTATCTCCATCATCCCTGTCATCTACACCTACATCATCTACACCTACATCATCTACACCTACATCTACGTTATCTCCATCATCCCTGTCATCTACACCTACATCATCTACACCTACATCATCTACACCTACATCTACGTTATCTCCATCATCCCTGTCATCTACACCTGCATCATCTGCACCTACATCATCTACACCTACATCTACGTTATCTCCATCATCTCTGTCATCTACACCTGCATCATCTACACCTACATCATCTATCCCTACATCTACGTTATCTCCATCATCCCTGTCATCTACACCTACATCATCTACACCTACATCATCTACACCTACATCTACATTATCTCTATCATCCCTGTCATCTACACCTACATCATCTACACCTACATCATCTACACCTACATCTACGTTATCTCCATCATCCCTGTCATCTACACCTACATCATCTACACCTACATCATCTACACCTACATCTACGTTATCTCCATCATCTCTATCATCTACACCTGCATCATCTACACCTACATCATCTACACCTACATCTACGTTATCTCCATCATCCCTGTCATCTACACCTACATCATCTACACCTACATCATCTACACCTACATCTACGTTATCTCCATCATCTCTGTCATCTACACCTGCATCATCTACACCTACATCTACATTATCTCCATCATCTCAGTCATCTACACCTGCATCATCTACACCTACATCTACGTTCTCTCCATCATCTCTGTCATCTACACATGCATCATCTACACCTACATCTACGTTATCTCCATCATCTTTGTCATCTACACCTGCATCATCTACACCTACATCTACGTTATCTCCATCATCCCTGTCATCTACACCTACATCATCTACACCTACATCTACGTTATCTCCATCATCTCTGTCATCTACACCTACATCATCTACACCTACATCATCTACACCTACATCTACATTATCTCCATCATCTCTGTCATCTACACCTACATCATCTACACCTACATCTACGTTATCTCCATCGTCTCTGTCATCTACACCTACATCATCTACACCTACATCTACGTTATCTCCATCGTCTCTGTCATCTACACCTACATCATCTACACCTACATCTACGTTATCTCCATCATCTCTGTCATCTACACCTACATCATCTACACCTACATCTACGTTATCTCCATCGTCTCTGTCATCTACACCTACATCATCTACACCTACATCTACGTTCTCTCCATCATCTCTGTCATCTACACCTACATCATCTACTTCTATACCATGCACACTTACATCTTTGCCATCTACATCTTCGTCACCTATACGTATACCTACCCCTATTTCTCATCTACACCTGCGTCATCTAGATCTAGGTCATCTCAAGTATTGCACACTTATGCCTGCACCGACATCATCTTCCTGCACACCTGTGTCAGGTACATGTGCATCTCTATCTCTGTCTGCATCTGTATTATGTAGATCTACACCTCTGTCATCTGTATCTGTGTCTGTGTCCACGCTCACATCTGTAGATATCATTTGGAGAGCAATCCAGGGGCTCCGAGAAGTTACCTCAAAGAAGGACTCTCACTCTCTATTACGTTGTGATTCTTTGATTCAGTCTTGCTGATTTGGGGGTTTAGATTGAATTAAAAGAGAAGCACCCAGTATTACTCCACCAGGAGCGGTTCTTTCCTTCTCTCTGGATGCTCTGTCTTGGCTGCGAGTGCTCAAATGTTTAGCAGAGGAAGCAAGATTTTCTTTTTCTTTCTCTAGTTATGGTCAGTGGATTGTTGCACAATCCTAAATTGTATTTATGTCACAGTGAATGCTTTATGGACACATGAAAATAAATCTTGAACTGACACTTCAGTGACTGTGTGAAAATTTTTGTTTTGGAGGCAAGGCTTCACAAAAAGGTCATCAGAGAGCCCTTTTGTTAGTTTGCTCATGAGTTCTAATTTCAAGTTGATAGAAATGTTACAAGTGTAGAACATGGAATCCCTGAACACTGTTTTCTCAGACTCTCCACTTGTTTATATTTTTAAAAAAATTTTTTATTATGTTATGTTAGTCACCATACAGTACATCCTTAGTTTTTGATGTAGTGTTCCATGATTCATTGTTTGCGTATAACACCCAGTGCTCTATGCAATACATGCCCTCCTTACTACCCATCACCGGCCTATCCCAGTCCGCCACCCCCTCCCCTCTGAAGCCCTCAGTTTGTTTCCCAGAGCCCACAGTCTCTCGTGGTTCATTCCCCCTTCTGTTTACCCCCCCTTCATTCTTCCCTTCCTTCTCTTACTGATCTCCCTGCTATTTCTTATGTTCCATAAATGAGTGAAACCATATGAAAATTGTCTTTCTCTGCTTGACTTATTTCACTTAGCATTATCTCCTCCAGTCCCTTCCATGTTGCTGCAAATGTTGAGAAATCGTTCTTTCTGATGGCTGAGTAATATTCCATTGTACATATGGGCTCCAGAAAACAAACTGAGGGCTTCAGAGGGGAGGGGGTGGCGGACTGGGATAGGCCGGTGATGGGTAGTAAGGAACCCACTTGCATTCCCACCCACAATGTAGGAGGGATCCCCTTTCTCCACATCCTCTCCAACATTTGTTGTTTCCTGCCTTGTCAATTTTTGCCATTCTAACTGGCATAAGGTGGTATCTCAGTGTGGTTTTGATTTGAATTTCCCTGATGGCTAATGATTTTGAACATTTTTTCATGTGTCTGTTAGCCATTTGTATGTCTTCATTGGAAAAGTGTCTGTTCATATCTTCTGCCCATTTTTTGATATGATTATTTGTTTCTCGTGTATTGAGTTTGAGAAGTTCTTTGTAGATCTTGGCACTTGTTTACATTTTACCTCCATTGCTTTATCAGTTTTTTCTCTATTTCTATAATGCATATTATTTTTTAAAAAAAAGAGTTGGAGATATCATATCCTGGTGGCCCTAAATACTTCACCCTGGGCTGGCTACTCCTTTATTAAAAACAAAAACAAAAACTCTGTTCAACAGAGAAATGGCATCTTTAAATTATAAGAAATCCCCATTTTACAATTCTCCTATATGTATGTGTGTTTCATAGTTGATGACCTGAGCTCAAAGAAATCCTTCCCATCCTCGTCTAGTGTATAAATACATATGTGGTTCCCGAATAGTCTGATACAGAGAAAGGTTTCCTCATTTTTGTTCACATTAGAGAGTCACTCTTACCCCCGACTGTCTGTTTGGTTCGATGAATTAAAGATGGTGACCATCCCCTTTTTGGTTCTTTCTCCAGGCTGAGCTCGGCCTTCATTGAAACTCCCGTCACCCTGTTCACCCCAAGCCATGGAACCTCTCTCAGCTCTTGGCTTGGTGGGAAAGGTAATGCTCACCAATCCTGGCTTCTGCTATTTTCCATCATAGAAAAGCAGGGGGAAAAAAATCAAATGGCTTTCGTCCTGAACTTAGCGTTCATGCTTCCTTCTGGTCCATCTAGAAATTAAATGTTTTGTGTGAGGTCCTCTCTCCCTCTCGGATACACTCCCTCAGGTGCTGAGTGACTGAGCCAGAAAGTTTACAAGGAGAAAAATCAGATGGGGGCCTACACCACCTTGGGAATGGCATCCTCAGACCTGAAGCATTTCGCTGGGGAGAAAATATAATTCAGTGTGCACGTCAGTAAATGAAATGAGCTCTGCTGTGCAAAAGTGCTTAATCAGTATCTGGGGCACAGTAGACGCTCAGCTACCACGCGTTTCTCTTCCGTTCACCGCTGAGCGGAACTGGCTCGGCTGGCAAGCACGGCTTCCGTCGTTAACATTTGGTCCTCTGGGATTGGTGTCACGCGCGTGGGAGATGTTACCTCACGGCGAAATCTCCCCAGCGCTGAACAAACACGGTGTTTTGGGAGAAGAGAAGATCGTGCTGTCGATTGCTCATACCTATAGTGCCTTCAAATCCAGGTCCCTCAGAAAGCTCAGAGGGGTTCGTAGAAATGGGGTTTCAGAGTTAGAACGTGGAGGAGAGGGCAGCCGTCCCGGGGCTGGCTCTAGAAGCACGCAGCCACACCCAGGGCCCCGTACCCGCACTTGGCTTAGTGCTCTACTGTCCCGGTCTTGAAATCCTTAATGATTTTGAACAGGGGCCCCCCGTTTTCCTCTTGCGCTGGGCCCTGAAAGTCCATAGCAGCTCCTGCAGGCACCCCCTGCCCGCATACCTGCTCCCAGCAGGCTTCCTTGACGTGTCCCTTCCTCACTGTGCCTTCACGGCTCATTTCTGACATTCCCCGTTCACTCAGCGCTCTGAGTCACCCCACGCTAGATGCCTTTGCTTTGTCCGTCGGTCCTCTAGTTCATGGACAGAGGGCATGCAGAAGCCCTTTGAGATGAAAAAGTTAAAAAAGAAATCAGCATGCAGATTAGGTTGAAAAGCCTCATGGACGAGGAGAGGTGAGATTGTGTAAGTTTTCTTGAACTTTCCATTTTTCCTTTTGGCTGGTCTGAAGAAATGAAGATGTTGAGAACAGGGGATTCCTATTCTTTCTTTTTTTCTTTCAAGATTTTATTTATTTATTTTAGAGAGAGAAAGGGGCGGGGAGGGGGCAGAGGGAGAGAGAATCCTCACAGACTCTGGCTGAGCATGGAGCCTGATGTGGGGCTCGATCCCAGGACCCTGAGATCATGACCTGAGCCAAAGCAAATAGCCAGTCACTTAAGCAACAGAGCCACCCAGGCAGCCCAAGATTCCTGTTATTTCTGAATTTAATAATTGCCTCCTCTTCTTGCTCAGGAGGAAGGGGATGCCGCCCGAGGGGTGTTTGTATTTATTTAGCTTGAGATGAGTGTGGAGCAAGGGAGACCAGTTTGATTCCTGCGCCCAAAGCCATCCAGAACACATTAGAGATCCAGGCAGCTCTGCAGTCTCTCCTTTGGAAAAGTGCAAGGCGAAGACGACTCTGTAGAATGAGCTCCACTGACTAGTATTGGTCATGAGCTCCGCAGGGGCTGCAGTGGGGACACCGAGTGTCAGGAAGTTGTACCCAGTGTGATGGGCACTGTGAGTGTCAGAACAGGCGGCACCTTCCCTCCCCCTCTGCAAGCCCAGAGGGGTCAAGCGACCTTTCCAAAGTCATACAGCTGGTTGCAGAGGTGGGACCTTGATGTGGGTCATGGATGCTGTGAGTCAGACCCAGGCACCTTGCCCTGTGTATGGTAAACTCTACCCCAGTGCTAGCCACTGGTCTCCAAGACAGCCTATTTTTCAACGAATACGTTTTCTTCTTCTTTCATTGACGAACTTGACTTATGCTCCCTCCTGCCTCCCCCTCCTTTTTTTTAGATCTCACTAGAGCTGTGCAGGATATAGCAACAGCAAAACCAAGACAAAAAGGTCTCCCCAAGAACATTCCAAGGAAAAAGGAGATTATAGCTAAAGACAAAGCTGACTCAAGTCTGGAAGACATACCCCTGCAGGGTCCAGAAGACACAAAGCTGGTTCAGGTGGTTCCTGAAGAAGAAGGTGAATCCCAGCTTGAATCACGAGGTGATGAAGCAAGTCCCCCAACCCCAGAAGGGGTTCCGGAGGATGTGCCAGATGGAGGGCAGATAAGCAAAGCCTTTGGGAAACTATTCAAGAAGGTCAAGGAGAAAGTGAAAAGCCCCAAAGAACCTGAGCTCCCCGCTGACCTCTACACCAAAGGGCGGTACGTGCTAGTATCCGGGGATGCCAGTTATGTGGACCCTGGGTTCTGTTCGTCCTCCATCCCAGCCAAAGGTGGAGTGGTCATTTCCATTGAGGACGGCTCTCTGCATCGTGACGGCCCTGCGGAGCCCTCTCCTGAGCAGCCTGGGCCGCTGCTGGAGAACGGACAGGGGGATCTTCTGGGGAAAGAAGGTGGACAGCCACCTGACCAGCACACTGCTGACGAGGAGGATGAGATTAGTGCCGAAGGACTGAAAGGGCCTGGGGAGAAACAGGAGGACCGGAAGGAGGATGAGGAGTCCAGGAAGCCCTGCCCCGTGGTCACCCCTGGTCCGGAGGGACCATCTCCACCCCCGTCTCAAAGGCCTGGATCTGAGGGGCATGGGGCTAGGAGCAGCAGCCCGCAGGAGAGAAGTGCCCCCAGGACTTTGGCATATGAGAAGGTGGAGGTGATGGAGTCCATCGAGAAGTTTTCAACGGAGAGCATTCAGACGTATGAAGAAACAGCCGTCATTGTGGAGACCATGATTGAGAAGACAAAGGCAAACAAGAAGAAATCGTGAGAGAAGAGCTCTTAAAACGCCTGGGCTCCGTGGGAGACAGTGTCTTTGGGGCCACCGTAGGGGAAGTGCTTTGATATTTTAGAACACAGGATAAGAGTGAGGGTTCCTTGTTTGGATTAGACCATAGTTGGCCCGTCCGACATTGCCAATGAAGCCTTAATTAAAAAGTTTTCTTTGCTCGCACACCCTTTGTCTAATTAACAGGGGCCTCGGGAGTGTAGGTGGGTCAGCCATGCTCAGCACAGGGATGTGTCATGTTCAAGGGCCATCAAACCCAGCTCCTTTAAGAGAAGAGACAGGCTTTTCCTCATGGGTCGTTGAGAGACGCATTAGAGGGTCAGGGAGTATCCGGCCTTCACACAGAAGCATGCTGTTGATGCACTCGTGGCTTTTTGTTGCATTTCAAGTACAAACACGTGCTCACGTGCACGAAGGTTCTGTTGGAGGTACCTGATGAAAGGTGTCTGTCCAGGTTCAGGTTCCCCGAGAAGCTGATCCTGAAGCAAGGATTGGAGCATAGTTTCTTTGGGGTGTGATCCCAGGAAGAGCCAGGAGGAGAATGCCAGAGGGAGACGGGGACAGCAAGGCAGCCAGTAAGACGCGTGTGCTACCAGATCAGCTCGTGCTAGGGGCACACGGAGCTCCGTCACCCCGAGGGATCCTGGAAGCGGAGTAGAACACATGCCTCAGAGTTGATGAGGGAGCTGGGCTCTCCATCCACCTACTTCTGTCTGCCAGTGGGCAGGGCTGCTCCCGGGGCGCTCGCTTCGGGGGCTGAGAACACCCACACGTGCAGAAGTACGGGTGCGGGTGTTTGGACCCCAGGCATGGAAATACTTGGCAATGGTAAAGGCTTGCAAGGAGCAAAGTGGGACCCCAGTGCCAGCTGCCCCAGCCTGTGTACCCAGTGTCCTTGTGTCTGAGTTACTGAAAATGTTCTCACTCAGAAGTTGCGATCCTAGGTCAGGTTTCAAAAAGCAGAATCATACGTCATCGCGTAGTTCCTTGTGGAGGAGTTACTGAGTTGATTAGTCCAACCAGCATTTATGAAGCATATACTGTGTGCCAGACAGCGTGCCGCGCCGATGAGGGGAGATTTCTCAGGTTTTTCAATGATCTCAATGACTGTAATGCAGTATACCATAATACACATGTGTTTGCACGCTCTCTTGCACACACATGCACGCAGACACGCATGTGAGCACTCAGGTACTTAACTGTGTCACATGCTAGGAAACAAATTACTCTAAACTACAAATTTTTTTATAAAGATTTTATTTGAGAGCGAGAGAGAGCACAAGCTGGGGGAGGGGCAGAGGGAGGGGAAGGAGCAGTCTCCCTGCTGAGCAAGGAGCGATGCAAGATGGGGTGCGGGGCTCCATCCCAAGACCCTGGGATCATGACCTGAGCTGAAGGCAGACATCTAACCAATTGAGCCACCCAGGCGCCCTCAAACTACAATCTTTACAAAAACTTCTATGTTGCCTCTAGGCATCTGTTTTTCTACTAACAGTGCCCCCCCCCGCCTTTTTTTTTTTTTTCACTTATACCAGTTGAGAAATTGCTCCTTCCCTGTGTGGATGCTTGTAAGGGCACTGCATAAATGTGCTTAAATGGATTATTGCATCTGCCTAAACAAAAGCATCTGGCAAGACAGTGACACGTTATTCGAGAAAATTGATGGAGTCATAAATTACATGCTATTATTTCTTTGTTATGAATAATAGAAAGAATACTAAAGAGTCACCTTTCCTATCTATTTGGAGCATTAAAAAACGTTGTTTTGAATTCCTTTGAGGTTTTGACTTCAAGAAAGAAAAATGCTTTTGTTGTTCTTTCCAAAAGATGAATGGAGGACCCACTCCACTGCACATTTTTGAAATATTTATAATTTAAAAGCATAAGAGAGAATGATGGAAACCATTAGCCAGAGCCCAGAATGTACTAGGAATTTGGATCAGGGTGCATATTATATTCAACATCACAACCACTGAAGACTTTATCTCTTCCCCATTAAGTCTTTTTATTGTGTGGACTGTATGTTCAGTTCATATTTTAAAAGGCAAGGGCATCTTTTTGCAAAGAAAGCTTATTTTTATATTATATTTAGTCCATCATCAAAAATGCATTGGGGGCCTGTTCTGTGCCACGCATGGTTCTGAGCACTGGGGAGACAGTAGAGAAAATCAGATGTGGTTCTGCTCTCACAGACAGGACATTCTGCCATGGGGAGGAAGGAAATGCACAAGCAGGCAGATAACTAAGAACACCGGGGAGATGATACTAGGAAGGGAACCAACAGGGCGATGTGTAAGAATGACGAGGGGTCTACTTTGGATTGGATGGTCAAGCAAAGACCCCATAAATGAGGTGACATGTGATCTGAATGGCAAGGTGGGCCAGTCATGTGCAGGGATGCGGGAAGAGCATTTCAGGGAGAGGAACTCCAAGTGCAAAGGCCCTGGGGCAGGAATGGACTTAACCTGTTCAAGGAGGAGAAATAAAAGGGACTGTAGAGGGACAATAGAGGAGGTGAGGTCCAAGAGGGAGGCAGGCACCAAGAAAACACCATTTCCTGGCAGCCTCGCCTCAACCGCAAGCCAGGCTCACCATGTGAAATGTGGGGCTGTCTGCAATAGGCACTTTGGGGTCTAACTGGGCTAGTTGTCTCCAGTCCCCTAGAACCCTGCTTGCTCTTTTCTTACCTGCTTCTCTCCACTTACCCTGCTTGGTTCTGTTTTCCCCAGGGAGCTGCAGTATGGGTTCACGTTCTAGCTTACCCCTCTCCCTGAGATCTCTGGAAACAAAACCTTCACTTTTATACACAGCATTCCTTGTCAGTAAACATGGGGACTCAGAGCAGGCCTCCCTGTAGCCTCAATGACAAGAGGACACCAGAGCTTCGACAAGCCCCAAGGTACCTAAATGCCAGCACTGCAGGTGGCTGGTCCTAACCGTGAGTCTGGTCCCAGCCTCCTCTTCTCTGACTCAGCCTCAAGTCCAGGGCTGAGAGTCTCCCGAAGCTGCCTCCCCCATAAAGAAGCTGAATCCCAGCTGCCCACTCCTCCCATTCACCCAGCATTTGAGTCAGTGACCAGTCACTGCTGTCCTGTGAGCTGGGTGCTGATCCCCCAGATCCCCTGACCCTTGCTGTTCTAGTTCACGCCTACTTCCTCAAGTTTCTCATGCCAAGCACATGTGAGTCTGCCTTAGCGGCTGCTGTGGTCATAGGAAGTCTACACACCTGACCTGGCAGGCTGGGAGCACTTGACCTTCGTGCTCCCGGGAGCAGCCCTCAACCAGGATGGACAGGACCTGGTGCCCAAATCGCCCAGCTCTCTCTCCCCTCCATTGGGATAACTCAGGTATTCTGCACTCTCCCCAGCGAGCTTCAGATACCACAGAGAAACCCACTCACCCATATGCCCCGAATCAGTCTCCTTCCATCCCTGTCTTATTTTCCTGCTCCCTGTATCTAGAAGCTCCTTTCCAATAAACAGCTTGACCTTGTTTCAGACTTAGCTTCTGGGAGGACCCAACCTAAGACATCTGCTTGCTCGGCATGTGCCCAGCAACAAGCCCCACTCCTCAGGGGGCGGCCCGACTGTACTGAGGAGCGGCTCCTCCTACACTGGGTACAGCCTTGATCAGACTGTCAAGACATCCTGCCTTCCTCTGGCTGTGGGGTGGGCAAGTGTCTCAAACCAGACTCGCTGTTGGAATTGGCAATCCGAGCCCAATAAAACTGAGGCTGGAAATTCTGGAGCTGGCCAGCGATAGGGGCGTTCTGATGCTCTCCCCACTCATTCCGTCTGTGTCTCCCTCTCCCTGGGGTTGCTCCTATCTCTCTATCCCTTTCCTAGGCTCGTTTAGCCTGGTTCTTCCGACTTTCCTTGAGTTCTGAGAGCTACTCCACATGCTTTGGACGTGCTGCTTATTTGTTTCCATTAGTTAGAGTTGGGTTTTGTCGCGTGCAACCTCAGAGATCCCAAAGCAGACCCTATGCAGGGTCCTGGATGCACGTGGTATTAGAGCCGTGATCACAGGAACTCAGAGTGCTATTAGGAAGCACCTGTCCCCTAGCTACAAGCCTGCCCTCCCCACACTCCGGTGCCAGGGCTGGACCCTGCGCCCGTGTCCTTGCTTTGCCAGTGTCTCCCTGGGAGCAGAGGAGGGAAAGGCTGCAGGAGGGGGAGGGGACCTGCTCCTTCTTGTTTGTCCTCATCCCCCCGCAGCAGCCATTCCTTCCCGTGGCAGCTGCCGTATCCAGTTTTCAACTTTTCCAAAATTTGCAGAACCGGCCTCATTACAGTCCCCCCAGACATGCTTGCAGCAAGCAGTTGACACCCCTCTTCAGAGGTCTGGGCCTTCCAGGCCGTGCACCTGCACTCACGCACCAGCTCTGGGCATGTGGGGGAGTTGGGTGGGTGGTGCCCCTCCCAGGGACCCCACCATGGTCCCAGAGAGCTTCCTTCCCCTTCACAGTGAGCCCCCGACTTGCATGTATTAGACTACTTGGTCCGTGTTCTTTAGTGTTCTCTTTGCCTTTCTAATTAAGTAGGTCACACATCTTCATACTCACTTTATGGTGCTTAGGTCACTCTTTCCTGTTAACATCATGGGTGGGATTCCTCCCTCCTGACTGGTGCAGGAAAAGGTGTGAGGCAGGGAAGGGAGACACCAACACGGGCTGCATTAACCGGCCAGCCACTGTGTGGGCACCTGGGCTCCATCCCACTGGGAACCCCTGAAGAGACCAGGTAGAAAACCTTCAAACTGTCCCAACAGGAGGTGAGGAAGCTGGGATATGTATGCACCAGCTCCCATCCTTCCACAGGTACGGGTGGCCCCAGGCCCGGGGCCTTGATTCCCGACACTTCTGCCTGTTGCCCATCAGGTCCGGTGCATCTCTGCAGTCAGAGAACACCCCCAGCAGAGAGAGCATCCTCGGCGTGTGTGGAAACGGTCTACAGGTGACCTCCGGGCCAGGCCAAGGAGCTAGATTGGCAAGCGTTTTCTACAAAGGGCCAGATTATAGGCTGTACAGCCTCTGTTAGGACTACTCCACCCTGCTGCTTTAGCATGAAAACATGCTAAAATACTACAGTACGAAAGCCCACAGGCATGACTGTTTGCAATACAAGTGTATTTATAAAAACAGAAGGCTGGATTAGGTCTCTGGAGTGTAGTTTGCTGAGCCCCGAGGTAGGACATGCTCCAACAGGGTCTATTATAAAATAAATTTACATATCAGAAGACATTTCTAACCTGGCATCTCTACTCGTTTCTTCCTTTCCCTTTCATATTGGAAAGTTCCATTTAGGTCTCTCCTTGACTTAAATCTTATAAGAAGACATCTCCAAGCAACCATTAGAATCTAGTTTTCCTGCAACTTTTGTACCATAGGTTTGTAGTTGGGGTGTTGTTGGTGAAGGAAGTCATCTCAAAACTCATGACATCTGGCACGTTGATGATAAAGGATGTCGTTCAGATACCTTGATTAGTACCAATGCTTGACTTCAATTTCTCATACTTGGACGAAAGCAAATAAATGCCACAAAAACCCCACACTGGCTTATATTTTATTCAAACAAACAGGGCTTTTGAGTTGAGATGTATGTTCTTCCATGAGATACATCCCCGGACAATAACTCTGCTGTGCCGCTACCCTCACTAGTCACACCACCCCTTCGCTTGCAAACTTGGATTCATGCAATCAGGAGCTGCCTAGCTGGCTTATCTGTCACCTGTGGTCAGTCAGAAGCTCCAGAGGGGAAAAAAACCAAGTTGCAGCCTCTGCCTTCTGTCCAGATTGGAGTAGCCAGTGCGGATTCTCTTGGGTACAGAGGGACATCTTTGACCCTCTGTGAGGTGGGTCACCCACACTTGGGATGGCGAGGGCAGGTTGGTCTGAGGTCTCCATGGTGGAAATCAGTGTCAGTTAACATCCAACCAAAGGAATTCCCAGACTCATTGGCTGTTGAGGCATTTAAAACTCTGTGGTCTGAGATTTCCAATCACCCCCAACCCACCCCAACCCAGGTAGTGCGAACATGAAGAATTTAGCAATACAAAGTCTTCATCTCTTTGGGCCACATGCATTTCTCACCCTTAGTTCATTCTACCCCAGGTTCAAAGCAGTGAGATTCTTCTAAGAGGAAAATGAGGCTGGCAGGCTGGCTTGGAGAACTTCCCTCAGGTTAAACGTTGATTCCTGGTCCCTTATGAATCCACAAGCAAATTCAACTTTCAACTGGAGTTTTTTGAACTCAAGGAAAGGGTCTCTTGGCAACTAAATAGATAAGAGACTAGTGGAAGAACTTAAGAACTACTTAATTTGCAATGGAAAGAGGGGATCTTTCTCCGGAGAGATCCAGGTACTGGTATCCCTTGTGCTTGTTATCCCCTCTCCTGGTGTTAATGTCCTTGGGAAGCCAAATAAGGCTTAGGAGGCTGTGGGTGGGCATGGAATCTGACCATTGGCAGGTGGGTGGTGTTGACCAGGGGTGGCTTCCCATGCACTGGGCTCTGTGCTCATTAGACTTCAGCTCTTCAGAGACTGGAATTCCCCTTTATACCAAGCCTGTGTGTTTCCCTACCCTTAACACCTCCAGATCCCATCCAGCAACTTTTGTTCCCCCGTTTCTCCATTTTTGTAAGCTCCCACGTGCTGAGTGTTGGTCCCTCTCCCCACCTTTTCTGTTGACTCAGTCCTTCTTTGGAGACAGAGAACCACCCAGCTGGCTGCAGCCAAATCATCTTCCTTGGTCCAGGACACATTCTGTGCTGCTGTTATTTCAAACTCTCAGAGTTTTTAGAACCCCTCATTCGCTCTCACAACCACTGTCTTTAATCTTGGCATTTTGATTTTCAGAAATTTCTATCAAATTAAACTCTTTGCATGCAAGAACTTACTGTGGCTATGAGAGCACCAATTCCCCAATTAAGCATTTCCCTCTCTAAATCTAAAATGCTGAACTATGTTTCCCAAAGGTTCTGTAGTATGTGGTTTTCAGTCCAGCCAATGAAAGGCATTGATTACATGAAAACCACTCTTACTAATTGTAAGTCGAAATTAACAATGACAGTACAGTAATAACACTATAAGAATGATCAGTTTTAACTCAATCTTTTGGAAGTCAGTTTTGAGCTTAAATATAGAAAAGCAGCATCTCGGTTTGTCACAACCTCAGTCTTTGGACCTTATACCTTCACTGTCTGTTTTTGGTCACAGCCTCTCTTAAGATTTTACTAATTGGTTTTGAGAAGTATTAGATCATAGGACACATTTAAACATTGTTTTTACAATGAACCATGGTAAATACAATACACTAGTATTTTGTTAATAACTATTAAGATTTTTAGAATAGCTTGTGGTCACATGGGTGACAGCTAGTTTGTAATACTGTTCACAGTACTATCTGTGAAGAGAGGTGGCCATGTAAATCGGTGCTTAATACATTTTAAGAGCATGTCGAGCTCTCTCCAATGCTCGTCAAGTATTCCATTAGATGTCCTACATTTCCCAGCTGTCTTGCCTTTAGGCGGGGTCACTGACAGTATCGGCCAATGCAGAGTAGCTCAAATGGCAAGTGTGTCTCCTTCCGGCTGAACACAGGAGTGGATAAGAGTCCTCCGGGGGTTCTCTTCTGTGTGGCGATTTAGCGGTCTTGGGTATGATAACAAACCATAAGACTGAAGATTAAAGCAGCCTGACTCCCTGAGTCTGTGGCCTCGGGGAGTCTCCTGAACCCTCAGAGGAATTCATGTGAATGAGAAGTAAATCTTTGCAGTGTTAAGCCACTGAAATTTGGGGGCTGTTTGTTACTGCAGCTTAACTCAGTCTAGCTTGATGAATATATTCTAGAATAGTCTTTCTAAAAGTTTTTTGACCATGACCCACAGTAAGAAATATTTGCCTTGTAAGCCAATACACACATATACACACAGGTACATTCTCGATTTCCAGACACCCCCCCAATATTTCAATACGCACTAATATGCATGATCAATTCTATTCATTTTGTTTCTATTCTATTCTGTTTTATTCTATTCCAAAATGTTAGTCCTGACTCCCTAAATTTTTTTTTACAACTTGTTAATGGCATATAACTTGAGTTTGAAAAATGCTGCTGCAGATCGTAATTTGTATGTGATTTATTCGCTGATTTTAAATCTCTCAGGCATATTTTATGAAAGCAGGCTTTTTAGATCTCTCTTTGGCAACTTTTTATTATCTGCTCTTAGAATGGATGAAAGTGTTTTTATGTAATATTTATCACATCCCACATAATTTCTGGAAGGTAATGTTTTATTGTTGAGTCTCCTAATTTACAACATGTCTTTTTTAATTTACTTATAAAATTTTGTCACAGGGAGTAACAATGTTGACTTGATTCATCATTATTCACTTATTTTCATTTTTTAAAATAAGTGATTATACATAACTGTCTCTTGCCTTAGGATCCAGGGATATCTTAAAAACCTCACTAGCTAGACATATTTCTGTGTTAATGCTGGTGCAAAAAATGAAATAGAGACCAAATATTTTTAAATAGCACTATATATATTTTTATATACTGTATACTCATATCAAAACTTGCCATTTCTATTAAGAAGCTGATAAGTTACTCTCTGATTTCATAAATTACACCACAGCTGTGAAAATATGGACAACTATTTTATATTTTTGCTGCTATATAAGATATTTAATGTTTATACAGAAAGCTGCAAAATTACAGAGGTGATGCAATGGGAATCAATGAACATTTTCACCTGAATTTCCACCGGCCTTTTTCTTCAGCCAGAATCATCTTGATATTCTCTGAATATTCTTTTAGAGATGAATATGGTGTTGGTTTCTTCAATAAATACACATACACACATTTTAGGTATATGTGTATATATACATTTATACAGTGTATATATATATACACACATACATACACACATGTATGTAGTCTACATATGTATATATATTTCTGTGTGCACTTATACACATATGCACACATAATGTCCTTTGGTTTATTTTCAGACTGTTAATATGAAATGAATTTTTAATGGTTTCCATTAATTTTTCTTTAAATCTAAGCTGGTTTAAAAAGACCTTCGCAACAGGTAATAAACTTCTTTTAAAAATCATAAATATAATCACATTTTAAAGCATTATATAGAGAAGGTCATATGGTGTTAGAGAAGACAGAAATTCATGCCAATATTGGTGGGGGGGAGAAAAGAAAGAAAATGGGTTTTCCAGAGTTTTCTCTTAAAGTTGCCATTTTCAAGGAATGGAACCTGGTGCCCTTGTGTTGCTGGCTTTAAGGAAAGGAACTCCGAGCTTAGCTACACACTCCCGTGGGAAGGGAGAAGTGCAGCCAGAAGTGGTTAATCAGTTCCTGGGAATCGAATCAAACCAATGAAGGGGCCAATCCTTGGGGAGAAAAACAAAGTGATGACGGGTCCAATAGAAAGCCATTTCTATTTGGTAATGAAATGGTGTTGTGTCTTTCGGGGTCGACAGGGGGAAGAGTGTGTCACCTTTGGGTTGCATGTTAAACATCTTCACGGGCTGCTTAGTTGTCAACACGGTAACTGTGCTTTCCCTACAGAGGTCTTCTCTTACTTCCTTCAGGCCTCACGTTGTTGGGGGTTGGGTCAGCATTCCCCCCTTTGGCGGAAGAGGCTCCACACAAATGGAGGTCCACATCTTCAAACACTCCCCCTTCACACAGCTCTTCCAGAACGGAGGCCACTTCCCCAACACATCAAAGAATCACAACCATTTGTTTAAGAAATCAAAGCCCAAGTATATGTGTGCCCAAAATACTCATCTCGCTTCTCACTTAATCTGATTCAGAAGCTCCAAAGTGATTTAGGAAGAGGAACATTCCCTGTGTGCTAAGCCACTGAGCTATTCTTTCCTAGACGTGTTGCCAGACTTGCCTTGCCTTTTTTTCTTTTGGATAGCTATGTGAGGAACCCCAGAAAATTGGGGCTGGCATGATTTCTATACAAACTGAGTAATTTGGGCTTCTCTAGCAAATTCTACCATAACAGAGCAGCAGCTGGTGAAAAAGAAAGCCACGCTACTTAGGTTTTATATGGATCACACGGGCTGAGTAGGACAAGTTATGCTGTTGGTGTTGGTGGTATGATTTCCAACGCTCATACTTTTGGACCCTTTCTTCCCCAGCCAGTGACTGGGGCCGCCATGGATGCTGTCTTTTGCATCACACACCCCCTTCAAAGATCTATGTCACTGAAAAATCTTGCTAAGTTCAAAACATTTTCCCCCAAAGGACTTATAGCATCTGTTGTGCTTTAGACATTCAGAGCTCACCTTCTGTTATTATCTTTCCCTTTTTATGTAACAGGTCCTCAGTCGAGACCATGAATAAGCATTCTTGGAGTCACTGCATGTGGCTTTTTAAATGCATTCTCTTCTCAGATATGAACAAAATGGAGGAGAAAGCTGTCCCAGTTTTGTTTGCTGGCTATCACCTATTTGAATGACACAAATAAAGAACTTTAGAGTCACAAATGGGACATAGGTTTTGGTTGGAACACTGTATTTGGGGCATAGAAGTAAAAAGATGGCGTCCATTGTGACGAAAAGAATCATGGACAGTGAGCGAAGCTTCAGATCAAGAGGGTGGAGTCGCTTATGTGAGGGTGACAGTAGTTGCTCGGTTCCTGACAGAGGGTGGACCAAGGACAGAGAGGCAGAGATGGGGGAGGGAGGGAGGTGATGGAGGCCCGGCTGCAGCCCTAGCTCTTGTGCAGGATGCTCTCCAGGCTTCTCTCCACAGCTTCGCCGAGCTCCTCCTCCAGCTCCTCCTTCTTGGACATGGCCAGCTTGGACTGGTAATCCCTCACAACCTGGTCGATGTAAGGGGCGCTCTGCGTGCCATGCAACATCAGTGTCCACTCCTTCAGCACCCCCTTCTGGGGCGTGCTCCCGACAAACCCCAGCTCCAGGGTCCAGGTTCCTCGGGCGTCTTCCCCCCAAGTGTGGGTGGTCATGAAAGGCCACTTGTCAAAGCCCACCTTGGAGTCGTCATCCCTTGGACGCCGGCTCAGCAAGATGGACTTGGTGCCCATCGGGGAAGTCATGTTGATGTTCAGGTCTCCTCTCCTGGTGGCATTGACTGTGATGACAGCTTGGACGTGCTCAAGGTAGCGGACGAAATTTTCTTTCCCCTCACACGCATCGGTGGTGAGGCTCAGCACCAGCTTGCCAGTGGATGGTATTTTCCTGAGGGCCAAGTGATGAGGAGATATGGTAAGGGATGGGCACATGTACTTAGGGTTTGGAGGCAGCTCTGGGTACCAGGAAGAGCAGGGGCTTTGGGGCTAATCAGTCAGACCCACGGTGCGAGCCTGAGCACCTTGCCTATGCCCCTTACCTATACCTTCTGTGTGGAAGGGAAATGGAGCAGATGCTGCTCACGCCCTTCTCGTTTCTTCCACGCCCCGTCTGAGTTCACCTGCAGCTGCGGCTCCCATGTATTCTGACTGGTTCCCACCTCAGGTAACGGCATCTCCCAGCTGCTGTCTTGGAGCTTCCCCCCACACCATGGGAGCCTGCTCAGCCGAGGTGCTGAGCAGCCCCAAAGTGTCAGGGATTGAACCCCACCCCCTACCAGTGATTTGGATAGAAAGTGATAGATGAGCATACACTGGCATCCCTGTTCCTCAGTGGGACAACTCAATGTCCCCAGTGGGATTGAGCCTGTCGCCCATGGTGGCAACTTCCTCATCAGTGCACTCCCGACTGGCTCTTTCCCTCCTCCCTGTCTCACATCTCCAGTCCTCACTGGTGTTTCCTGGGATCATCTCTCAAAAAATTGTAGGCACCCAAGTCTCACCTCTGGTTCTACCTTTGGGACAGGAGCCTTTATTTGAAGTGCTAAGTATCTTGATAAATAGAAGTTATGGCTATTATGATTGCTATTACCATCATAAAAAAAGCTGAAATGGGGTTAATTAATCCTAGTGAAGGAGCACTCCTTGAAAGATCAGGGGAATTTGGAAGCCTCTTTTGTCACAGAGTTGGAGTACCGTGGAGGGTCAGCCTAAGCACTCCTCAACTGACTTTCCACACAACCAATCTCCTTCCTGGATTTGGCCTCCTTGGAAGGCAAGGTGCTCAAATGATCTCGCATCAGAAACACGATAAAGTAAACTACATCAGAGGACTGCACAGTGTAATGGAAAGACTCCAGACTTCCGGAATAAACCTGTTTGGGTTAGAATTCTCTTCTATGCTTACTGGTCAGGAGAGCTTGGGCAAATTATTTTAAGTATACTTTTAAGTCTCACTGTCATCACGGATGGGTTTTGTGAGATTAAATCAGACCACGTCCGAAAACATGGAGCACAGTGCCTGGATCATGCATGGTACTAGCTCCCCTTCGTGGGCTTTCCCCTATGTGAATATCCTCCCTTGACATGATATTTTATTTTGGAGCATAAAATGGTGGGTATTTTAAAACACACATCTTGTAGGGCCCATCTACAAAAAGATGACCGCACACCCAGCTCAGAGCCAAGCCTTGGTTCTGCATGACCCTTGGAACCAAAGCCACAAACCTGGGAGGGCTTGTTGAAGCTTACCCTGTGGCTCATTGGTAAAGTCAATACTCTTCTGAGGAACTTTCAAAATATACGCTTTAATAGTTTCGCGGAGCGCTGCTATTATACGCACTCTGCGTAGATGCTGTGGTGAATGATGCATGAGATACCCGCTGGCCACGGGGATCTGGTGGTGGTGGTGGAGGTGGGGTGCCACGTTCTGCGGAAATCACCCAGTTTGGTGGACAGCAAGCATGAGGCCAGCTCTGGCAGTCAGAGTATGCAAGGTTGCTAGCTAGATCTCTCAAAAAAAGATGCTATTTACTCACAACACGGTCAGAAATGTAACAGGTGAGCTGATACAGGACCAACAATCATCCGGGCTCTAGCCCATAGGTAGCTATGTGGGTAGAAAGAAGGTCCAGTTATGGGCAAAGCATTTGAACTATCTGAGCTCATTTTCCTTACCTGTACAATGGAGATATTACTGCCTACACAGAAGAATTGCTGTGCAGATAAAATATACACACACACTCATACACATCATATATTCGCAAGCGTCTAGACCAGAGCTGGCCAATAGAACTTTCTGCAATGATGGAGATGTTCTCTATCTGTACTGTCCGATACTGTAGTCACTGGCCACATGTGGCTATGGGGCATTTGAAACGTGGCAAGTGTGAGGAACTGAATTTTTAATTAAATTTAATTTTAATAATTAATTTAAATTTAATTGTATTCAATAGCCACCTGTGGCTGGTTAGTTGCTTCTATACTGGATAGCACAGATCTAAATTATTTGCATATGTTCAATTTGAACCTGAGGCCAACACCCCCACTCATTAGAAAATTTCCCGGGCTTCTGTTGTAAGCACATTCCGTTTTTGTCATGGCTCACAGGCTCTGAGAAAAGCAGCCGGGAAAACCGTGGATTCTGTTCTACAGGTTTGCTGGTCACCTTGCTGGAGGCTTCTGGAACATCCAGACCTCAGGTATGAGTGAAAGGCCACGTTCTACTGCTGAGATTCTACACAGATAGGCACGCAGATCCAGAATGAAGGCTTTCCTTTCAGAGTGGAGCCTCAGGGACTCTGGAACTTTCCAAGAAGCACAGCTGGAGGGAAGAGAGGATGATGGCAGAGCCCACACCAGAAACAGACCCTGGCTCTGAGTCCTGTGTTGAGTTTGAGCCCCTTTCCTATCGTTCAGGCCAGGCCACCTTGAGAAATTCAAGAAGCAAATTCACAAGCCAACAACTAAAGACTGTTACCCTGAGTCATAGTCATTCTAGGTATTACAAAGCATCGCTAGTCATTTGTCAAATGCAATACTCCCTATTATCACAAGGATTCAAAACACAAGCTGGGATCAAAAAAAAAAAATCTTTTTTTTAACCCCCATTTGCACCCAGGGCACTTACGCACTGGAGTTCACCAAGTGACAGTCCCTTTACAAGTCAATTTGGAATCTGGCAGAAAAGTGACATTGCTTCCCTGGGAGAAAACTGGAAATATTTCTTCGATTGGCTAAGAACCAGAGATGGGACGGCCACTGTAGCTGGGCATGAGATCCACAGCCGACATGCAATGGGGGTTCCCGTAAATGAACGAGGGCCGAAATGATCTCTTAGGATAGAAGGAGAGAAATCTGTTTTGGACCAAACTGGAGACGACCTTCACTCACACCATGGCTATGGGGGCTTCAGCTGATGCAGATCCCCTCCACAGCCACCTTGAGCTTTGACTACTGACCCTCGGCCGCCCCCTTCCCTGCAGAAGAGGAAACTAGAGCCCAGGCTGCCTGCCGTTTGGCCTAAGGGATGAGGGAGTGTATTTGTGAGAGGGTTGGAGGAAGGGATGGTTGGCATTTTGTCCTCATCTTGGAAAGTAGAAGACAGACTGGAGTGGGCACAGACACACCACCTTGTGTTAGGATTCGTAAACTATCCCATTACCTTGGGCTTGGGGTGTGGGCAGGTGTTGAAGGCCATTCCAAGTCCCCCGGGGTGTCTGGCTTGTTTAGTGCCCTGGAGGCATGGCCTGCTCCAAAACCCTGCCAGCGCTACCCTGCTGTGTGAATTGCCCACTGAAAGCTCGGGGAGTAACCCCTGAGAGAGCAGTGGATTCCTCTTGGAATGTGAAGTCACTTCGAAATGAAATTAAAAGGCTTGGTTGAATTGCAGAGGAGACAAGCTTGGGAGAGAGAGAACACCATTCCTCCTCTCTCACGGAGGCTTCTCAGTGGGCATAATGCCCTTGGGTGAGTGGAGGAACGTATTTGCCGGTGTTTCTTATTAGTTCTTTTTTTTGGCTCACTTGTATTTTCTGATTTTCCTACAGTGACCATATTTTGCTTTTCTAAGAAAAGGAATGCAATCCATCCTTATTTTAAAGGAACAGCAAATCCTTATTTGCTTAGGAAAAGTCAATTTGTAAGGTTGAAATACGGGGCGCCTGGGCGGCTCAGTCTGTTAAGCATGGGAATCTTGATTTGGGCTCAGGTCAGGATCTCTGGGTCATGAGACGGAGCCCTGCATCGGGATCGGTGCTAGGCATGGAGCCTGCTTGCGATTCTCTCTCCCTGTCCCTTTGCACCGCCCCCCCACCCCGCGTGTGTGCGCATATGCACTCGGGCTCTCTCTCTCTTTCTCTCTCAAAAAAAGGTTGAAATAGGAGACGGTTGCTTGTGGAACCAAAAGAGACTCTGCTGAGCTCTTTAGTCATACAGACCACGTTCCAGAACTCATTTGCTGCAGAAAATGAGGTACCCATCACGAGGTGTGAGCTACTCTCAGAACTTCTAGAAAATATGTACAGAAGTCTCATGGCCAAGTCCTATAAAAGACAAACTTGGGGACCTGCGGATGGCTTATATATTCACTGCACATTGCTGCAAATAAGTGGTCAATTGCCTCATGTCTAAAAATAGTCCCTGCTTCCCAGGGGACACCTGTGAAATGCTATCTATGTTCTGAATCCTCAATTGTATGATAGAAATAATTAGTTATGATGCGACAGTTGTTTTATTAGAATAATAACAATACTGCTAGTAACAGCCACCCTTAAGGGTCTTAGATGTCTGCTCTGTGGCCATCACAGAACACTCAACGGGGCGGCGCTGTGAGGTTTTCTCTTTCCCAGGTAACAGCAGCCAGTGGGCATTAACTCACACAGGATAGACTGCAGCTCGGCTGTGACCCGTCTAAGGTCACACAGCTGGTTCGGTGCTGGGCACACCCTCTTCTCTCTCTACCATGCTGCCTCTGGCATTCCTATCAGGTTTTAACATCCACTTCCAAATTCACTTAAAATTCACAGTTTGCACATCCTCCAGGGCGCGGAATGAACAGTGCAGGGGAGCGGGGGGGACGGTCTGGGGCGAACAGCTCACCCGGGGCTTCAGTAGTCGGGGGACATGCGGCTGCCCCTGGCGGGTGAGCGGGCCTGGCTTTGCTCTGCTCACTGCACATGGCTGGTTCTGTGCAGACACTCGCGGGCAGTTGTATTTTTCCTTCGTATTTTCGTTGAGCACCCTTCCCTGACTCTGCTGATAAAGTCGCTTTAGAAAATTGCTTCTCAAATTGGCTGCTTCTCTGGGAAGATTAATGCCGAAGAAACTTAGAAACCTGACAGTTGGCACTCACCCCGCTCGGGGGCTGTTTCTGTGCAGCCCTGCACGTCCCGGCAAGTGGCTGTCGATGCCTCTCTCCCGGCCCCTCAGGAGCGTGATTCAAGGTGACGAGGGCCTCCTCTGAACATCAGCCTGGGTGTCGCCTAAGGACCAAGCTGTCCCAGGCTCTGAGTTCTGCAACAAGCCCATCGGCCCTGGAGCTCACGCACCCGCAGCAGGTGTGCCGCGGACGCGGGTGCAGACGGTGCCTAGGGGACAAAGAGTCCTTCCAACACGGCTGGCCTCCGTCCCCAGTCCCCCTGGCCGGTCTGCTGGTCCTAACTGCCCCCACTTAGCCATCTTCTTTGTACCCAGGCGCTGCTGGCCGAACAGTCACTCATTCAGAAAATACTTCCAGGTGCCTGATCAGTTCTAGGCACTGAGCATGCAGCAGGGAACAAGACACACTAGGTTCTTGCCCCCTGGAGGCCCAATTCTGGTCCGTGCTCCAAGAGCTTTCCGGTCTCCTCTCATTGAAAGTCAGGCTGCTGGTATTGGATAAAGTTCCCAGGCGGCTGTCAGCTGCTGGGCCTCGCACGCCCTGACTGTAACATGATGGACTCCTTGCCTCTGGCTCCAAGTCCAGCACTGATGGAGATCACGACAGAGTGTTACACACACTCAGAAACAGAGAGAGACACTGTCTCTCGTCACAGCCGATGTTCTCCGCCTGGCTCTCCTCCCTCCCCCCACCTCACAAATGCACGGAGCCCGAGGGTCATGAAGGATCCATCCTTGTCTGGGGCGGCTCGGAAGAGAAGGCCCGCTATCAACGTTCACCTTGACTGAGCTGACCGTCCCCCTCAGCACTGTAGCCGCTAACGCCTTTCTGTTGACCGTGGACGGGGCTGGCGTGCAGCTAAGTGCGGCACACGCTCCCGCCGCCCGCGCCTGAGCCCTGCGCGGGCCCCTCCCGAGCTTCTGGAGACCAGCAAACGCCACACGCCTTTCCCCTGCTCTCAATCTTCCCCTCTCTGCAACAGGGAAGGAGGTCCCAGGCCCAGGACTTCGGCAGCCGTTGGAGCTGCTGGTTCTGTGAACTAGAACCATTTACTCCCTCTTCCTGAGCCTTCTGTTTCCTCACCTATGAGTAGCCACGCCAACCTCCTGTGGGAGAGAAGTGTCGCCTGGCCTGGCGACTGTCTCAGAGCAGCTCTTACTAGGTGGCAGCACTGTGCCTGATGCTCCCAGGGCCACCTGAGGGAGCCCTCAGGGTTGCTGGAGGGTCCTGTCATGGTGTGTCCGTGTGGGGGGAGCGAGCGGTGGGCCCGCGAGCGAGCGAGCAAGCCGACTGGCCCGGTTCTCTTTCAGGCTCGACTTCTGGACACCCTTTCACAGAGTTGTTACTCGATTTACACTTCCTGTTCTGTTTGCGTTATTTAGCATTCTCCCCGGGACGGTGAAACTACCAGATGGGCGTCAGAGCTGAGCCGTCCAAGATGGCAGCCACCAGCCACATGGTGCTATTGGAACTTAAAGTTAGGTCAAATGAGCCACATTTCTAGTGCCCCCTAGCCACGGGCTATTGTCTAGACACTCAGATACAGAACATTTCCACCGTGGTACCAAGGCCTTCCAAATCACGCAAACAATTGTTTTGAACTCTAATGAGGGCAGTACAGCGGTCAGTACCCATTGAATGTTGACTTTGGAGTTACCCTTCCCTTTCTCATTTGGACGGTGGTTCCCGGTCTCATCTCTGTTCGGTCACTCTGTTTGTAGACTCTGGCAGTGACAGGGTCTCCAGGACAGAAGTTATAGAGTTTGGGAAGAGTGGGCCCACCCGCTAGGTGGGGCTTTCAGAGTCCCCAGGGAAGGTCTTGCTGGAGGAAGCCCCCAGACCCTTCTGATATGTGCTGAGCCTCACCAGCTCTCCAGTGGGGGATCACTGAGATATACTGAGAGGCCCCTTAAGTGGTGGGGTGCTGGCCTCAGAGTGCCTGGGTTCAGATCCCAGTTTGGCTGCTCAATAGCTAGGCATGTCCTCAACCCATCTGAGCCCCTCCTCACCTGTAAGGACACTGCCCAGCTGACAGCGGGGCTGCCTGATGTAGCGCCTAATGTCGGGCCCGAGGGCACCGTAGGAGCTCCCTAAGGCCAATGTCGTCTAGTGAAACGAGCAGGGGGTTACAGATGGGCTCTGTTTCAAGTCCTGGTCGGACCTTTGTAGCCTTGAGCACATTTCTTGTGCTTTCTGCATCTCGGCTTCCTCTCCTGTTTTGAGGTAACAATGATTATACATACATCCTGGACTTACAAACAGGAAACATAAACAGTTTATGTAAAAGGCTTCACACCAGCCACCCAGGAGGCCCTTCTCCCTGAGACACAACTGGGACCACTTTGCTCTTCACTCTGCAAAATATTCATACCGTGGCTGCGTGAGGTCAACAGGCTCAACAGGCTGGCTGGCTGGGAAGCTTGGCCGGGTGTCAAGCACGTGGCACGTAGTAGGTGCCCAATAAAAGCTAACTGCTTCTTTCACTCACACTTACAGCCTCTGTGACCTTGACAGAGTCAGCCAACTAGTCTGGGCCGCAGTGAAGTCTGTCTGACCAGGCAGAGGGGCACAAGGATGAACAGAAGTGATGTAGGTACATGGCAGCCTTGGGAAAATGGACGGGAATGCGGCCGAGCCGCTGATTTTATCGGCACGTGAAGTGGGGCTTATGCAGCACTGTTTAAAAAAAATTATTAGAGAAAGGTCTTGCTCTGATGCTCTCCTTCTCCACCCAGTGCTGACGGCAGCTGTGCTTACGAGATCATGGTCTGATCCATGGAAAATGCACACAGCTCCGCAACATCCACTTGCTGCCACTTTCTGGGGGCCTGGCGAGTGAACAGTGAGGATGCTGGCCCAACACTGGGTGGGACATTGGGAGGAGAGTGTGGGCCCCAAGGACACACAACTTTGAATTCATATAGGAGTCAGACAATTATGGTATCCAAAATTCCAGGAGATTATCATCTTTCCTTTCCCCACAGGCATGAACTGGGAGCGTTCAAAGTCATGGAGGAGAGGGAAGGGCAAAGTGACATTTACTGAGTGCCTCCTAGGTGCCAGCTTTACGTTTATGTCTTACTAAGGTCTCCCAGCAGCCTGGTGAGAAAAGAGTTATTAGCTGCATTTTACTGGTGCGGAAAGAGAGAAGAGGCTTTTGCTTTGGGGACATAAGGAGAGATGTCCAGTTGGTGTAAGAATTTAGATAGAAGAACCCCCAGCCACATATTAATTTTTCTAACTTAGAAGGAAAACGTAGCTTCTCCTTTGATTTTGAATGCAAGCCTCATGCCAGAGCGGTATCAGCACTTCCTCAGAGTTTGTCATCCAAGAGCCCAGAGATGTTCATATCCCATTACAATGACTGCCAGTATCTTGGAGTAGCATTTCAGTCATCATCACTGCTCTGAAATCATCATGGCCATTAGGCTTGCCACTGGGAGCTTTTTAGGTAACGTGTTGATAAGAGAAAGACAACTATTACTTCATCACAAATTTGGTTTTCAACAAACTTTTATACCTGGTTTTCAATATCATTGGCTTCCTTTGTGGTCCTATGTATTTTATCTAGTGCATCTAAAAACATCGTATGGAGATGGGGTCCACAGACTTCACCGTCCTGCCATGGGAACCAGGGTACAAAGGTTGAGAATTGTTAAAAGAGAGGTCAGGGAGGTCAAAAGTATGGTCCAGTTTGGTGAAATCAAGACTGGAATCTAGGTCTGTGTAACTGACTACAAAACGCCAGAGGATCCAGGACCGAGGGCGAGTGGAGAGGAAGGAGGTACTGTGAGAGTCTGACTCTGGCCAAGCTCAGATGACCAACAGAAGTGAGGCTGCGGTGGGGTGGTTAGAGAGATGCATTTTATCATTACTTAAATGACGTAAGCAAGGGTGTATTCTCAGAATGGGCTACTACGCAGCAATGAGAGTGAATGAGCTACTACTACTCACAGGAACTTGGATGGATCTCAGAAACGTAACGTTGTGTCAGAGGAACGGGCACATCCATATTGTGTGATTCTAGAGTTAGATAAAGTCCAAGACGTGGTAAAGCTAATCTACAGGGGCAGGAAGGAAAACAATGGCTGTCTATGCGACATGGGGGTTAACTAACTGGAAGGGGGCACAAGGAAACCTTCTGGGGTGATGGAATGTTCCATCACTTGATCAGGTGGTGGTTACCCCAATGTATACATCAAAACTCAAGGAACACATTTAAGTTCTGTGCGTTTTGTGGTATGTAAACAATACCTCAATTGAAAATAATGATGAAAAGAGTTGCTATTTCCATCTTACTCATGAATCAATGAGGACAGAAATGAAATAAAAAGGGGTCCTCGTTGTCCAATCCTCTTGCTGTAATGGGAAGTTAATAGGAAAGTAGGTGCAGGAGACCAGCATGGTGGGTTCTGTGTAAACTCAAATCCCTCCAAATGGCTATCCGTCTCACTCAGCATCAAATCAAATCCTCATGTTGCCTCACAAGTAGAACGAATAAGTAAATTATCTTATAGTCACACAACAGAACATGATTTAGCAACGAGAATACACGAACCATGAGTACACACTAAACGTGGTTGAAGCATTCTGAGCTAAAGGATCTAGATATAGAAGACAAGATATATTCCATTTATAGTAAGTATAAAATGGGCAAAATATTCTATGGAGTTAGAAGAATAGTGGTTACTTTTGGGGAGACGATGATGGAAGGGGACACGAGGGGCTACTGGGATATCGGTCATGGTCATAGTCTTTACTGCTCTGGGACCTGGTTACACTGGTTGACTTATGCACTCAAAAATAATGGTGTAAGCCACCGAAACAGTAAAGGATCACACCTAGAACCAGGGGTTCTGAGTCCCCTAATGGTGTTCTGTGTACATGGGGTCCCCCTGGAGTTGTGCCACTCTACAGCTCTGCATGGAAGCTGGTTGTCCCTGACTCAAATCCAGTGCATCTCAAGCTGAAAGAGAGGGAATCTGATATTGTTTCCCAGGCCATGGTACCCTCTCTGGGATATTTTCCACGTGCACTTACTCAGGGTCCTGCACGGAGCCTCCCACACAGTGGAATCTCTCAGGCACGGTTTTCCAGTCTTTCGCCATTTTCACCATGGCGCCCGCATCAAGGACCCCGTAGCCAAAGAGGTGATTAAACTCCAGGCCAACCCCATTCCTCCGCCATTGATGGACCTCGTCATGAAGCTGATTCCGTTTGGAGGTGAGCACAGTCAAATGCTGCATGTCTCTCCAGGTCAGACCCAGGCTGGATACCGGAGGCAGAGAGGTTCAAGAACAGGGCAAGGGGGGAGGGCACAAAGTGAGAGAGAGAGAGAGAGAGGGAGAGAGACACCATGACTAAGATAGAACATAGACCCCTTGTAGGATTTTGGAACATCTATGAACCCCCAAGTTAAGGGAGAATTTCCATGTACCATTTAGAGCCATTATACATATAAATTTAAAAATCTTGACTTTCTTACTTAAATTTACTTCAAATGCACATTTTAACACACTGGAATGGCTGAAATGAAAAAGACTGACTGACAATAGTAAGCGTTGGTAGAGACGTGAAGCAAGTGGAACTCATATACTTTGCAGATGGAAGTGTAACTTACTGCAAGCATTTTGGAAAATGGCTGTATCTTCTCATGTTATCCAAAGGTCTAGCCTATGGCCTAGAAGTTCCATTCCTAGGTATGCATCCAACAAAAATGTGTGTATATATCCACCTGACATGGGTACTGGAATGTTCATTAGGCCAAACTACCAAGCCCCCCAAATGCCCAGCCACAATAAAATGAATAAACCAATGGAGTTGTATTTGCAGGATGTGAAATACTGTCCTACAAGAACAACGAATGATCTAGAGCTACTCTGAATCATATATCCTGCAAACAGAATGTCAACCTAAAGAATCCAGACCCAGAAGAGAACATACTGAATTATTTCATTTGTTTCAATTATAACACCAGCCCCAAGTAATCTGTGCTGTTAGCAGTCAGGTTAGTGGTTAGTCTTGGGGTGGGGGACTGGATGGTGGTGCAAGGGAGCTTCTGGGTGCTGGCAGTGCTCTCTTTCTTGATCTGGGTGTTGGCTACATGGATATGTTCCATTTGTGAAAACGAGGCTGTCATTTCTTCAATGGCAGAGACTGTGTCTTCAGCATATTTGTATCCCGGGTGCCCAGGACAGCAGCCCTTGGTACACTTTTGTCCTGTGAATAAACAAATCTGTTTGCAAGTGCTACTGTCTTGGGAAATCGGTGTCTAGTATTATTCATTGTCTGTGTTTTTCAAAGTGCAAGTCAGACCCATTTGTGGGCCAGGAAATCAACTTACAGCATAGATTATCTACCCGGGCTGCACATTAGAATCTTCTGGTGACGACATTGAAAATCCCATCACTTGGGCCACATCTTAGACCAATTAAGTGAGAATCTCTGGGAGTGGGACCCGGGCTTTGGAAACTGTAAACACTTCCCAGGTCATTCTAGTAGCAGACAGCTAAGCTTGAGAACCAGTGATTTAAAGAATGGGGCTATCATTAAAAAATGAACAGAACAGAAAAGAGTAACAGTGTGGATTGCATGTAATACAGGAAACTATTTTTCACGAAACTCGTGTGTGTGTGTGTGTGTGTGTGTGTGTGTGTGTGTGGTGTTGGGTTGCAACGCAAAATTTGTTTCAAATCAAAAAGCTGGAAGAACCCTACACTATGGTTCTTTTTGGAAGTCCAATAACTCAAAAGACTAGGAACAATGTAACTCATTTGTTAAATTTCAGCACATGCAGCATGCATTGGTTTGAACCAAAAGATGCCAATGATTCATGTACTCTTGCAGTGTAGACCTTCAGAGGTTAAGGAGAAAGTTTCAAGGAAGGCGACTGCTTATTTGAGAAATTTATAAACATAACTTGGACATGTGGTGCCTAGGACCCAAGTGAATGGTGTGAAACTTCAGGAAGCTGATTACAGTGAAAAGCTCAGTATTTTGCCAGAGTGGGATTCCGAATTCCTTCAATACAGAAGTGTTGATAAATGAGAACCTGGTGATCTCAAGATGATCTGGCTGGCAGGTGGATTGTCTAGCATTTTTGCTAAGGGTTTGGCCACAAAAACGTGCTATGCTTCCCGGAGCTTGGAGAGGGACATTAGACATTGAAGGTAGACGTTTCTCCGTGGATTTATTCTCATGGGGTCCAGAGAGAGACAGAGAGAATGTGTCAGAACCAGGATCTTCTCACTTCTGGAATAAATCAGAGATAGTCCATATTGTCATGTAATTGAGTTGGTGACACTGTTTGGCCAGCCATTTATGTATGTCTGAGAGGTAAAACTAAGTCCCTCCTATAAGAACTAGGAAGATCGGTAGGGGAAGAAAGGGATAAAGAAGGGGGGGGGTAATCAGAAGGGGGAATGAAGCATGAGAGACTATGGACTCTGAGAAACAAACTGAGGGCCTCAGAGGGGAGGGGGATGGGGGAATGGGATAGACCGGTGATGGGTAGTAATATTGCATGGTGCACTGGGTGTTATACGCAACTAATGAATCATCGAACTTTACATCGGAAACCGGGGATGTACTGTATAGTGACTAACGTAATATAATAAAAAAACATTAAAAAAAAAAAAAAACTAAGTCCCTCCTAACTCCCCCTTCTAAGCAATTAAGTATTCAGAATTGACAGAATACACTACTGTGTGAAATAGTATTTCTTCAATTTGCATTAAGCTCTATTCCCACCATAGTAGCTCAAGAATTATTAAATAATAAAAAAATAAATTTACAGATTATCTACAGTATAAAGGTCACGATGAACAGTGTAGTAAGACTAATAGCATGACATGTTCTTCCCTGTTCTCAAGCATTTTATTAATAGTTTGGAGAATAAGGCACAGATATGTGGAAAGGTGCTGCGCAATGAAGCAATTCCATGAAGGTCCATTAAGCGTAGATCAGCTCCAGGCACTGTGCTAGTTGTAGGCACGCCTTAGGAAGTGCCTGCTCTCTGAGAGCCTACAGCCCAGAGGGACAGACAGACAACTCAATATTTTAAAAGGGAAGGCTGCCATGATGGGGGAGCTCTCAATGCCAAGAAAACCAACAGTGGAGCCCCTGTGTTAGCCCAGCCAGGGGGCATCAGACTGTGATCCTCAAGCTGCCTGCACCAGAATCACATGGGGACTAGTGACAAATGTAGTTTCCTGCCCAGTGTCCTTTTAAGATAAGACAACAGATTTCCAGGAGAGGTGAATGATCACCCACTTAGATGCTTTAAGATAGAGCTATTGTCTCCCTCAGACATATCCTCCCTCTTCCCTATTAAGAAAACCTCAATTTTATTCAGAACAACAACGTTATTAGCTCCAAAGCTACATTTCCCAGCCTCCTTTGTAGTCTGGGGTGGTCACGTGAGGGTTGTGGTCAATGAGAAATAAGCAAAAGCTACTGGGTGGGGCTTTTTCAAAAAAACCTTTAAACAAGGCTCACTCAGCTGGTGGATTTCTTTTTTCCCTTTGCTTTTCCTGTTCTATCCGAAACGTAAACCTGACAGCGACAGCCCCAGCAGCATCTGGAGAACATGACGGTGGAAGAGCAGAAATCTAGAAAGAGCTGGATTCCGGTGGTCCCCCATGGTAACCCTGGGTTCCCAACGTCTGAAGTATCTTTCCCATGAAAGAAAGTAAAACCCTGTCTCAGTTTAGCTCTTGTTATTTGGATTTTGTTTCTTGACCTGGTCAGAGGCAGAGTCCAGATATTTCACCTGCCATGCAACAGTAGCCTGATTCAGAGATTCATCGAGCTCAACACCCAGGACTGGAGTCCCTGAACAGGGCTTCAAAAGACAGATTCTTAGGCTATCCATCCCCAGAGATTTCTGTTCGGTGACTCTTAGCTGAGATGTGGGAATCTATCGTTTTCAACACGCCCCCCACTCATGCTCAACCAGTTATCAGGAAAGTGTAAATAAAAAAAACAGAATACAATGCCACTGACCACCCATAAGAATGGCTGAAGTGTGGAACACTGGCAATACCAAGTGTTGGCAAGGACGTGGAGAAACTGTAACTCACACTGCTGGAGGGAGGGTCAATGGCTACCCCCACTGTGAGAAACTCTTTGGGGGTATCTACGAGAACTGCATATATGTATACCCCATGACTCAGCATTTTGACTCCCTAGTATGCGCCCAACGGAAATGACCCGTATGTTCACTGAAAGACATGTGTAAGAATGTTCATAGCAATATGACTCTTAACAGCCCCAAACTGGAAACAACCCAAGGATTCATTTATACAGTGGAGTAATTCACAATGAGTATGAATGACCTATAACCACACAGAACAGTATGGAGGAATCTCTCAGATGTGATATTAAGCAAAAGAGCACATCTGGTACTTACGTAATGGTCTGTTCCTGACTTGGATGCTGCTTACATGGGTCTGTTAACTTTGTGAGAAGTCGTGAGCTGTGTCTAATATTTGTGCACTTTGCTCTGGGTCTATTATACTTAGATAAAGAGTACAGATGAAAAAAAAAATCCATCTCCTGAAAGGTCAGCTTTGGAAACATTCTTCTACTCCAATATGTGGGCTGCTTTACTGATGGTTCTCTCAAGCCAAAAATTTTCCTCCTTATGACCGACCCCTCAAACCTAGTTCAGCCCTCTAGAACCACACAGAAAGCCCTGGGGCGCAGAGAGAATGCAAAATATTTGAAGATGGCCATTGCCGACCCCCGGGCCCCAAACTCCCCAGGGCAAAGAAATCATTTGAAAATTTTTTCTAGTGTTGGTCATACTGGGAAATTTGAGCAATATTCCCTGGGGCTTGAGAAGCCATTTTCAAGCATTTGGCAGAAAAGTACTTTATGAAAGTAGTGACTGGGCGGGACACAGCAATAATGGCTTCCCTTTTCTCCCCAGGAGTCCTGGGGGTGGATGTTCCTCTTTCGTGGTCCTGAAGAGCATACATTTACGGGCAATAATTTGTTTATTGCATTCAAACTGCTTTGAAAAAGCTTTCTGATTGGACCTCTGGGTGGCCAGTAGCCCTCGACTGCTGTCCTATGTCGCCCAGGACTCCCAGATGTCTGGTCTCACAATAAAGAGAAATGAGCTATAGGAACTGTTCATGGAACGGCTTTCCCTCCTCCTCCTTCAGACTCTCTCTTAGGGTTGTTTTGTTCTGACCATTCGTTTTAACTGTTGGCTGCTGGAGCCGCTTTGCCCACGGTTGCAGAAAGCCAGAGACGCCTTGGAGTTCCCTTCCGCAGGCACGGCTCTCAGCCAGTGATGGACCAGCGTCAAAACATGGCAGCCCAGCATCCTTGCCTTGAGAAAAAACATGCTCTGAGGCATCATTTTCACTGCAGAGCTCCCTATGGGACTGGGCTGAGGCCAGAACTTCGAAAATGGCATCCTTACTTGGACTTTTCCCCCACCCTTAACCTGCTTCCTCTACTTTAGCCTGGTTTCTCCTGAGAGCCCTTCCTTAATAAACTGCTGAAACCAACTTTGTCTCCCAGGCGGCCCCAACCTCAGGCACTTGGTGTTCTGAGGAATCTTAGGACTACCTCCTACGGTGGGCTTGAGCCACTCCCTGCCCGTATCACTTTTTTCCTCTTTATGGCGAGAGAGAATTAAAATCATGACCACCGCTCCAAAACAAAGGCTGCCTCAGTGGTGCCTTCTTTTCCGTAAGGCTGTCTGCAAGCGCATGTCAAAGAATGGTGAAGAGTTGGTGCAGAGCCCTTGAGCCTGCTCAGACATCCAGCAGCCTCGTTCCATCACTTTATCGATTTAGGTTGTCCCTTTGTGCGCCTTGAGGCCCGAGCAGTTGGCTTTTTGCTTGCCAAAATGCAAGGAGACCTGAGTCAAGGTCTACCCTCTTAGATTATAGGGTGGCCAGAACCCCCTTCTCAGTTCTGGAGCACCCCTGCTCCCTGTTCTCTGCAAGGCTCAGCAGCAGGCAGTTGGCTCGCACTGTTGGTCTGCTCCTAGCTGGAGTGAGCAAAGCCAGCTCAGACGCCGGGGCAGGACAGGCCTTGAGATAACACTGTTCCGTCTTCCAGAAGGGCACGTACTACCTAAGTTTTGGTTGATCTCCACACTTAATAGAAACACCTCGATCAGTGCCTCCTGGGATCGTAAGTTTTCCACCTGACTTTTGTTACAAGAATCAAAGGTCGGCCTGGTCCAAAGAGACGAGTCACTCCCAATGCGGGGTCTTATCTGTAAAAGGAGGACGATTATACCTTTCCTGCTTGGAGACAGAGTGTGAGACTAGAGAATCTTTCAAAGTCCTTTCCTATCGAGGCATCAACTCTTCCCTCCTTTGCAAGTCAGAAAATACACTGCACATATAGAGAGAAAGTGGGGTTGCCTGGCGATGGATGCTAGATGCTCCGGTTGCCCAGCAACGGCTGACAAGGATGGGGACTCAACTCCCCTTCCCCAGGGGCCTGAACCCAACGTCTCAAAAGTTGCTGGTGCTGCGTTCTCGAACAGCTCCCTGAAGCGGGCGCACCTGCGCTCCTACCACACAGGTGAGGCCTGAAGCCCACAGGCTCATCCCTCCAACCAGGGCCGGCCTCTGGCTGCCCTAAGGGAAGACAGAGCGGCAGGTGGGCAGGAATCTCTGCTGAGGATCAAATTCAAGGTGTGTTCGGAACAGCAGTCCGTGGCATCTCCGCGGGATGGTGAGAACAGAGAGGATAGCCTCCTCTTACCCGTCGCTTGGAAGGTTTCTCAGGAAAGTCCATTTCCTGGTCTACACTGTGGTTTTGCCCACCTTGTGTCAGTGTCAAAAGTGAATTCACCTTATAAGTTAACAAATCTCGAGTGGGAGCTCCCTCCTTGCTCAGGTTCTGAAATAGTTTGCTGGATACCAGTTGGGGAACGGTTTTCCTTCATTCAGCTAATGGTATTATTGGAGTAAAATAGCCAAAGGATCCAGAGAGGATAATAGGATGGTTTTCACAAAGAAAGAAATCTCTACGTGTCCCTATTCGGTCCTGTGCTCTCCTAAGGATGTTGTCTGTGGAGTGTGTGTGTATCACCTGGGGCCCACGGTTCCTTTAGAAACGTCCATCACAGTTCACCGGCCCTGCCCATCCACAGGCTCTCACACCCACTTTTGCCTCCAGGGACACCTGGAATCAGGTGGAGAGACACGTTAGTCCTCCCTGGGCCCTGAGATGGAACATACTTAGCCTCCAAAGCCAGCGCGAACACTCCAGCTGCCTCGGGCGCAGCTGCGGATGTCCCAGAATGCCTCAGGGTACAGTTGCCGTACAAATCTGTGGTTGCCTGGAAGGGAAGGCGTTCAGTAATTAGGGAACAGTTCACTCTACTTTGAATCCCAAAACAATACGAAGCAGAGGATTATCTGTTTCTTTCATTTAAACTCTGCCTTGTTCTGAAGAAGATTAAGATGAAGGTAACGATAAGCTTAGCACCTATCTATCTATCTATCTATCTATCTATCTATCTATCTATCCGGCCATACATTTTATTTGAGCTTCCTAGTAGCGCATGCAAAAAGGGACCATCAGTCACAGTTACAGGGCTCACGAGATAAAAACAAGTCAAGTGTTTCATGAGATAAAAACAAGTCAAGTGTTTCAAGAGAAGCATATTTGCAGTTATTCCAGAGACTAGAGAGACATTTATTTCCTGGATTCTGAAAGGAAAACCTATAGGTGGAAAGTGACAAGTTAGTACCACCACCAAGTCCATGCACTGGTGAGGTCTTTGCACTGGGATTGGTTTGGAAAACCCAAACGCCGTTGCATCACTTTTTCCCCTTTGCACAGGCAAAGGCGGCATTCCCAAAGACAGAATAAACTGCTCAGCTGAAGTCTGCCTACAAGGACAGGCCATTAAAAAGAGAATGTTTCTCTGTATCTCATGGGGAGATGCTGGGACTCAGGGAGCCAAGATAACAGATGTGTGAGTAATCACTTCCACAAGTCTTAAGTGGGGAGACCGATCAACCAGATTTCAAAGGACTTTCACAAAGAGAAAAAAACCCTCATTTTCAATGAGCCAGGGTGAAAGCCAGGGTTTTCATTACGATCGTGATCACGTATAAACCACAGGAATTCTCCTTCTTCCTCTGTTTGTAGGATCCTCAAAGGGGCCTAGTATTTTGAAGAACAAAGTATCAGGGAGGTTTAAAGGCATCTGTTGGGGGAAAATTACAATATTCAGATAGAACTCAAGGCCCTTCCCCAGTGAAAGCAGAAAGAGAGTCACAGATAAGGTTGAGGACACAGTGACCCCCTTGGGGTAGGGAGTGACACCTTCTCGGGGGAGGGGTGAGGCAGCATGAGTACAACAGGACTGGGAACTTCCTCACTTCCTTTCTGCTCTTCCGTTCTCCCTTTCTATCCACAGAGCTCCCCTGGTAGGAGAGGCTGAAGCCTCCTTCCGCATGGGAGGACCGGGCACACTCGCTGTCCTCTCCAAGACCAAGGGGGAGCCGAGGATTCACAGAGGGAGCCAGGTAAAGGCCGTGTCCCTTCTAGGTAAAGGGATGTCCTGGCTCACATGAGAGCCAGGCCAGCTTGCCAAAGCAGAGTCCAGGCAGGAATCTGGCACTGGAACCCTGGCTGGTAATGATGCTTGTGTTCTGAGTTCCTACCCTCTGTTGGGAGACCCCAGCCGAGGTGGATGGCCAGTCACCATGTAGCTTAGCAAGACTACGGAACCACCTGCCAAAGTCCAGGCTGGGCGGTCCGAGGAAAGGGGGATATGTGAGTGAGATACCCAGAGAGAGGAAGGGATCCAAAGAGGTCCATTATGCTCTCCAGATACATATTTGAAGGGGACTTGAAAATTCACCAGGTCACCAAGCTGCCCAGGAGGGAGGTGCTGCTCAGAAAAACACAACAAATAATCTAAGTCTGGGATTCTTAACCTTTTTGTTTTCTCAGTCATGGACGTATTTTAAAATACGGTGAAAACCACTACTCTTGCCTTGGAAAAAATACGTTTGTGTGCCCGGAAGGGATTATGGACTCAGAGACGTCCACCCATGGATGCAATTTTTTAATTACGGTAATAAACGAATGGGCTCTTAGCTCAGGTGGCATGACAGTGTGATGGCCCAGTTCTTAATATTAGCTCTCCTTAAAAGTGGTATGCTGGGACAACTTTTTGATCATCAGAGTTATCGTTATTTGCAAGGCAAAACAAGAAACAAGAAAGACAACCTACAGAAAAGGAGCTGGAAGGGGATCGCAATGCTTGCTTCCAACCGGCACAGCCCTTGACTCTACCTTGGTAACGAAGCATTATCAGGTCTGGAAGACAATGAATCTGTGGAGCCTCAGAACAGATACTGACTCTTTGAGGGTAGAAGGGAAGAGCACCACCCTCTGCTGACGTCACCCAGTGCTGGTGCATGACATCACCCAGTGTCTGTGCATGACATCACGCAGCAGGGGCGCGCTGCACCGCCTCCCCGAGGGTGGGGGTCTGCACTCACCACGCCGGCCTCGGGGTTCCTCTTCCTGCCATTGCTGAAGGTGGAGGCCAGGGTGGAGGAGCAGCTCTCGTCGTACAGGGCGGTCCTGCCGTCGTTGATGGCCGAGTTGATGGAGATGGTCCACATGCTGGAGGCGTAGCCGTCACAGTTGCAGTCGTCGTAGCTGCCACCGTCCCCGGAGGCCCACACGTAGATGCTGCCTTTGCCTCCTCGGCCCTGGGTGGGGGGTGGACAGGGAGAGAGGCCACCAGGTCCTGCGCACGCCCGCCCCGGGGGCTGCCGGGAGGTCCTGGCCCGTGGGAGGAGCACAGGACCCGGGCTTCCTCAGCAGCTCCGCGCCTTTCTGTCCCCCTGGAAAACCGCTCTCCTGCCCCTGGGGTCCGGAGAATTCTCGTTCTTTGTCTGGAAGTTACCCGGATTTACTGTTTGAGCTGGGGGTCACATGCTAAGAAAAGCTGGCAGAATCACCTTAAAATTTATCAGTAAACGGCTTTTAAAAAGCTGTATAAGCAGTACATCCTCATGGTAAGAAACCAGAGTATATTGAAAAGAAAATTAAAGAAAAACCTTTCCTACTTGTGATCATTATTACTCAATTCTTATTCCTCCTTTCAGACAGTCTTCAGCCAAAATGTAAATGTACATATATGTTTATACTTAGCTCTAGAAGATGTAAAAGATATTTATATATATCTTTGATTTTATAATTATATATCTTTCATATATACATTTACATATTTTAAGTTTAAAATACACATTTTACTCCAAAATCTTGCAAATTATATGTATATACGTGTGTGTGCGTGTGTGTATTTACCTGATTGGATCATACTAGAACTCTTTTTTGGGGGGGAGGGGCAGAGAGAGAGGGAGAGAGAGAATCCCAAGCAGAGTCCTCCCTGAGCATGGAGCCCAACACAGGGCTGGATCTTATGACCCTGAGATCATGACCTGAGCGGAAATCAAGAGTGGCAGTTAAGAGTTTTCTTAACTGACTGAGCCACCCAGGAGCCCCTAGAATTCTTTTAAACACAATCTGTATGACATTTTAACCTGTGTAAGGGAACACCAAATATAGGAAGAAAGTTTAATATCAACAAAAATAACTTAAAATGCGTAATGATATGCACAATGGTTATTGCCCTATGCTAATGAGTTGTAAACACCAAGCTTAGTTATAAATACCTACAGTTCATATTGCTTATCTGTTCAACCATGTTCTTATTGCCTATCTTTTCCTTTTCCTGTTCTCTGTCTTCTAGGACTATTCGCTCTATCTCCACAACCCAGGAGTGGCCATTCCCTCTGGCTTCTTATGTTCCGATCCTGGGGGCGGTAGCGCTGGGGCTCCTCTGTTCCCCTGCCGGCCAGGTGGGCGGAGCACAGCAGCGGTGTGGGAGGTGAGCGCAGGTGTGCAGCCTGTCCTCTCTCCACTGCCTGGCCCCGGGGTGGCTTGGTAACCCTCTAGGACGAGAAGACATATTGCTGTGGCAGAGAAAGTCTGTCCCTGCGTGGCCACCAGGGCCACGACTCAGGTCCTGACTCAGGGGCTTAAGGGCAGAGATGCCAGAAAGCTGGGAGATGACCAGATTACCTCCAAGATCTGTCTGCCCCCCTGACAATGAGAAAAGACATTTCGATTGCTTCTAACAGGACTTGGAGTTAATTAGCCCATGATTGACTGAGTCGATGCAACAACAAAGATTTATTCAGCCACCAGCTGAGAACGGTCCAGTGTCTCGGTAAATCTATACTGGAAAACTCCATCGAAAGCAGCAACTGCTCTCAGAAACCCGGCCAGAGAGGAAAGTGTATCATCCCGACAAGCTGGTGCAGGGGATCGCGCTCTCACACAGACTCAGATGTGGGCTCAACGTCAAGCAGTGGCAGCCAATGAAAGCGAAACATGGTAAATCAGGGTAAATGGGTGAAGCCCACCAAATGTGGAACCTTCCCCGGACCCAAACCACCGTTGGGCTGCTAGTGAGACAAACCAGCTTTTGCTGAAAGGAAATCAGCACCAGAGGCGTTGTCACCGTGGTGTGGGGGGTGTGGGAGGCGACTGTGGCTCTCATTTCTCGGGCTTCTCCGTGTTCATGCTCCCTCTACCATACGCCTTTGCAGTCCTGCCCTCCAACAGGGGGAGTCTATTCCCCACCCCTTGAATCTGGCTTCTTCTCTTTGCTTTGTCTGGAGAAAGCCATGGAAAGTAGTGCTGGTGTCGGTTCCAAGTGCGGGTCTCAAGAAACTCTGTACCTATCTGTTCGCCCTCATTTCTGTCGCACCACAGGACAGACCCGAGGTAGCCTTCTGCTTGATGACAGACAGAGCCCCGGCGGATTCACCGCCCCGGCGGACAGCCAACCCCTGGCTGACGTGAAGGCGGCCACCCCAGACCAGCCCGTCTGTAGTTCACCCTGCAGCTGAGCCCAGATGCACGAGTGAGGCCAGCTGGCATGAGCGGAGGCCGGCCCAGATGGCAGAACAATCCAGCTGACCTAGAGACCCAGGAGCAGGACGTAAACGGTGGTTATTTTAAACCATTGAGTTTTGGGGCAGTTTGGTATGCGGGCTGGCTCACTGATGCACAGAGTGAAACTGCCAGCCTGTTTCTCAAGAGTAAGCAGCAAACGTTGCTTTTGCATTGGACTATCAGACCTGCTCACAAGAATACTGGCATTCCTAGGAATATGAAGCTTTGTTTTCCTAAGGGGTGTGTGCGTGTGTTTACGTGAGGTAATAACAGTTACATCCATGGTTCTAATGATTGGGTATCCGCACCAAACAGTCCCCAGTAGTCTGGGGACAGGCGCATGGGAAAAGGGTATCTATAAAAGGACTAGAAGTGTGTCCCTCTTAACCGTGTGGGATGGATCCGTTATGAGCACACCTCATTTTCCTGTTAAAATGATGCCCCAAGATCCAGTCTGCTCCTAGCTTCTACTGAACGGGAGCTGGGCAGAAACAGACAGAACCACCATGACCCATATTCCAACAATAATCAGTTGGACAATACAAGAAGAAACTAAGACGATCATCAGAAGGAGCACTTCTATGGCACTTACTGTATGCCAGGGACTGCTCTAAGTACGTTACATATTAACGACAGGTTAATCCTTACAGCAAACCTACACGCGACAGCATTTATGTCAGCCACATGAAGCACAGAGTACTTAGAAAGAAACTCACAAAACAAAACAAAACAAAAAAAAAAGAAAGAAAGAAAGAAAAAAAAAGAGCTAAGGACTAAATAAGACTTTGAAACTCTCTGGAGGGACACAGATGAAGATCCGACCCAATGGAAAGATACCTCAACCCATCATGCTCTCGGATAGAAGAAAGCGTCACAGAGATGTCCATTTTCCCCAGGTGAACTTACACATTTAACATCCCGATACATACACTGTAGCAATCAAGGTTCCACACTGGGCAGTTCAACAGAGGGAATTTTATCCGGAGAGCAGGTGATAAAGGAGAACCGATGCCCAGCTGGAGTATGAGAGGCTCACCCAGAGACTCGGGGGGAGATGGCGCATCGGTGTTCACTGTAGGAGGGATGGGGGGCCCTCGAGGGTGGGCTGTCTGCTGGCGCCCTCCCACCCTTGTTCAGTAGCGCATGCTCCACACGATAGAAGGGCAGTCAGACTCACCCCAGCCCTTTGCATTGGAGTTCCCTTCTCCCCCTCCTACTTTTTTTTTTTTTTTTAAAGAAGGCAAGTGCATTTTGATGAAAAAAAAAATACATGGTACAGCTCCTCTTTGAATTCCGCTTTGAACCAGGGGTCTCTTGGAGTTTAGCGGGATTAGTGAGTCTGAAATTTTTCACGAAATGAGTTTCTCACCTGGGGGCCATCTGGTGCCCCAGGGGGCAGTGGGCACTGTTAGACTTCTCTGGTGCTCACCACTAGCATCTAGCGGGAAGATGTGTGTGCGTGCACTCCTAGCTTCTCGTGGGCAGAGGCCAGGGATGCTAGTAAGCTTTGACGATGCACCAGACAGCGCCCCGCCCCCCCGCCACACCCTCCCCCACACAAGGAAGAAGTATCTGGCTCAAAGTGTCAGCAGTGCCAAGGCTGACACTCTAACCTATTGGCAAAGGGCAGTGAGTTGGAACTGGCTGGGTTGGTTTATTTTTTTTAAGATTTTATTTATTTGAGAGAGAAAAAGACAGAGATAGTGACAGAGATAGCAAGAGAGAGCATGAGCCGGGAGGAGAGGCAGAAGCAGGCTCCCGCTGAGCAGGAACCAGAACGCTGGAATCATGACCTCAGCCAAAGGCAGATGCTTAACCAACTGAGCCATCCAGGCGCCCCTGGGAACTTGCTGGTTTTAAAAGGGCATAGCCTAAAGCGGCCTCTCACAAGCCCCAGATTTCTTTTTTATTATTATTTAATAAATTTGACATGTTACATTTTGTAAACTTAAGGTGGACAGTGTATTACTTTGATACATTGATATACTATAACATGACTGCCGTTGAAGCAATATCGATCGCATTCCTTCATTCGAGTGCCATATTGGTGTCTATCCACTATACTGTACATTGGATCTCTACGGCTTCTTTACTACTTGTTACAAGTTTGTACCCTTAAACACCATCAGTCTTAGCCCCCACTCCAACCTCTGGTCACCACCATTGTACTCTCTGTTTTTGTCTTTAACAGGTTTGATTTTTTTAGATTCTACGCATAAATGACATCATATGGTACTTGTGTTTCTCTGTGAGACTTCTCTCACTTTGCATAATGGGTTGCTGCAAATGGCAGGATGGTCCCCTTTTTCATGACCAAATAATATTCCATTTACACATAATCCACATTTTTTAAAAAGGTAGGCTCCATGCCCAACAGGGAGCCCAACAAAGGGCTTAAACTCACAACCCTGAGATCAAGACCTGAGGTGAGATCAAGAGTTGGATGCTTAACCAACTGAGCCACCCAGGTGCCCCGGGATCCGCACTTTTTTTTATCCATTCATCCATGGATGGGCATTTGGGTTGTTTCCATATCTTGGCTATCGTGAACAATGCTGTGATAAGCATGAAGATGTCTTGTTGAAATCCTGTTTCCTCTTCCTTTAGATATATACCCAGAGGTGGAATTGCTGGATTGCCTGGTAGATCTATTTTTAATTTTTTGAGAAACCACCATATTGTTTTCCATAGTGGTTGCTCTAATTTGCATTCGTACCAACAGTGCACAAAGGCTCCCTTTTCTCCACATCCTTCTCAGCACTTGTCTCTTGTGTTCTTGATGCCAGCCATTCTAACAGGTGTGAGGTGACATTTCATTGTGGTTTTGATTTGTATTCCCCAAGGATTAGTGACGTCGAGCATCTTTTCATGTGCCTGGTGGCCATTTGTATGTCCTTTATGGACAATATCTATCTAGTTCTTCTATTTTTAATAGTATCATTTGGTTTTTTATTAAGTTGTGTTAGTTCTTTGTATGTTTTAAATCTTCACCCCTTATCTGATGTATGGTTTGCAAAAATTATCTCCCATTCTGTAGGTTGCTGTCCCACTCTCTTTTGCTGTGCAGAAGCTTTTGAGTTTGTTATAGTCCCATCTGTCGATTTTTTTTTTTTGCTTTTGTTGTTTTTGCTTTTAGCATCATGTGCAAAAAATCATTGCCAAAACCTATATTGCTGAACTTCTTCCCTCTGTTTTCTTCTAGGAGTTTCATGGTATCAGGTCTTAGGTTTAAGTCTTTGATCCATTTCAAGTTAATTTTTGTGAGTGGTGTGAGATAGGGTCCAGTTTCGTTGTCTTACATGTGTTACCTCCAGTTTTCCCAGCACCGTTTGTGGTATCCTTATCTGACTTTGCTATCAAGAGAATGCTGGCTTCCTAGAATGAATTTGGAGGTGTTCTCTCTTCTCAATATTTTAGAAGACTTTGAGGAGGATTGGTGCTAATTCCTGCTTAAAGATTTGGTGGAATTAACCAGGGAAGCCATCTGGCCCTAGAGTTTTCCATGTCAGGAGTCTTTTGATTACTGGCAATCTCGATTCATTATTGATCTGTTCAGATTTTGTTTCTTCCTGATTCATTCTAGATGTGTTGTGTGTTACTATAATGTATCCATTTGTTCCAGGTTATGTAATTTGTTAGCGTATAATTGTTTGTAGTAGTCTCTTACAATTCTCTGTATTTCTGTAGTATCCATAGTAATGCGTCCTCTTTCATTTCAAATTCTATTTGAGTCTTCTCTTTTTTTAAAAGTCTAGTTCAAGAATTAGTCTAGCCATCAAACTTGTTTATCTTTTTAAAGTAATGGTTTTTAGTTCTGCTGACCCTTTCTACTGTTTTTCTGGTCTTTATTTCATTTATTTTTGCTCTTTTATTATTTCCTTTGTTAACTTTGGCCTTGAATAGTTCCTCTTTTTCTAGTTCCCTGAGGTATAAAGGTAGGTTGTTTGAGATTTTTCTAATTTCTTAAGATATATAATGTGTTAACTGCTATAAACTTTTCCTTTAGAAAGTTTTTGCTGCACCCCACAAAAGTTGATATGATGTATTTTCATTTTAATTTCTTTCCTTTTCATTTCTTCTCTGACACATCGGTGATTTAGAAATGTGCTGTTTAGGAGTGCCTGGGTGGCGCAGTCGTTAAGCGTCTGCCTTTGGCTCAGGGCATGATCCCAGGGTCCTGGGATCGAGCCCCACATCAGGTTCCTCCGCTGGCAGCCTGCTTCTTCCTCTCCCACTCCCCCTGCTTGTGTTCTCTCTCTCGCTGGCTGTCTCTCTGTCAAATAAATAAATAAAAATCTTAAAAAAAAAAAAAAGAAATGTGCTGTTTAGTTTCCAAATATTTGAAGATCTACTCATTTTCCTCTGGTTGACTTCTAATTTCATGCCATTGTGGTCAGAGAAGATAGCTGATGTGATTTCAATCTTCTTCAATTTGCTAAGATTAGTTTTGTGGCCTATCATATGACCTGTCCTGGAGAATGTTCATGTGCACTTGAGAATGTGTATTCTGTTGTTGGATGGAATGTTCTATATATATCCGTTAGGTCCATTTGTTCTACAGTGTGGTTCAACTCCAAAGTTCCCTTGTTGATTTTCTGTCTGCACAATCTCTCCACTGCTGATAGTGGGATATTGAAGTCCCCTACTGTTATTGCATTGCTGTATATTTCTCCCTTGAGATTTGTTAATATTTGCATAATATAGTTTGCTGCTCAGATGTTGGGATTTCTGAGATGTACATATTTGAGAGATGGACATATATGAGATGTGCATATTTATAATTGTTACATCTTGATGTACAGAGGGTCCCTGACTTAGGATGGTTTGACTTACAGTTTTTAGACTTTATGATGGTGCAAAAATGATACTCATTCAGTAGAAACCGTCCTTTGAATTTTGAGTTTTTAACCTTTTCCTGGTGCAGTGATATGCAGTATGGTCCTCGCTCATGACGGCAGGTAGCAGCAGCAAGCTGCGGTTCTCAATGGCAACGTGATCACGAAGGTAAACAATCAATACATTTACAGCCATTCTCTACCCATACAGTCATTTCGTTGTTCACTTTCAGCACAGTATTCAAGAACTTACCTGAGATATTCAAGTCCTTATTATAAAGTAGCCTTTGTGCTAGAGGACTTTGCCCAACTGTAGGCTAATGTAATCGTTGTTCGCACGTGTAAGGTCGGCCAGGCTAAGCTATCGTGTTTGGGAGGTTAGGTGTATTAAACGCATTTTCAACCTATATTTTTAACTTGTGATGGGTTTATCAGGATGTAACCCTCTCATAAGTGGAGGAAGATCTGTATCGACTCCTTTATCATAATTATATAATGACCTGCTTTTCCCTTGTTATTAATTTTGTCTTGAAGTCTATTTTGTCTAAGTATGTCTACACCCACTTTCTTCTGGCTACCATTTCTTGGAGTATCATCCTCTGCCCCTTCACTTTTTTTTTTTTTTAAAGATTTTATTTATTTACTTACTTCACAGAGAGAGAGAGACACAGCCAGCGAGAGAGGGAACACAAGCAGGGGGAGTGGGAGAGGAAGAAGCAGGCTCCCAGCGGAGGAGCCTGATGCGGGGCTCGATCCCAGGACCTGGGATCACGCCCTGAGGTGAAGGCAGACGCCTAACGACTGCGCCACCCAGGCGCCCTTGCACCTTCACTTTTGAGTCCGTGTTCGTGTTTGGAGCTGAGAACAGTCTCCTGAAGGCGGCATACAGTTGGGTTTTCATTTTAATCCATCTAGACACTCTGTTCCTTGTGATTGGGGAGTTCAATCTACTTACATTGAAGATGATTGTGGATGTATGAAGACTTACTATTGCCATTTCATCTTCAGTTTATGAGTTGTTTTGTATCTCCGTTGTTTCTTTTTCTTTGGTTTATTTACTTTTTAGGTTGCTGGTTTTCTATGATAATTTGCTCAGTGCCCCCCCGCCCCCGCCAGCCTTTTTAAGTATTTTGTCTCTGCTCAAGATTTTGTTTTGTAGATCCCATGAGGTGTGTATAAAACATCTCATAGATAAAATAGCCCTTTTTCTGCTGATAGCAACTTATCTTCATTTGACTATACAGTTTCTGGCGTTTTCCTCTTCCTCTTTTATGCTTTTGTTGTTACAAATTAGCTCCTTTCATGCTGTGAGTTTGTTGCCAAATTGTAGTAGCACTATTTATTTTTATTGCTTTTCTCTTTTAAACTTTATGCTACAATCATTTAACACCCTATTCTAAAAGAGGGTTATAATTTTGACTTTAGTAAAAATCTGGGGTATCTCTGTCTTTTCATTTCAGGTAGAAGAGCTCCTTTCGCCATTGTTTTGTAAGGTAGGTCCAGTGGTGGCGACCTCCCTCAGTGTTGCAGTTGCTTTTCCCCTTCATTCGAAAGGGTCCCTTTAACGGATCGAGTATTCTTGGCTGGAAATTTTTCTCTCTCAGTACTTTGACTATGACATTTCACTCTCTCCTGGCCTGTAGAATTTCCGTTGAAGAAATCTGCGGATAATCTAATGGGGGTTCCTTTGCAGGTTACGTTTTTCCACCACCCTTCCCCAACCCCCTGGCTGCCTTTAAGAGTCTTTCTTTATCATCAGTTTTTGACAGCTTCATGATGATGTGTCTTGAAGAGGGTCTTCCAGCATTCAGATAGTAAGGTGACCTATTAGCTTTGTGGACCTATTAGCTTTGTCTAGTTCTTTCTTCAGGTTTGGGAAGTTCTCAGCTACTGTTTCTTTAAATAATCTGTCTGTCCCCCTCTCCTTCTCCTCTCCATCTGGTATACACATTGTTCTTATGTTGGTCCCCCTAGTGGAGTCCGATAGCTCTTGTAGGGTTTCTTTGCTTCTTAAAAATCTTAGTTCTTTCTCTTCCACCCGAATCGTTTCTAGATTCTGATTTTCCAGCTCACCTATTCTCTCTTCCATCTGATCTCTATTTCCAATGCTTTCTAATGCATTCTTCATCTCGTCTACTGAGTTCTTCAGCTCCAGAATTTCATTCTTCCTGGCAAAGTACTCCTTCTGTTAATTTTATTCCCGAGTTCATTAAATTGCTTTTCTGAATCTTCTTGGAGCTTGCTGAATTGCTTCGTAACAGCTACTTGGAGTTCTCTATCAGGTAGATCCCAACGTTCTGTGACTTGGAGACTGGTTGCTGGAGAACTGTCATTTTCTTTTGGTGATACCGTATTACTGCGATTTTTCATGGTGTTTGATGAGATGTGCCTCTGCTGGCGCATTTGAAGTAGGGAATATCTTTCTCATTTAGGCAAAGTTTTGTTTACTTTGATTTTTAACAGTTCAACAGGTTGGGAATTAAAGGCCTTTCTTTTGTTTTCCAGAAGGTGGCGATAAAGCATAGATTTCCCCCCCACCCCCCCCCACCCCGCCCCGTCTTCCCTAAGTGCTTTACAGCTGTATTTGGGAGCACACACGTTCCACCCTCCACCTGCTCTTCTGGAGGGGTCACTGAGGCTGTCATGGTTACTTGGGCACGGGCGTCATCACCAGCGCTGAGGTTGCCAGGGTTGCTGGGGCTGCTGCCAAGTGGGCTGGGGTCACGGGTGCTGCTGCTAGCAGCCTGGGGCTTGCTGGGGATACCTTCGTCTCTGGGGCCACTGCCACTGCCAAGGTCGCTGGGGTTACAGGCAGCACTGCTGCTGCTCCCCCCGTTCTGCTGCAGCTCCCTGGGTTTTGCCTTCTCCACAAGGTCCAATGCACCCACCAGATAGATGTACAGATGTTAGATTCTCTCTGGAGTCCCGCTGTGCTGTGCAGAGGAGCCCCTATTGGGCTATGAATGCCCTACTTGTTGTAATTTAAAAGGGAGAAACAAAGGGAATGACTCACGCTGCCATGATACTGACATCACTCCCCCCCCAATTTCCTAAAAGTTCATGCAGATTTTGTATTTTGTCCATAATATAAAAATAATGTCACAAATTGCTTACCATCAGCTGAAGTAAACTTGAAGCCAGAAACTGGTGTTGTGGTTCTATGTGCCCCCCATTCAGCATATCACCAGCCCCAGGAGGTGAAAATCCCACTTTAAGAAGCATAGGGCTAGGGGCGCCTGGGTGGCACAGTCGTTAAGCGTCTGCCTACGGCTCAGGGCGTGATCCTGGCGATTTGGGATCGAGCCCCACATCAGGCTCCTCTGCTGGGAGCCTGCTTCTTCCTCTCCCACTCCCCCTGCTTGTGTTCCCTCTCTCACTGGCTGTCTCTCTGTCAAATAAATAAATAAAATCTTAAAAAAAAAAAAAAGAGCATAGGGCTAAAGCGAGTCGGTCTCTCCTGCTCACCAGTGCATAGTAATCTGGGCAAATGACCAGATCAGGCCCCAACCCACTGGTTATTACCTGCTTGCAGATACTAGGGAGGCAAGCCTGTTATAACTTGCCTCTTCCTAAGCACTCAGTTATACTAATTTTTTATTCTCCAGTCACCTCGATATCTTAATACAACATCGTCATACTTTTTAAACAAGTCATTACATTTTTTTTTAAAGATTTTATTTATTTATTCAACAGAGATAGAGACAGCCAGCGAAAGAGGGAACACAAGCAGGGAGAGTGGGAGAGGAAGAAGCAGGCTCATAGCGGAGGAGCCTGATGGGGGGCTCGATCCCATAACGCCGGGATCACGCCCTGAGCCGAAGGCAGACGCTTAACCGCTGTGCCACCCAGGCGCCCCAGTCATTACATTTTTTTATTGCAAAAATCATATTTATTATAGAATAACTGAAGTCTAGACCCTGAAGAGGAAAATAAAAATCCTTTATAATGGTCCATGAATAGAAAATCCCTGGTGATATTTTGTGGCTTGCTGCCAGTTTAACATATAAATGCAAACTGTAAGGGCAGGTTTAAGAATGAAATTAGGATCATAAAATATATTCACTTTTGTGGCCTTGCTTCAAATGTATTTTTGCTATTATATTATTAACATTTCCTGATATAATTAAATATTCCTCTATGTTGTAATTTTTATTAGTCTCATTAAATAACATTCCATAATTTATTTACTCCTTTTCTTAGACATACATGGAAGGCTGTTTCTAAGTTTTAAAGTTCTGAATGAACATCATTGTATATATGTCTTTGTATTTCTGTTTATTTCCTTAGGCAGAATTTCTTTTCTTTCTTTTTTTTTAAAGATTTTATTTATTTATTTTATTTTTTTTTTAATATTTTTTATTTAGTTATTCGACAGAGATAGAGACAGCCAGCGAGAGAGGGAACACAAGCAGGGGGAGTGGGAGAGGAAGAAGCAGGCTCATAGTGGAAGAGCCTGATGTGGGGCTCGATCCCGTAACGCCGGGATCACACCCTGAGCCGAAGGCAGACGTTTAACCGCTGTGCCACCCAGGCGCCCCATAATTTCTTTTCTTTTCTAAGATATTATTAATTTATTTATTTGTTTGAAAGAGAGAGCGCGCGGGCATGTGCGAGTGCAAGTGGGGGAAGGGGCAGAAGGGAAAGGAGAGAATCTCCAGCAGACTCTGCACTGAGCGCACAGCCTGATGTGGGGCTTGATCTTAGGACCTCAAGATCACGGCCTGAGCTGAAACCAAGAGTCCAGCACTCAACCAACAGAGGCACCCAGGCTCCCTAGGCAGAATTTCTAAAAGGGGGAATTTAGGGTAAAAAGGAATGAATGTTTGAAGATTCTTGATCCATATTGCCATGCTACTGCACTTTATATAAAAAGCTTAACAACTAATTTTTTTTACCAGCAATGTGTAAGAATTCCACAATCAGCCTCCATGGGTCAAGATTTAGAGTCATACATTTTAAAAACTGATTTTGCCAATTTGTTGGGCAAAAATGGTAGCTTGTTGTTTTGAGTTATATATTTTTTTTATATATTTTTCCATGACCAGTTGAGTTTATCTTTTTGAATACTTATTGATCATTTGTATTGCTGCTTTATGAATAGCTTAGAAAAGCACCAAGCCCCAAAGATAATACCCTTTGCCTATCTTTTTCTTTCATCTTCTTTTTATTGATTTGTTAGAGCTTTTTCTATATTAAGGACCCTAGCCAAATTTCTGTTATTTGTATTACATATGTATTTACCTAATCTTTTCTTTCATATATTGCATTTTGAGTTGCAGAAAATTTCCCACTATATTGCATAAATCTATTATATTTTGCAAATATATATTTTAACCACCACATGAAACAATGTACTGATTTACAAATATCGCCTTTCTGCACTCACAGTTCATTGAACAATTTTACTCAAACTATTCACAAACATCTTTGACATTTGTGTTTGTCCTCACTAGATCACGGGTTACCTTTTGAGTCACCTAGTAGTTTTTCTGGGCTCATTGTGGTAGTCATTGGTGCTATATGACATATATTTCTAGCTGTCCACTGTCTGGGTCCCTGATCCCTTTGTGTTTGGGTGGGGTCTTGTAAGCCAATTTAATCAATGAGTTTTGAGTGGGAGTGGCTGATACATAGTGTCATTTCTAGGCTGAACCATTTACTAGTCAGTGCCGCATGCTACAGAACACCCTCTTTCCCTCTGCACCATGACTAGCAATGTCCCAGATGTAAGCTCTGTTCCCGGAGGTACTGTGATAAGCAGAGCTGCCTACTGACCATGGTGATGTGTAGCTGAATGAGAAATCAACCTTTGTGGTTTGAAGCTTCTGAGCTTTTGGGGCTCTTTGTTACCACAGCATAATGTAGCCTCTCCTGACTGATACAGTTCATCATATTCGGTTCCATTTGCCTTCTAGCAGATATAGCATTAAAAGAAATCTGTGTAATGCAGTCCCTGGAATTTTTATCCCAAGCCACAAGTAGCCATCTGTATAATATTAGAGCAGCTGCTGTTTTCTTTTTTTCTGAAATGTGTATTCTTACCCTTGACAACTTATCCACCTACTGAATTGCTTCTTATTTGGGGGGATGAATAAAAACCTTTTAATCTGAAAAATGTTAAGCACAACAAAAGTAGAGTGAATACTATATTGAATCCCCATGGATCCATTACTGAACTTTAACAACGACGCGACTTGCAGAAATTTTGAAAGGTTTTATGTAGTAGTATTTATTACTTATTTTGGTAAATATTTTCTCTTTGCTTTTATGCAGAAAGTCCCTCTCTGTCACAATATCAGTGATTGAATTATACTTCCATACAGCTATTCAATGTGCTCATTATTTATCACTTCTATTCTTTTCTGTACTCAGTGTTGGAGGTGGTGGTGAATTCACAAATGTCCTTAAATGGGGACGATGGGTGAATGGATTGTCCTGTAAGGAGCTGGGCTTACTTTCAGACAGCTACTGGCTACACCTAGAGGAGAAGGGGGTTGGTCCCAATTTATGTTCCTTTAAAACCAGACACTGAGACAAGGACCAGGGAGGAGTAGTTAATTTGGGGGGAGGTGATCTCAGAAAGCATGTGTTAGGGGTGGGGAAGGGAGAAAAGCCAACCAGGTGCGAGGTGATGATCAGCTTCTCCCTGTGGGAGATGGGTTTCTGTCCGTCCGGAGAGCCCCTGTGAAACTGCCACCAGGACAATGCGGCTGGGCTGTTGCCCTTGGGGTTAACTCCTCACAGTTAGGGCTGTACGCCCACTGCAGAGCACACTCCAGTGGTGCCTGGCAGGTCCTCGTGCAGAGGAGCAATGCGAGGCTGGAGGTTGAGCAGGACGCCATGGTTGGAGCCGTGCCAATGCAGCCACGTCACCAGGATCCCAGGGTCTGCCTCGTGTCCCCATCAGGTTCCACAGGAGTTCAAGAGTGCGCTGGGGGTGTCATGATCTCCGGAAAAGCCAAACAGGATGGTACATTGCCCTTGGCTTCTGATTAAATCCTTCACTCAAGGCCATATTTAATGGCGCCTACTGTAGTTGCCTCTAATTATTACCTCTATTACCTCTAATTACTACATCTACACTTTGGAGGGAAGATCCTTAGGCAATCCTGTCTCATTTCTAGCGGGATCCAAACACACCGTCATTAGCCTTTCTGATGTCACGGGAGTTGGTGAAAGGTTTACATTCACGTCAATCCCTCAGGCTGGTTGGGGTTTGCACTGGGTTGAGGTGAGTCACCACCGCCAATAAGGCCATAGAGAGAGTGACCACGTGTCGCAGTTTGCCCGGGACTGGGGAGTTCCTTGGAAGTGGGATTTTCAGTGGTAAAAATGGGAAACCAAGATGGTTGACCATCCTACCTCTGCTGGCCAGCACTTAAGAGGGATCACCCAAAAGCCACCAACCGGCCTTTTCTTCCATTTCTCTTTATCACAAATGAAAGGAGGGACTGTAACTGCAACCATCATTTCAGGGACTGGGTCGCAGACTCCACACTTTGGCAGCTCCTGCCCAATTGTGAACCTTTGCTTGGTTTCAGAGCATAAATCAGGGCTCATGGAGTGTTCCTGAGAGTTCCTTGGCAGGAGGCATCCATTGCCTGCCAGAGGCCCCGGTGCTCGCTGCCACTGTGTCAGACCCACTGCTCTGATTAAATTCCAGCAGGCTGCACTAGGGCTTTGCTTCGCCAATGCCCAATTCATCACTGTCTCCCTGGGCAGCCCTCCACCCCCCTTGCCTGCATGGTGCCTTCTGAGTCACTGTTTTGCAAGCGATCCCTCTTTCATACATTCCAGCCCGAAGATCTGGGATCTGTGCGTCTGCCCTGCTCAATCCCCCAGGGACACCTGATAATCAATGCTCTGTTTCACCTGTGCCTCAGAGGACTTTCTGTAGCCTTGTCTTTAAATATTCCTGAGATGCTTCCTCCGGTAGCAGCCCTGAACCATAATTAATCAGAGGTTGGGGTATAGCCATCAGAGCCAGCCACAGACCTACCACGGTTGCCCTGGGTAGCTGCACTTCCTCAAGGTGTGGAAAGAAATTCATGAATCAACTGTCACTTTCAAGGCCCTCTAGCATTGTCTGAATGCCCCTTCTGGTTGTCAGGGCAACATGGGACCCCGTGGTCCCGCAACATGTGGGCTCTGTTACTCCACCAGTCTCTGCAAGGCCTGCATCTTTCTGACCAGCCCACATATCATCCTACTGGTCCTTTATCACCCAGACATTGAGGACTCTAAGCCCAAGATTAGGCTTTGTCAAACTGCACTCTGGAGATTGTAGCAGGTGGCAGTAGGTCTAAGCCCACATCCCTTAGACCTTCCCTGCACTGGTCATTTCCAAATGCCAGCATAGGGCTTCCTTCATAGACGGGCTTTCTCCCAGGAGCCAGCTCTGCATACCTGCCCCTGGGCCAGAAGTGCTGTGGCATTTATGTCGACCATGACTTTTACCCCAGCTCCCTCGCCATTGGCAGGGAGGACTCCAGTGCATGCTCTGCAAGGCTTTCCAGTTTCCCAGTGGGATTAAGCTCCAGTTGTTCACAGTTCATAGCTGGCTCGATAACACACCCTTCATTGGCCCCTTTCTTCCCCTTTGCTACTGCTGCTCCCTTTAGCTCCCAAAGCAACAACATGAACTCAGTCCTTGTCTCGGGGTCTGCTTTTATGGGATCCCAAACTAAGAAAGAAGTCAGGTATTGGATATCTCATAATTCAGGGGTCTATGTCACCTACTCCCTATATAACCTGTGAAAAAATTTTTATTGTATGGGCAACATGTAAAGTATAAAGAGGAAAAAACAAATAAAGGGGAAAAAGCTTCCTTCCCTTTTCTCTTCTCTGCTCCTTGCTGCCTCCCTTAAGTACTCACTGAACAGATATAGGAAATGCAAACTCAGATCTGTAAGGAGCCACGTAGGTGATGTTTATGTGTGAAACAGAGACCATACAATTGGTAGTGGTGGGATCTGTGGCAACCAGCACATCCCCAAAAAGGTCCCTCACCGTCCTTTTCCTCTTCCTCTTCATCATTGCTATGTTGGTCAAACAAAACCTACCCACAGGATGCTAAAATTCAAAGACAAGCATAAGACCTACCTTTGCGTACTAGGTAATTATCTGACTCTTTTGTTTAGGTGGAGACTATCTTTTCGAGGTGGACTTCCCTTCAGAGTAGACCAGATAACTGAGAGGAAATCTTTGCTCATGTATAATACACCATCATACACGAGATTCTACAATTCTGTCCAAAAAAAATGTCACCTTGAGACAAGGAAAGAACCATTCCCACAGCTTGGGGGTAAGTCGAATGAGAAATCATGTATTTTTCATCATACTCACTTCACTTTCTAAAATATTTACACGCTGTCATCTGAAGATAAGTCATAACAATTTTTCTCTTTAAGTTTTGGCGTAGTTGGCATGCTTTCCAGAACAATCACACTTGAAAGGGCTTTTCTAGTTGCAGAAGGGGAGGCTACAGATGGAGGAGAGAGAAATACTCAGACTTGAGATGTGGGGAACAGTTCAGAAGTCCGTGGAAAATGACAGGAGCCACTCGGGAATGTGTTGCATTGAATGCCATGTGCGTTGTAAATTCAGACTGAGGACAGAGGTCACCTACATGTCTCTCTTTTGGCCTTGGGTGTCAAAAAACGCTTCTCAGTGGAAATCCCTGTCTGCTGGGGAAGGAGGACATCTGCCAAGCGTTCCCCAGGGTGTTGTCACCCAGTCCTGGGTCCTTGGACGTGCAATGCAATAAAAAAACAAGCTGTTTGTGTGTCAAAAGTTTCATCCCAAAAACACAGGGTTGAGGCACTGAAATGGGGCAGTGGCACCGCCTCCTACCCCCACCTGCCAATCCTGTTGGTAAGCCCCCAGTGTAAATTGCACTGTGCCTTTCAAATGTCAGGGGCCCTTATGTGGCCATCTCAGATGGGCTGAATGCTGATGGCATCATGGGAATTGTTGCAAGCCTCCCCATTTGAGGGACGATGTTAGAGGCTCAAGGAAGGTGCCAGATGAGAATAAGTTGTAAGTGGATCGATGCTCAGCTATCTTAGCTATCCGAGAGGGAGCCAAGTGACATCAAGGGTAACTGAAAAAGTGACCATGTCATTTCTGCACTGCTCAAGTCTAGCCAAATCTCCATTCTAAGACTAGAATTTTCTAGGGCTGCTGTAACAAAGTAAGGGTGGTGTAGGCCATAGAAATAGATTGTCTAGCTGTTCCGGAAGGTTGAAGTCAAGGTGTCGGCAGGGTTGGTTCCTTCTGAAGGCTGGGAAGGAGAATCTGTTCCATGCATCTTGCGTCGCTGGGGGGTTTCCTTGGCTTGTACGGGTATCACCCTGATCTCTGCCCTCATGTTTTCTGGGCATTCTTCCTGTGTGTCTGTGTCCAAATTACCTTTTTTAATACAGACACCAGTCATATCAGATGAGGGGCCCGCCCTGCTCCAGAATGACCTTATCTTAATTAATTTCACCTGCAATCGCCCTATTTCCAAATAAGGTCACATTCTGAAATGGGGGGGGTAGAATTTCAACATTTGAATTTTGGTGGGGGGGGCACAATTCACCCCACAACAGAGGAGAAGCGTGTGCTGTTCTATTTCTACTGAGACTTCTGAAAGAATTCAACAGTTCAGAGGAAACTTCTCCTTCGGAGCTCTACAAAGCCTGTGCGAGGGTGACCACTATCGCTTGATGTTACCAGAACGGAAAAGAAAGGGGATCTCTTAGCAACCTTCAGACTGACCTCTGACCCTTCAAGTTCTAAACCTGTCTAACGGAACCACATTTGCTAGTTTTGGAACCTACCAGAGAGAGAAGTGTCTCCTCTAATTTGGGGCCAAGACTCATCCTCAAGCAGGGGGTGGTGGGGGCGATGGCAGTTGGAGTAGAGCCTGACAGGTTGTGACAAATGAGGCTGCTGATGGGGTCCCCCCATCAAGATGCACGTAGAAGTGGCACAGGAACATAAGCCCCAAAGAAGAGGAACAATGGAGTCAGAGAGGGACACACAAAGCCGGTGAGAGACAGGCACGAGCGCGGCCAAGCCCTGTGACAATGGGAGCCCCCTGGGGATCTCCACACACTCTGTGGCCAGTGTCCTGCAGCCATGTTGGATTTGCCTGAACATTTGCCTGGTCCCAGCCTGTACGAGGTCCTGCCCGAATCCATCCCACTGCCCTCGTCCCTCCTCGTGCATCCTTACAAGAAACCCCTCAGGTTGAGCCACTTGGGCCTCTGCTCCCGCAACTCAGAGATGAACCAGAGTGTCCAGCTTGGTCATCAGTCCCTTCACCGTACCACCCGGATGGGGATGCACAGTGCCATTACTTCCAGAAAACAAGTCACCTCTACTGCCCTTTCCTCGTCACTGGGGGATTTTTAAAACCATATTACCTTGTGGTCTTAGTATCTTAGGGCTACGAGATGCGTATTCTAGAAATTATTTATCTTGTGGTCTTAGTATCTTAGGGTTACAAGATACGTATTCTAGAAATTATTTACCTTGTGGTCTTAGTATCTTAGGGCTACGAGATACGTATTCTAGAAATTATTTATCTTGTGGTCTTAGTATCTTAGGGCTACGAGATGCGTATTCTAGAAATTATTTACCTTGTGGTCTTAGTATCTTAGGGCTACGAGATACGTATTCTAGAAATTATTTATCTTGTGGTCTTAGTATCTTAGGGCTACGAGATACGTATTCTAGAAATTATTTACCTTGTGGTCTTAGTATCTTAGGGCTACGAGATGCGTATTCTAGAAATTATTTACCTTGTGGTCTTAGTATCTTAGGGCTACAAGATACGTATTCTAGAAATTATTTAGGGCAGCACCTCTCAAACCCAAGTGCAACCTTGTTAAAATGCAGACTCTGATACCTCAGGTGGGCGGATGGGGCTGAGGCTCTGCGTTTCCCGCAGACCTGCAGGTGGGCCGGTGGCCACACCGTGAGACCCACTGATGTGGACTATTTTACCGAAGAAGAAAGTGAGGCTCAGAGAAACTAAGTGATTAGTCCAAAGTCCTGCGGCCAACACAGGATGGGATTGAGGTGAGAACCCGGGTCTCCCAGCGGTCAAGCTCAGCTCTCTAATTTGTTCATGCAGATCCTTAAAAAAATTCCCTGCAACAGAAGCAGACCTCCTTTCATGCAACGCTGGCTGTCCAGTGAGAATGGAGATGGGGACAGGCCAGCAGGAGAGCTCATGGATGATTCCCTCTCCAGGGCCCCAGGTGCTTCCGAACATGAAGAGCCTGCAACAGCCTTGACTGGAAGAGAAATCGTGTTTGAAAAGACTCAAAGGCCCGGATCGGCCTGACCGTGTTCTAAGAAAACTTTATTTGCAAAGATTAGTGCGTTGGGTCTGGCCTGTGGGCCAACGTTGGCGGACCCCCACTCTAAGGGGTGGCACTTTGTTTGACTTACTGTTTACTGTTGTTTAGGGCCCAGACTCTGTCCGGTGAGATGGTTTAGTCCATTAAGACTAGGAATTGTGGAAGTAAGAAACAATTTGAGGATCCCAAAGTTAAACTTTTTACACGTAAATTTAATTGAATTAAACAGAAATCATTTAATCAATTCTTTATAAATTGTAAACTTCTTAGTATTCATAGATTTGGATTCAATAGGAATACACAAAAGGACATGAGGAAAAAAGCTAAGGAATGATTTTAGAGGCCATGGTTGGTGAAGAGAGGGGAGAAAATGGGATAGCAGAAAACAGCCTAAAAAAATCTACATAACAAGGCACAGACTTAGTTCTGAGCTTCCTAGCAGCCAAGGGAAAGAGTGAACCTCAATGGGCTAATGTCTTAAGAGTGGGTTCCCTAGAAGCCGAGTCCGAAGTAGGGACTTGGGCCCACCAGGTGTACTGGGAAGGAGCACTCAGGGGAAATCTGTCAAAGAAGGAGTGAAACACGATAGGCAAGGAAGGAACCCCAAATGACATGTTCTCAAGGAAAAGTCAAGCCTTGGCCTGATTCACTGGGGGCTCTGGAGCATAAATTACACCTCAGAGCGATCCCTGCGGGAGCAAGCAGGTTGGCCTCTTCTACCCTGAATGTCATTGGCTGTGGGCTGCCCCCTGGGTGTGTGTGTGGGCATGACCATCTGGATGAAAGTCTCCCATCAGCCAGGGCAACTCTGCAGGGAAGGGGCAGCTGTGAGCCATCAGCAGCTGGGGGTACCCCCGCAAGCCTGATAAAGGAGATGTAGGTGAGCACCCCTCACGTTCACTACAGTTACAGATTCCTACGTGACTTTTAATCTTTCAACCATCAAATTTCATTCACGTATTAATTCACAACTATTGACTGAACAGCTGATCCACCATGTTTTCAAGGGCTAGGCCAGTTTCCGAGGATAGCTGGTGTGGAAAACATGTGTTGTCTGACCTCAGGAAATGTATAGAAAAAGGTGCTTTCACTATTATCAAAAAGATACATGTTGGCAAGGACGTGGAGAAGAGCCAACCCCTCCCTGTGCACTGTCATTAGGGAAAACAATATGGAGGCTCCTCAAAAAATTTCAAACGAAACTACCATAGGACTCAGCAGTCCTACTTATGGGATAATCTGAAGGAAATGAAATTATCTTTAGATATCTGCACTCCCACGTTCACTGCAGCATTATTCACACTAGCCAAGACATGGAAACAACCGAAGTATCCATCAATGCATGAATGCATAAAGAAAAAACCACGCATATGCACTAGAATATTACTCAGCCATAAAAAGAAGGAAATCCTGCCATTTGTGACGACATGGATGGACCTAGAAAGTATTATGTTAAGTGAAATAAACCAGACAGAGAAAGACAAATACTTCATGGCATCACTTATATGTGGACTCAAAAAAAGTCAAACCCATAGAAATGGAGAGTTACCAGGGGCTGGGGGCTGAGGGGTGTAGAGGACTAGGGAGACTGTATGTAGGTCAAAGGGTATAAGCTTCCAGTTATCAGATGAGTAAATTGTGGGATTTAACGGTGACAGTAGTTAAAAATAAAACAAAACACAATGTTGACGTGTTGTAACACTTTAAAACAACAACAACAAAATAGCCTTCAGTCGTCCACTCTAATTTTCTTCAATATTTTTACCTTTCCAAGCTACTGTTGAATTTGGGGTGTTTCGTACATACACCTATTTTAGTGATATAAATGTACACGTAATAAGTTCATGTATATTTCACATAGACTGTAAGTAACTCAAACATAAACAGAACAGATGCACTTTGCGGTTCATTTATGACAGGGCTAGTTTATATATCCAAACATGGCTCTAACCACTTCATCCATTTGAAATTGGTCAAAATCCAAGAAGGAAACTTTCTAAAAATTCCTAAAATGCACTTCCTAAAGTCCATCTACTAAACCTGACATACTTGCTTTTCCCTCACTTAGGACCTGGTGACTCAGTCCACACACCGTTGTTGTAATCCTGGGATGTGATTCCCATGTCCATGGCTGTTGAGACAAGCAAACTCAAAGCATGGAAAGGGCATCACTGTCCCCTGATGGCAAGCCCCATCTTGAAGACAAGACGAAATAAGACAAAATGACTAAGTACTCTGAGGGGTTGGTGTTGTGGCACCCATGGCGAGTAATTCGGCACATCCTCAGAACACTCAAAGACACAGCAGTTTAGCGATTCAAGTCTGGAGGCTTCCATCTGAGGCCCAGGACTCTTGGAGCTGAGACCAGGCATCCCCACTGCGCCCTGTCTGAGTTCTTGACCCACAGAATCCACAAGCCGAGTAAAACACTATGCTTTGCGCCACAAAATTTTGGGCAGATTGATTAAGCGTCCATAATGACCTAGATAAACACCAACCCTTCCAGGGGCACTTCCCAGTGCCAAACACTGGAGTGTTTATCTCACTGACACCTTACAACGATCCCAGGAGAAACGAAGGATTATCACCATTTTACAGGCAAAAAGCAGCCGCGCAGGGAAGTCAAGTCACCTGCGGATACACCCAGACATTGAGTGCCCTAAATGGGACCTGACCCGAGAAGATTCTGATTCCGGGGCCTGGCTCATGTTTTGTCAGTAGTAGTGACCCCCCTGCCCTTGAGATCGGAGGAAGGGTAGTCTTTCCTCTCACATGGGCGACTGACTGGCTACCCTCCCTTTGGAGGCTCTGCCTTGGTCTCTTTTCCTTGGTGCTCTCTCCATTCCCGGGCTGATCTCAGGGATGGGCAGCCTCAAAAGCTGGTTGCCCATACATGGGGGAGCCACCCCTTCCACACTCAGATCCCACTGCCTGGGTGCTGCTTCCAGCTGACCTGTGGCACAGTAGGGGGAGGGGTGCCAGCACAGGCCCCCAGGGTGACCCTCCTTCCTCCCCACTCCTTCACACGGATCGGCCAGCATCATTGTCTGAAGGCACCCCCTGCCACGTCTTGCCCCCTCCTCTTTGCCCTTTAAAGGAGCCCCCTCCAATAAATCGCCCCGCTAACCCTGTTCGGGGTCCATTTCTCGGAAGCCCCGAGCTAACGCACAGGGTGACAGCCCCACCTCTGCCTCTTTCCCTGCCCCTTGTTTCATTCTCATCACCTCCTCGGGATGCCTCCCACCCCCAGCGCCTCCCGCCCCACTCCTCCAGGACCTGGCCCGCTGGCCGCAGCAAAGCCCCTTACCTTGTTGACGCCGTCGGCCATGGCCTGAAGCGTGAGCTCGCGGGGCCCGTCCACCGTCTTCCCGTTGTCTGTCGGGCCCCAGCTGGCGCTGTAGATGTCAATCAGCTGAGGCATGTGGCTGATGGAAGAGGCCTCGATGATGTCCGTCATGAACGGCTGGTCCAGCATCCGGATACCTGTGGCACCGTGCGGGCAGGGAAACACCATGTTTTGGTCGCCCCGAGTACTGGGGCGGGAGTGGGGGGTAGTGTTGATGATGGTTTGGGAATCTGGACTCCAACCTCAGGCTGGGTGGGCTCCACCTTCAGAGGATGAAGAAAGAGGCGCAGACTGTCCCTCTCCATCCTTGTTGGACTCCGCCCACGCCTTTCCTTATGTAACTATTTAAAGAAATTGCTTCCCTGCAAACGACTAGAATTTCTAATGGGGAGGGACCGCCTTTGTTGAAGAGATTCCTTGATAAGTCGGCTTCTAAGAAGAAGCTCAGCCTTAAGCGATTGGGTATTGACAGGTGTGGGGGGCAGTTTCGGAGGAGAAATAAACCCACCGTCCGGACAGTGTGTGTGGGGGGGTGCAATTGATATAGAATATTTCAGAGTAAATCTTAGAGATTAGGGGGCAGAGAGAGGGGCAGGAACAGCGCAAAGATGGGGGGAATCAGGAAAAGAGGACTCCAAGTTGCACGGTAGCTGAGAAGGGGCTTTGGGGAGGACAGAAATGTGGAATGGGCCCTTCTGAAATATATTAGTAATGGGGTGCATGTCCCAGGCCCCCTGCCCCTTCTCCCCTATGTCACCTATGTAAAGTTTGTGCTCTTCCAACAGCTTGTAGGAGTGACTTCTTGCCGGGACCTTAAAAAGGAGCAGAGTCCTGCGGTCTCCCATTTTGCGTGGGTAAACCTGAGCTGCACACGGGTTGCAGAAGGGGGCGCACTGGCGGGGCCCCCATAGTTCACATCATCCTCTGTCCCTAACAAGTCTCTCTAGGGTTAGCGCAGCAGCAGCCAATGGGATGGGCACTTGGTCCCTCTATTACTACCCTCCAGACATCGCTGTTGGGGCCGTATTTTTCTCTGCTAGACATACTATTTCTCTTTCATGGTAAGGGCTCTAGAATGTTAGAGCAGCTGACCTAAGTCTTTCTTTCCAAGGAGTTATGAAGTGAAGGGACTGGGCTCTACACAGTCAAAACCTGGATCCTGACACCTCCTAACTGTATTTACCAAGGTCAAAGGACACTAGGACACATGCATCACTCTCTAACATGGCATGCAAGTCCATTTAAATAAGGACAAGCCAGGTTCTTGCAGGGCTTGTGAAATTGACACGAAACTTCTTCGCCCCAAGGGTCTCTCCTTCCTCCTCAGTGACTCATAGCCCACCCCTTGTACTTGCATACACCTTCTCTGACTAACCTATGTGTTCAGTAGGCATTTCCCCAGCCGTTTTTCTGGATCCAGTTCCCCTGCATCCCCCATCCCCAACCCTTCCAGCACCACACTTCCGGCCTTCTAGTATAATTGCTTATCTGTGAGTTTCATTTGTGGAAGGCGATCACAACCTAAAGTAAGCATTGCTAAGAGAGGCATCCAAGATAGGGTGGGGAGGACACAGAGGAAGCGAGGCTGCTGCACATCTCCTGTTTCAGTTGCCATGGACTTCCGACTTGTCAATTTTAACTTGTTGATTGCACCTTAATCACCTCCTGGAAAACATCCTTTTACTCGGGACTGAAAGGGAGATAATGTAGCATTTGTTAGCTGAAAAGCCAACCTTAGCTATTTCTTTGAACTCTGTCAGTACCAATGATAATTCTTTCAAAACAAGTTGTGGGACTTGTGGGGTTTCGTGTCCAAGGCCACATTCCCTGCTTGCAGTTCGGAGCACACTTTGGATGTCAGTTCTCTCTCCCCGATCGCAGCCCCTAAGATCCAAATACATGCTTATGGTTGCTTTATAGCTCTTCTTGGGCAATGCATTCATCACTAGACAGCGAAATCTCTGAGTACAGAGCACGTGTCTCTTTTGTTCTTTTCTTGTGTCTTAGGTTATCAGCATTATTTTAAGATTGATAAATATTTGGTGAATAGATGTATGGTATCATTATTTTAGCTGGTTTTTCGCCCCCTAACAGAAATGACAGGTCCAGAAGAACAAATAATAACATGTCGAGATTTTCCATTTATGGGTTTTCTCTACCCATAAATCAGGTCCTTTTCTTGCCAACAAATGTCCAATAATCAGTTAGCATCCTTTCCCTTGGGGAGAAGTTCATGCAGAATGAGCATAATCTTTGGTTTGAACTTTCCGGAAGCTAAGTTTTGTGTTTTTTAAAAAGATTTTCTTTATTTATTTGACAGAGAGAGAGAGAGAACAGGGGGAGAGGCAAGCAGGGGGAGAGGGAGAACAGGCTCCCCTCGGAGCAGAGACTCTGATGTGGGGCTTGATCCCGCTTAGCTTAACCGACTGAGCCACCCCGGCGTCCCTGGAAGCTAAGTTTTATGGTTCATTTTATAAGAGATAGGAAGTCTAAAACTTCACATTTTGCTTTTGGCCGCCCTGTATTTTATTTATTTTAAAAAATGTATTCAGCAATAGTGATCAACAGATCACAGAATAAAACAACTAGTGCAGCTTCCTTTGTCCAGAAGTCGTGCCCACTTTGTGGGTAGAAAAAAGTCACAGAGAGGCTGGTATTCACTTGCCTGCAAGGAGAAAACTCAAATGGCCTTGAACTTGTCTGGGGTGCAGATGACCAGAACTGAACAGTCTGCTTCAACTAGAAGGTGAGAGAAATTCAACCCTGCCGAAGCGCACCTGAACTGTCCCACGTGCCAACCAATGGCAGCATTGCATTTCCTCATCCAGCCAGTGTGATGCATTCAGCCCTGCCCTTTACCCCCTCTCTTCCACAGCCTTTGTCTCTCTGCCTCTTTTCCTCTTCCTGCCCTCCCTGGCTCCCTTTGTGCTGCACAGAACATCAGAGCTGGTGTGCATTAATCTTCCGACTGTTTGAGCGTCCAGGGAGGCAGGGGCAGCCACAGACAGGGAGCAGGGCTCTCATTCATATTCTGGGGCCAGGCGCCCGACATTCCTTTAATCTTGTTAAGCTCGGGAGGAATGAGGCATGCATTAATTGAATGAGATACAGTATTCATTTTCGCAAGCGACTGCACCATTTGTAGCCAAGACAGAGCTCAGGGTGACCCAAGGGTTTTCTCTCTCCTCTGTCCCTGGATGCTGTAGGGGCTACAGAGGGGCACAGAGAGAGAGAGAGAGACAAAGACAGACAGATAAGAAAGAGAGAACCAGAGAGTAAAGGTGAGAGGCAAAGGGAGAGAGGGAAGCCCAGGGGGCTAGGACTCGGTGTGTTCAGTTGTAAAATGCTCTCCTGGCTGGTATGATTCAGTGGCATAAGGAAACACACAGTGTGCACATCAAACATACTTATCCCCCCACCATGCGGGTCTCATCACTGCACTACCGACCAGTGGGGACTCTGAGACTTCCTTCTCGAAGAGTTGCAAGGCCCAGGGATTTGAGCTACACCCTTTCCACCTCTGCTCTTGTTACAGAGGGTAACTTGTACTGCACACCAGCAAACCCTGCACCTGTCCGCGAACCTCAGTGTTGCTAATCCCACCTTTTTATGCTCGCGAATATGAACTTGCAGGCTGAAAAATGGATTCATGCTGACCTAAGGATCTGAAGGGTCTGAAAACACGCTCATCATTGGGCTCATACGCGATTTTTATTGGTTTATTTTAAAACTCGGAAAAAATATATGGGAACTCACTGAAATGTTTTTGAGTTCTATTGGCCAAATATGTGGAGGCAATTCATTGCTGGCAGCAAAATTTGGGGGTATTTTGAGAATGGTCAACAGTATGGTTCTCAAACTTTTTCAGAATCGTTAAACGAAGGCGATCCCATCCCAAAGCTCAATGCATGAATCTAGATGCTCTGACTTCACAAGGCAGGCAGGTAAGGGCCATGCCACCCGGCCTGGGCCCACCCCGGGGTTGCTCTGAGGAGCTCTGCAGAAGCCCAGGTGTGGTGCCATAGAACCCACCTCACATGGCTACCTGTGCGCTCTACCTGGTTATTCTCTACCACCTTGCTTTGGTTTGGTCATTGCAGCGATCAGTATCTGATATTATCGTGCTGACTCGTTCATTGTCAGTGTCTTCTCTTAGACTCCAAGCTGTGTGAGGGCAGGGGTCCTGTTGGCTGGCTCACAGCTGTATCCTACCACCCACAGCAGAACCGGGTACGTGGGAGGCACCCAGCAGTAAATGCTGAGCGCTGGAAAGGATTGGCAGCAAGAGACAGGATCTCCTAAGCCTTGGTGCAGTTTTGAGCTTGAATAATCTCAGAACTATAAATCTGACAAACTTTCAAGAAACATCATTTGTTGTTTATATTTGTTGTGCATTTTGGGAGGGGTTGCAAATTTTGAATAGTACATTTTAAATTTTAGTCTCGATCCCTTTGATTGAAGAAGTCAAACACTGATTTAAGAATCAGCAGGAAGAGGGACACCTGGGTGGCTCAGTCAGTTAAGCGTCTGCCTTCGGCTCAGGTCATGATCCCAGAGGAAGGAGGGTTGCGTAAAGAGTTTTGTATTGTATTTGACACATTGGAAGAGTAACTGTGTTGTTGTTGTTGTTGTTGTTGTTGTTAATACTATTTTCTTGCTATCCTTATGCAAGTATCAGTGGGTGTTTGGACTAAAGGATCTTTGGGGCCCAAGATTTTGAGATTCTGATGAATAAGTGGAAAAGATGAGCTCCGAGAAATTTACACACTCTATTTGTAACACCTGAATGATACATGGTCGATGGATGGTCGTGGTGCTCGATAGCCTGGAACCACCTAGGGTGTGGGTGCCCAGGGGTCCCTTGTCTCTTTTCACTCTTGGGCCCCAGGGCAGCTCCTACTGGTGGTGGCCTTGGAAGGGAGGAAAGCGGGCAGGGGGTGTGAGAAGGGCCAGGTCTCCTTGGAACTATTCTGACTGGGACGAAGCAGCAAAGCTGAGATGGTGCTGGTAGAAGAGGAGATACTTTGCTTCCTGGTAGAAATTCTATCAGCTTTGAGTCCTTAAATCCTTAGGCCCTTCATCTCACGCTCCATTCATCCACCCGTTCTCTCATCTAATGATTAATCTCTACTGCTTGTCACCCACCCTTCCTTGTCTTTATTCCTTTCTTGCTTTCTGGCGCTCAGCAAATAGGCTTTGAGCATCCGCTGTGCCCCAGATCTTGTTCTAGGTGCTGAGGTGAGAGAAAACAGACATGGCCCCTGTCCTCATGGAGACTGCGGTCTGCCTGGGGAGAAAGATATGGATCAAATCACCATGCACAAGAATATGTCCAATAACTGACTGTAGTTAGTGCTGGGAGGAAAAAGCTCTGCATGCTTTATCACGTGCAGATGAGGAAGCTGGTCTGGGAGGTGATGTTGGAGGAAGCAGTGGGAAACTGGGGAAGCGTAGGACGACGACGAGTGGCCAGGTAAAGCCTATGGGGGAGGTATTCTGGATGGAGGGAAGAGCAGATACACAGGCCCAGCAGTGGAAGGAGTGTGGCTACCCTTCCTGATTTATACCTGCTAGGCGGTTTTATCTAAATTATATTTCCCCGGCGACTAACCGTGTATGTATAGGAACATAATATACAATGAAGACGGCACCACAAATCAAAGGGACAGGATGGATTATCGAATAGGTGGTACCAGGGACCACCAGGTACTGATTCATGTTTGGAGACAAATAAAACTGGATCCCCAGCCACTATGACATACGAGGGTGGAATCCAGGTAGACTAACCTCATGGGAAAGTTTGGGGGAAGATATTTGCATTGCCTGTAACTGAGCAGGATCTAAGGTCTAGGACATACCAAGAAGCTATGCAAATCAGCAAGAAAGAGACAGGACCCTAGTGGAAAAATGAGCAAAGTTTGTGAATAAAAGAGAAACCCAACAGGCTAGCAGGCAGACAAAGAGATGCTGTGTGATTTTTTTCCTTCTTTCCTATCAGGGGACTCATTTTACCATCTTATCTCCACTTTCCTCTTCCTGGGCTAAGATTCTACAGCACCTTAACTTAAGCCTTTTTTTGAGGACATGTTGAAGAGAGACCAGGGATGCAGGAAGGGCTTGGCCACCGTGCCTCTGGCGTCTCTTTACCTGTAACTGAACACCTCGAGACCGCCAGGGACTAGCAATGATCTTATGTGGCCACTAGGTGGCACTCAAAACACCCCAGCTCAGAAACCTGCAAGGAAAGATTCTCTGGAAAGGCATGGCTCCGTTAGGAGTAATAAAAACCAGACAACTTTTGAGATTGCCAGCCAGAAGGAACAGAATGTTTCCCGTAAATGTGCAAGGTCCGGGAGACTGAAATTCTGCTTTTATTGTAATTCTTGAGTAACGGTCTAGGGCTTCCTCGTGAAAAATTCCTTGCACTGCTCCGGGGAAGCCCAGAGGACACTGGATGTCCTAACAGGCACAGGACAATGGGCTGGACTTCTGGGCCCCTCAAACAGCACCAGCATGAGTAGTTCCAGAGGAGCAAAACTGGGGTTAAGGGAGTAGAAAAGGAGGGTCCCGTGTTTAATTTCTTTGTGTGGCTGGGCATGCCTCCCACCTGCTCTAGTCTATTTCTGGAACCTCAGCATTGCCGCGAGACCTGAGCCAGCTGGGGTTTCACAAAGCACAGGTCAGGTCATGTCTTCGAGGCATCAGGCTGTTCACTCGCCTTTGGGATGGGGAGTCAGTTCAGCAGGTGAGGAAGGGTTAAGGGTTGCACCTGCCAGGATCCGCTGCCCTGCCCAGACGTCTTTGCCTGGGGTGCATTCTCTGCCTCAGGATTTATGCTCCACCCATGTAACCTGGCAGGCTGGACAGGGTGCAGAGGGCCCAGGAGCCACCCCCCATCAATGAGGGATGGGAGTTGGCAGATAAACTCCCCAGACTCTTCGCCTGGGGGGGGGGCAACTCTGGGGGGGGGTCCCCACAGTCCCCCAGAGCCCTGCTTGTCCACAGGAGCAACCAGTTCATCCACACACCCTTTGCTGTCTTTCCTCCTCTTTCCCTCACTCTGGCTTCCCGGGATCATCTCCCAAAGAAACTCCTTGCACCTGTGAAAATTAGTAAAGGGAAAGCTCACAAAAATGGAATCGGGAGTCCAGAAGGGGGAGCCGTATCACTCAATATCAATTACAGGAAGAAATGTCAATTACAGATCCCAGCAGAGTTGTCAACAGGAAAGAATCAATAATTTCTGGCTCCAGCTGGAAAAGATGTACAGTGTATCTCCTGTGAGAAATCCACTACCCCTGCAAATCAGCCAAGGAGAAACCACCGTCACCCTGAACTCCTGCTTTTCTCCCATGGACTTTCCTTCAAAACAACCCCTCCCAACTTCCTCCTCTTCTCCATACAATAACACCCCTCTGCTTTGTGGGACTTGCCTGTGGTTTTGCCATAGCTTGCAATGTCCCGAATTGCAATTTTCTGTCGTCCTGAATACACCCATTTTGCTGGTAAAATAACTGGCTGTCTTATTTCTTAGGTTAACACACTCAAATCCTTGTCTCATGTTTCCCTTTTAGGGAATTCAAATGAAAAGAACAGGAAAATTAGGTCCATTTGATGAGCTGCTCAGATGTTTTCAGAACGCAAATAATAGGAGAGAAAAGCGTAGAAGGCAGATGCAGAAAGGGACCCCGGGAAACCCTCCTCACGCCTTCAGCTTCTCCTAGCTCAATCTTGCAGGCAGCAGTTCTAAGAATCCCTTGTTCAAAAGAAACGCAGTTACTTCGGGCTCCAAAGCTCTTTTGAAACTATACTTTGGGATCCAAATTATTTTGAAGACAATCACGGTGAATGGGAAATCCAGGTGTGGCTTTTTCAGTTGCCTCCAGTTCTGTCCTGTGGATGGGGAACCCCCCTCGCCTCAGATACCACCCGAGGTCCCAGCCTGGCATATAAATTATTCACTGGGTGTTATTCTTTCCCCTGAGCTCATAACGGCTTCTGACATTTTAATGCCAGCATTTTGAATGCACACAAAGTAAAGAGAGCAGAAACCCGAGGGGCCCAGATTCCCCCATTTGCATTTCAGACCCTCCAGATGTATTCTTTTGTGAAATTCGGCACTGGCTTAGCACACAGCGTTGAAAGAGGTTGGTGATGGGTTTGTATAGGTTGCTCTGGCTTATTTAGGTCCCTGGAAAAGCAAGTGTCAGCAAAAGTATGTTTATGGTTCCATTAAATTGCTAGGAAAAAACTATCAAGAGAGTTGTAAAAAAAGAAAAACAAGTTTGAGTGACTCAGCTCTGAATAAATTAAGAACCAATTTGATGCAAAACGTGGACCGTGCCAGGAGCCGCTCCGTTCTCCAGCGCGTTGTTGACAGCTTCTGGACCCTCTCATTCTCTCTCCCGCTCCTTTTTGGAGAGGGAGACGCTGGTTTCTAAATTTCTAGTGCCCCCGGTAAAGGTGAAATTGTTAAATATCTTTCCTGTGGAACTTGATAAGAAGGTTTTAGGTAGGAAATATTTCCTTGGAGAGGAGATGTAGTGTGTAAAAAAAAAATACCCCCCCCTTTTTTGGAGAGTTCTGAGTCTATTTACAATAATTTGTACACATCTTTTCGTATTCTATAGGCTTTATTGGAATCTCATTAGAATGTTATTGATAATGACACAAAAGAGTCCAGTCAGTATGATTCCATTCATATTAAAGTTGAAAAGCTGGTAATAACCACTATTTGCTGTGAGAAATCAGGCTCAGGCTTATGCTTGGGTGTGTGGGTACTAACGGGGAGGGGACGTGAGGAGGGCTCTGGGGTGCTGGTGATGGTTTGTTTCTTGCTGGTTTGTGTGGATGTGGCCAGTTTGCGAAAATTCGCTGAGTTGTGTGCTCCTGTATTTTCTTTTCTGTATTTATAGCACACTCGAATGAAAACATCTCAGTGTTCTGGTACTGCCAGATAGATGAAAAGAATTGGGGTTTTTCTCCGTCTTGCTAAATCTACTAGTCCCAGCTCTGCTGCTCCAGTGGGAATTTTTGCCAGCTCCCCTCATCCTACCCCAGGGCTGGAGACCAGAGTGTGAGGCTTTCTGGCGCACGGCACCTGCTGTTCGGCAGGGAAAGCTTACCTGCGACCTTGGAGTTGTACGCCACTCCGACCCCACAGATATTGTTGTTGGCTGCGGCAGAAACCTCGCCTGCACATCGGGTCCCGTGGCTGCAGAGAAAAACAAAGGCAAGTCGAGACTTTCGGGAAGGTTCCTTAAATCCTGTCAACTGGAAGCAATTTGGTTCTTTTCAATGGGCCGGTGAGCCGGAGTCAGTGTGATGAGGGAGCAGAAGGCAAGCAGTGAGCAAAGCACAAGCTGACACCCCGCAACACCTCCCCCCCACCCCCAGGCGGGGTCTGTGTGATGTTCCTCAGGCCCTCGAGGCTGCCCGAAAGCTAAGGGAGGGGAAAAAAACCAATGGTTGACTTCGAAAAATCACAGTCTGGCAGGACAGGAGTCTCCCTCAGTTTCCCAATGTCTTAGGGATTTACAAGGAAAAAGCATTCTTATCAATAGCCTAACTGCCAGAGACCCAGAGACTCAATTTCCTGGAGCCCTAACATCACCCTCCCCTCCACAGCGATGTGGGAAACAAAGGTAAAAGGAAATGCAGGTAAAATTAAATTTCCTTGAACCTGCAGCCCATTGACAAGTACTTAGGCAGGCAGAGTAGAACGTTCCTCCAGGAAACTCCGAAACATTTTAAGGTTAAGGCTTCGCTGGAGGGAAAAACCACCTTAGCTTGACAATGGCAAGGCCTCCAGGATCTTTTAGGTGCTCTTTTGCATAGGAAAGTCCTTTTGAAAACCTATCTTTTCCCTTTCCTCGCTCAAATCCCAAGTCTAGGATCAGTCACTCCTCGTGCTTGTAATGCGCTCTTTCTGCGCACAGGTCCTGTCCCCGCCCCGTCCGTGCTTTAATAAAAACACATTTTTGCACCCAAGATGTCTCAAGAATTCTTGGCCGTCGGCTCCGGGCCTCACCAACATTCCAAAATGACCTCAAGCACAAGCCCCCCCCCCCCCCCCCCCCCCCC
>NW_024424675.1:7001687-7146529 GCF_017311325.1 Ursus maritimus
CCCCCCCCCCCCCCCCCCCCGCTTTTCCCTCTGTGTAGCTCCTTCCCTCCCCCTCTCCTCGCTGTCTTCTTCACCTTAACTTGTTTCTACAATAAAGAGGCTTCTCCGAGCGTTTCAACCTTGAAATTTGATCTTTACTTTAAAATGTGAAGTACCTTCCTGCAGGAAATACACTTAACAGGTTTCCAGTGAAAACCAAGCATGATGCGACGGGTTTGCGCTGGTCGGAGCACTTCTGATTGTTTTGAGGCACTAGAATTGTGGGCTGATGTGGAAACAAAAGCAGCACAAAAACTATTAAATTTCCTTACTACCTGCAGCCCATTGACAAGCCCTTGAAACAGACAGAGCGACCTTCCTCTGGTGACTCAACTGCCTCCATGTTAGTACTTTGCTAAGGACAAGAGGCAATCTTAGCCCAACCCTTGGAACCCTCTAAGTCTACTTTAACATATAGAAATTCCTTGGGAAACTTCCTTTATCTTTAACCCCCACCCCCAATATATGTTGATATATGTTGGCAATCACACCCCAAGTATACGACCCACTGATACACACCTGAAGGGTCTCATGACTGAGTTTTTACGAAGCAGTAATAAATGACCTTTTCCTAGCAATAGCTGGCTCCCTCAGGATCCTGGAAACCTTGTTTCCAAAGCACCCGGAGGCTTTCGCTATCCCTAACCCCCTCCCAACTTGAAAGTATATAATGGGCTACTCCTCCTGACCCCAGTGCAGCTCTTTCTGCCCACGGGTCCTGTCCCTGTGCTTTATTTTATTTATTTATTTATTTTAAAGGTTTTATTTATTTATTTGAGGGAGAGAGGGAGAGTGAGCATGAGCGAGGTGAAGGACAGAGGGAGAAGCAGAAGCCTCACTGAGCAGAAAGCCCAACTCGGGGTTCCATCCGGGACACCGGGATCATGACCCGAGCCGAAGGCAGACACTCAACCGACTGAGCCCCCCAGGTGGCCCGTGGTTTAGTAAAACCACCTTTGTGCACCCAGGATGACTCAAGATTTCTTTCTTGGCCATTGGCTTCAAACCCTAACGTCTTTCCTGCATCGCGGGCTACTGGTTATTTTCAAGGCTGGTTCTCTACACAGGCGTGTAATGGTGCCTGTCAGTTATGGAATCATGGTGACTTACCTCTTCTGGAACATAGCCTCCTTCCAGGGCATATAGAATGCTATAGATTCCCACCTTCTTCCAGGAATAAGAAAACACATGCTGGCAACATTTTGCATGCAATTTCAGGGGCTTCACGGAACCTTTGAGGCTGACCAGATTAAGAACCCCGGGCATTCATTCGATAATCTTTACAAGGTTCGCCCAGCCTTAGGATTCTGAGCAAAGCCTTCCCATGGTTTATGTTCTAGAATGTTATCTGCAACAGACACCATTCATTTTCTTCCTTTTGTTTGCTCTGTCCTGCCTTCTATCAAAGAGTTCTAAATAATTGCATTCCTACTGATGAGGGAGCAGAAGGCAAGCTGAGGACAAAGCAAAAGCTGACCCCCCCCCCCATGGGATACATGTGACATTCCTCACGCACTCCTGGCTGCCCTGAAGCTAAGGAAAGGAAAAACAAATAGTTAACTTATAGAGATCACAATCCTGCAGGACCCGAGTCTCGCTCAGTTTACAAATGTCTTAGCATCAGCCACGGCAACCTTTTTCATGACACATCTCCAAAGGCAAGAGGAACAAAAGATAAAATGAACTTGTGGGATGTCATCAAGACAAAAAGCTTCTGCACAGCCAAGGAAACAGTCAAAAAAACTAAGAGGCAGCCCACGGAATGGGAGAAGATATTTGCAAAGGACACTATAGATAAAGGACTGGTATCCAAGATCTACAAAGAACTTCTCAAACTCAATACGCGAGAAACAAATAAACAAATCATAAAATGGGCAGAAGATATGAACAGACACTTTTCCAATGAAGACATACAAATGGCTAACAGACACATGAAAAAGTGTTCAAAATCATTAGCCATCAGGGAAATTCAAACCAAAACCACACTGAGATACCACCTTACGCCAGTTAGAATGGCAAAAATTGACAAGGCAGGAAACAACAATTGCTGGAGAGGATGTGGAGAAAGGGGATCCCTCCTACATTGTTGGTGGGAATGCAAGTTGGTACAGACACTCTGGAAAACAGTGTGGAGGTCCCTTAAAAAGTTAAAAATTGAGCTACCCTATGATCCAGCCATTGCACTACTGAGTATTTACCCCAAAGATACAGACAGAGTGAAGAGAAGGGCCATATGCACCCCAATGTTCATAGCAGCATTGTCCACAATAGCTAAATCGTGGAAGGAGCCAAGATGCCCTGCAACAGATGACTGGATTAAGAAGTTGTGGTCCATATATACAATGGAATATTACTCAGCTATCAGAAAGAACGAGTTCTCAACATTTTCTACAACATGGACGGCACTGGAGGAGATAATGCTAAGTGAAATAAGTCAAGCAGAAAAAGACAATTATCATATGATTTCTCTCATCTATGGAACATAAGAACTAGGAAGATCGGTAGGGGAAGAAAGGGATAAAGAAAGGGGGGGTAAATCAGAAGGGGGAATGAAGCATGAGAGACTATGGACTCTGAGAAACAAACTGAGGGCTTCAGAGGGGAGGGGGGTGGGGGAATGGGATAGGCTGGTGATGGGTAGTAAGGAGGGCATGTATTGCATGGTGCACTGGGTGTTATACGCAACTAATGAATCATCAAAGTTTACATCAAAAACCAGGGATGTACTCTATGGTGACTAAAATAATATAATAAAAAATATTATTATAATAAAAAAATGTCTTAGCAATCGACAAGAACAAAGCATTTCTATCAATAACCTAGCTTCCAGAAGGAAATGTAGGTACAATTAAATGTCCTTATAATCTGCAGTCCATTGACAGCTACTTGAAGCATGCAGTGTCTTGTTCCTCCAGGAAGCTCCCAGCTATCTTCATGGTAACGCCTTGCTAGAGGGAAAAACCACCTTAACCTGATAATGGTAAGGCCTCTGGTATCCTGTGAGTCTTCTTTAACATAGGAAAGTACTTTCTCAACCTCCCTTTTTCCTTACCTCCCCCACCCCCATAGTATATAATCAGCCACCCCTCACAACCCGGGGCAGCAGCTCTTTCTTACTAGGGGTCCTGTCCCTGGGCCTTAATAAACAACCATTTTGCACCAAAGTCACCTCTTTCTTGGTTGTCGACTCCGGACTCCACCCCACTGAACCTCACCTATATTCCAAAACTATATCGCTACTGTGTGCATTTCCCCTCCCATTGGGTTGAGCTAGCCTGGTGACTTGCTTTGACCCCTAGAATGCAGTGGAAGGATGATTGTATCACTTCTTAAGAGGGCGGGCAGCTTCTGCTTGCCGCTGCTGGGCACATAGGGAGCTTGGGCTCGCCTACGAATGGGCAAGACCATGTGGGGAGAGAGACCCAGCAATTTCTGCTGTTCCAACACCTCCGATGAGGCTCTGGATACGTGAGGGGTGACGCCCTCCTCCTCCAGACCTAGCTGGATCACCCCAGTCCGTGGCAGGTGGAGAGAGCTATCCCTGCCCAGCTTACAGGTCTGTGAACAAAGGCATGTTTGTTCTTTCTTAGGCCACCACGTTTTGGGGTAGTTTGTGAAGTCGCAATAGAGAACTGATAGAAGCATAAACTCTGAGTCCGTCATAATGCTGGGTCTTAACCCCAACCAGCATTCAAGCTACGGGAGGTTCCGATGGTACAGTCATCTGAAATTACCAGCCCCCATCCCGAAAAGTCTATTCGGATGGCCCAGGAAGCAGCTAAAGGATTAAATGGGTCTCGGGATCCAGGCTGCTGGAATAGCGTCCATACAGCCTGCTGAAGGGCTGGCTTCTCCACTTACTGCGCCCACTATGGCGTCCATAAGGAAAACGTGGGTGAAGCGGCTTATTGGCTGCGTGACCCTAGGAATTTAGAGCTCTGCATCGACTAGTGTACTCTTTGCAACGTCCTCTTGGGGCAAGCAATGCTCTCGTCCCGGCCCTTACGCACCCAAGGATGGGGGAGGGGAGGAAAAAATATTCTTATATTCTTTCCCTTGATAGGAGCAGAAGTAGATCCGGCTTCCATAAAGGCCGCATATCTCACGGGCTCCAAATTCCCTTTGGAACAAGAATGGTATGTGTATATTGGGTCCAAGCAAATCTCCTGGTTATTGCAGAGGGACGGCCCCTGTGGTAAAAAAAGCTGTGAAAACAAAGTGCTGAGCAAACCACTATCCAGTTATCTCTAAGTTTTCTACGGACCGCGTTTGAGATTTTTGAGATTTTTGAGAAGGGGCCCAGTTACAGTTCAACCTGATGGGAGAGTCTACTGTGGACGTGGCTTTCATGGCCCCCTTATTCCAAACGCTGAGGGAAATGCTAAAGAAAACTCTGATAAGGGCGCCCGGGTGGCACAGTGGTTAAGCGCCTGCCTTCGGCTCAGGGCGTGATCCCGGCGTTATGGGATCGAGCCCCACATCAGGCTCCTCCGCTATGAGCCTGCTTCTTCCTCTCCCACTCCCCCTGCTTGTGTTCCCTCTTTCGCTGGCTGTCTCTATCTCTGTCAAATAAATAAATAAAATCTTTAAAAAAAAAAGAAAACTCTGATAAACTATGTGTGTGTGTATACATGTATGTTTTTATATGTATATATAATGAAATATGGACACTCTTTATGTTGATTCATAGATATACTTTAAAAATACACATTTAAGTACATAATTATATACTTATATATTTATATGTAATACGTACTTACACAGTCTATATAATCCATATCTTAGATATTTAAATTTATACTTACGTAAAGTACATACCGGATATAAAGTACATTTTCCTTTGCACGTATGTACATATATATTTTTAAATGGACCTTTAATGGATACTGATTAAATAGGACTCGCTTGCTGTATGGTTGACGCGGAACAAATACCTATTTAAATAAGAGCTTAAAAAATCAACGCCATGTCTAATTTGGCCGAGAACTAATTTCCATATTATTTAATAATCAGCCCCGTCAAGATCTCCTCTCCGAGACCTGCAAGGTGCAAGTAGGGCCGCCCTGGGAGAGTCAGGACTTTCGCCAGCGTCCGCGAAGAACACGGATGTGCTGATGGAGACCGCTCGGTGAGCAGGGCACTGTTCTAGGTGATGAAGGACGTAGGAAAACGAACACCCACCTGCCACTTCCTGGGCTGTTCTTCGCTACCAGACAGCCTGCTCAGTGCCTTTCTTGCCTCACCCCTTTCATCCTCTCAGGAGGGTTATGAGAAGGTACTGCCCCATTTTACAGATGTCAGAGTTGAGTCTCAGAGGTGCCAGCCCAAAGGCGCACAGCGATGCGGTGGCCGGGCCAGGTCTGAGACCCACGCTCAGTTACTGGACTGCCCCACTACCCTCCCAGCTCTGCCTTCAAACTGCTCACCAAAGGCAGGAGGCTGAATGCGCATGAACTGGCGTGGGCAAATGAAAGCCGTCGAATGCTTCCATATTCTTAATTTTGGCCTTGAAGCGGGGAGGCAAATGTTGCGGACTCTCCAGAGGAACGGGTGGGAAGAAACATTTCATTGCTAAATCAGGCAACACTAATTAATTATAAACGACGAATGGAGGTTCCCTGTCATTGTTCATGACACCATGTCTTTCCACACCCCTGGGCCTTCATAGGCTCTGTTCCCACCGCCTCGAATGCCTTCCCCTCTCTCCTGCCTTCCTGACTGTCTCAGACAAACGTGCCTGCTCCCCTGAATGTGAGGAAAATCTTTTTCCAAATCCATTTTCATTTGCCCTCATTGCTTTCTTAAGAATGTTCAGTAGCTCCCTCCTGCCTCTAGAATAAAAAAAAGTCTGTCAGATGTGGAGCTCTAGGGGGTGAGGAACAAATGTCTGCTGCTCAATCAGCCTCCTTCTAACTAAGGTCAGTGGGAGGGAGGCAAGTGGTTGCATGGCCAAAGTGGCCCCTAATCCCCACTGCCCTGGGGCCATGCTCTTGGCAATGTGATTTTCTTGCTCCTTCCATGAAGAGGTGAAGTATATTTACCCCTTCCTTGAATCTGGCTGGACTTGTGACTTGCTGTGGCCAAAAGAAGGTAGTGGAAATGTGGAACTTACCCCTCAAGAGGACTTGTAGCCTCTCCCTTCTCTTGAGAGCCTGCCTAGATGTCATGTGGACAAGCCTAGGTGAGCCTATTGAATGATGAAATACCTGCAGACTGTTACCCCTGGTGCCCTGGCTGGCAGCCCTCTGTCCTCCAGACATGTGAGAGTGGCCATCCTAAACCAGTCAGCCCCCAGCCAGGCTGCCAGCTGACCGTGGTTGCATGGGTGAGCCCAGTCACAAAGCTGAGCTCAGTCCAGATCAGCACAGCTGCCCAGTTGACCTATAGAGGTGTGAGCAATAGTCAATGCTCATTGTTTTGAGCTCCTGAGTTCTGGGATGATTTGTTACGTGACATTCTTTGGCAATGGATAACTCATACATACTGTGGACTAGCAAGGCTAGAGGGACATCCCATGGTTAACCCATGGGGGATTGCGGTTCAAACCTGGACTGCCATGATGATTGCATCGGGGCTTCCTCAAACAGCTGCAGTGGCCGTGGAGGGGTCCGAGTGAACACCTGAGGCACTGCCCTGACCCTGGGGATCTCCAGAGACACAGCCCAGGCACACCCCTTCTTTCCACATTGCTGGCCTTTCACTAGAGTGATTCGGTCATCTCTCTGGCCCTTTCTAGCCTAAAGCATGTCCCTCTTTATATAGGTCATTCAAGGCAGACTGTAGGATATCCGGAGTAGTATGAATACAATGACTCCCATTTATTGATGCACGTTGGGCTGGGCACTGTGCCGAGAGACGTGTGTTCATTATTATATTTACGCCTCACGATAAACTATTACTGTCCCCATTTTAAAGAAGAGAAATCTGAGGCATCAGGATAAGGAGCCACTTTTCACACGGGAGGCAGAACCAGAATTAAAACTCAAGTCTGCTCCTTCCAAACCCCTGCTCTTACCCTTGACTATCATCTATTCCTGACTAACAGAAAAGTGCAGATAGAAAGCGTGATGGTTCATTTTTTGTGTCAACTTGGCTGGGCCAAGAGGTGCTCAGATGTTTGGTCAAACATTATGCTGGGTATTTTTGTGTGGGTGTTTTGGATAAGAAAATTGGTGGCCTTTAGGTAAAGCAGATTGTTCCCTAGACTGTGGGTGGGCCTCACCCAATCAGTTGAAGGCCTAAATAGAACAAAGAGAATGACCTTCCTGAGCAAGAGAGAATTCTCCAGCAGACTGCCTTGGACCGGAACTGGAACCCTGGCTCTCCTGGGTCTCCTGCTTGCTAGCCCACCCTGCAGATTTTGGACTTGCCAGCCTCCATCATTGCGTGAGCCAATTCTCTATAATAATCTCTTTCTCTTTCTCTACATATCTTATGGGCCCTGTTTCTCTGGAGGACCCTGACTGATACAGAAAGGAACTGAATAATTAACCCAGTTTTCACTGGTTCTTTAGTTCACTCATTTGTTAGTACCATTGGCTCAAGTTTTCTGGTACAGTGTTGTCTGTTACTTTGTGACATGATCTCTGTTGGTGGCAGAATATGCTAACTGATCACCAAGCTCCTTTTCTTTTCTTCCTGGGATCCAGTGAAGCTCCCTTTCCCAGCCTCTCTTGCGCTGGCAGGCAGCCATGTGACCATGTGACTACATTATGCTAATGTGATGGGGCCACACAGGACGTCTGCCGCTTCGGGGCATGAACACTGCAGGTGAGTGCTTATCCATGCTCTTCTGCCTCCTGCAGTTGGATGCGGACAAGCGTGGTAACCCTGAAACAAAGTGTCACAGATGCAAGAAGCCCACGTCCCTGAATCGCGGCTTGGAGGGGAGCTGTTGCACTAGGAATACGTGGAGGAACTGGTAGGCGAATGATAAATAGCTTTTATTGTGTTAAGCCTCTAAGATTTGGGGATGCATTTGTTACAGCTGCTGGAATAACCTGAACTAGTAAACTTCACTTTCATTCTTATTGAATGGTTCTACCATATTACTGGCTGCTGCCCGATACCTTTTCTGGAAGGAGAAATTCAAGTAGTAAGTAAGTGAAATAAATGAACGTGAAGGGAACCATAAATACCGAGGAGATGTTTAGGGGACCACAAGGATGTTGGGTGACAAGGATCAGAGCAAGGCCATCCTTGAGGAACAGGAGAAAAAGTCCGTCTTGTCTGATCTCTTATTCTCTCCGCTCCTCTCAGGTTCGTGTGGCGTGCGGGAGGGCCTTTGGGCATTGGCAGATTTAATACGCACTCTGGGGCTGGTGGGTAGGAGTGCTTCTGCTAACAGCACTGGGTCTGGCTGATGTGTTGGTGCTTCTATTTTGGCTTTAAAATACCACCATATTAAATGAATAACCAATACATTTAATGAATAACACGACGAATCTCATACAGCCACCACCCAACTCTACCAAAGCCAAATGTTTTTCATACTTCGGATTTCTTTGTGTGGGTAACATACTATCATTTATTCAGTCGGTCATCTATGGATAGACATTTGGTTGCTTTTATTCTTTAGGCCTGTGCATACATGTACAATTACTATTATGCCACATTTGATTAAACTTTTTTTGAGGATCAGCTTAAAGAAAAATACAGATACTCCCCCCCCCCACGAAACTGCTTAATATATCTCTAAAAAAATGATAGAATCCTAAATAACCACAACACCATTATCACACATAATATAATTAACAAAACGGTAGTTGGTTTTCGGGGAGAGCAGGAGACAAAGCCATTCCTGTGATGGTAAGACTGAAAACTGAGGCAGCAGCGGTGTGCAGAGAAAACAGGAAATTGATTCAAGAGACATTTAGGGAATGGGCATTATTCAGCAAGATTTGTGATATAATGAACACTTCTAATGTCAGTCTCTTAAGATACCTTCAGTTAACGCATGAGGGTAAATTAAATCTCTTTCGACCGTATACCTATTTTCATTCTATTATAGACTATATAGTTTTAAATTTCAAAGCATATGTCTTGAGGAAAATTAACCTTTGAGGGAACAGAAAGACTGGTAGAACGAAGACCATGTACCCTATTTGTCATGGAGGCTCTGGTCACACCAGAAAATTAAATGGCAGAACAAATACGTAGTACAGTTATGGTCTCCAGCCGAGTCCCCACCTTCCTGAGCAAAGCAAAGTGCGTATTTCTGTGCCTTACTAGTCAAGACATCCTGGATATTCGCATGACCAACGGCATCTGTAATTACAAGGGCACATTCCATGTATCTTATATTGGCATAAATTTTTTTAAGGAAATAAATCTTTACTGATACAATCAAAGCCCTCCCCGAGGCCACACCTCTCTTTGCTTCCTCAGAAGTGACCACTGTACAAAGTTGATGCTTGGAATGCATGTGCATGGTTTCCTATAATTACTTTATAATCAGTTATACATGAGCACATACGCCACTACTTGCTTGCTTTCAAACTCTATATAAATGTTTCATAGTATATAACCTCTTTAAAATCTGTGTTTTTCACTTGAATTTCTGAGGTTTATTCATAAATTCTGGTGCATTCATTTTTACTGCTGTGTAGTGGTCCATTTATAAATATGCTGCAATTTACTTATTCATACTCCTAGTAATAGGCATTTAGATTGTTTGCAATTTGCCTATTACAAATAATTGGAAAAGAAACATTCTTGTACGTTATTACCTTGTGCACATGTGTGACAGTTCCTCTGGGGTAGGTATGTTAGAGTGGAAACAGGTTTTTTGGATATGTATTACTTCCTGCAGAGTGGGAGAGTGCCAACACTTAGTATCGCCAGACTTGACCATTCGTGCATATCCAAACGCTGTGAAATGGTATCTCATTGTTTCATTTTGCAATTTCCTCATTGCTAGGAATGTTGAGCATCTTTTCACATGTGATTTAGCTCAGGTGTTCTGTTAATCATCTGCGCATAACTTGGTCCATTTTTTTCTATTGAGTTATCTTTTTCCGTTGATTTGTAGCTGTTCTTTATATATTTTGGATACTAACCCTTTGGGATCACAGAACTTGCTGTACCTATCTCCTAGTCTGTGGCTTGTCTTTTAACTTTGTTTATTGTGATTTTGAACCAAAATATCTAATCTAACTTGGTTTTCTCCATCTTATCCTTTTCCTTGTGGTTTTGTGTCTTGTTTAAGAAATCTATCCCTAGGGGCGCCTGGGTGGCACAGCGGTTAAGCGTCTGCCTTCAGCTCAGGGCGTGATCCTGGCGTTATGGGATCGAGCCCCACATCAGGCTCCTCCGCTATGAGCCTGTTTCTTCCTCTCCCACTCCCCCTGCTTGTGTTCCCTCTCTCGCTGGCTGTCTCTCTCTCTGTCGAATAAATAAATAAAATCTTAAAAAAAAGAAAAAGAAAAAAAAAGAAATCCATCCCTAGCCTAGGATCATAAAGATGTTTTCTTACATTTTAATTCTAAAAGATTTATATACATTTAGGTCAAAATTCTCCTAGAATTCATTTATGCTCAGTGTGTGGGGTGGACACGTATTTCCCCATATGAATAACTCGCACCACTTACTGAATATCCTTACACCATCATTTTTTCATTGTTTTTATTGCCATCTTGGTCATTTATTAAGATTCTTTTGTATGGCGGTCTGCTTCTGGGTTTTCTCTTCAGTTTCTCTGATCTTTTTTCTCTCTCTCTATGCTAAGCCTTCTGTCTCATGATTATTATGGTTTTATAATGTTTTGATATCTGGCAGGCAGAATTTCCCCATCTTGCTCTTATGGTTCATCTTCCCCTTCTCTTTTATTTCTTCTTTATATTCAGTCTCCTCCTCCTTCTTTGTCTTATTGTATTCTTGGCCCTTTGCTATTCCATATCAACTTTGGGATCATTTGGTCTAGTTTCACAGAAAAATACTATTGAGACTTAAGTTGAAATTGCGTTGACTTAACAGATTAACTTGATATCTTTCTATTTTTCCATCCTCCCATCCATGAACTTAGTAGGCAGCTCTATTCATTCAGGGTTTCTTTCATGTTTTCTAAATTTTATAATTTGCTCCTTAATATTCTCACATATCTTTCCTTAGATTTATAATTATTTCATTGGCTATGAGATGTGGCATGGTGTCAAATAAAAGAGATTATAGGCAGCATTCTTATTTCACCCAGCATTAAAGAGAACGCCATCAAAGTTTCAGCATTAAGAATAATGTTTGTAAACTGGTGGTTACCGAAGGGAAAGGGGTGGGAAAATAGGTGAAGGGAATTAAGAGGTTCAAACTTACAGTTATAGAATGGACAAGTCACGGGGATGAAAGGTGCAGCATGGGGAATATAGTCAATAATACTGTAATTGTGTTTCACAGTAATGGATGACTGCACTTATTACGGTGGGCACAGCTTAATGTATGGAGTTGTTGTGTCAGTATGTTGTGCACATGAAATTAATGTGGCATTGTGTGCCAGCTACATCCCTCCCCCCAAAGAAGAATGTTTGCTGTAGGTTTTTAATAAACAATTCAATTACTATCTCTTCAACGGCACCCAGGCTAGATTTTATCATATTCATTGGGATTTCATTCCAAAGGCTACATTTCCCAATTGCAGTTGGTTCCTTCTCATATTCATGTTCATTTTTGCTTGTTTCCCCATCATTTATTTTTCTTTTTAAATGGATGTTATCCTTATACTTATCCCTCTAAGCAAACTAAACATAACTTACTTTAATGTCTTTTTCAGGACTCTCAAACCCTAAGAGATGCTGAACTCTAGGAAACAAACTGAGGTTTGCTGGAGGGGAGGTTGGGGCGGGAGGGATAATTCGGTGATGGGATTAAGGAAGGCACTTAATGTAATGAGCACTGGGCGTTGTATGCAACTGATGAATCACTAAATTCTACCTCTGAAACTAATAAAAAAAAAGAAAAAAAGACTTCCCATAAAATTAATTTCACCCGATATGAAGTCATGTCTTGATTTTTAAAGTATGTTTGATGTGGGTCTTTTTTTTTTTTTTTTCAGATATTTTGGAATGTTAGTTTGTAGGCTAATTTTGAATTGGAGGGTTTTTGTTTTTGCTTTTTTTTTTTTCTTCCTTTTCTTTCTCTCTCTTCCTTTGGGCTCCTTTCCTGGTTATTGGTCCCATGGCTGTTTTAATGGAGTCCTTAGTTCTGTATTCCACAGCCAAGGCTTATAATAGTGTTTTAGGGCTCTGTTTTACAGAGATATGGGAGCCGAGGTGGATTCATTCAGCAAGCCAGTGGACAACTTGGCCAGGTTCATGGACATGAGGTTCCAGGCTCCAGTCTCCCTAGGTCTACGGATTCTTACACAGCCAGAGCTGTACAGCAGCTAGCTACTGTTTTTTCAGCCATCCTTTGGAAAGGATACTTGAATGTTACATGTATTGGAGCCGAAATGCAGAGATCAGTCATGTTTGCTGGCTCATGTCCAGGGCTCTCTCCAGGGGTAAGTAAGCCCAAAGGTTTGGATAGGGCAGCATGTACAGCTGCTTCTGGGGAGAACCCCAGATCTGCTGACAAGCATCCAGTACTTTCTGGAGAAGTGGAGAGGCTTTCCGTCTTTCTGACACTAGATGCTAGTCTCTCCAATCTTCCCACAGATCAACCTTGTTTCATGCATTCAGGCTGTGTTTGGATATAACTCCTCCTTTAATCCGCACGGCAGAAGCACAGGCATCAGGCTCTGGCCAGAAAGTCTAACCTTGAGCTACTGTTTTCTAGACTAGTCTTCTAGTCTACTTTCTTGTCAAAGTCTCAGATGAGAAATGGAATGGCTGAGAAAGATGGGTGAGGTCATCCACGGTCGGGTCATCCATTGACTCCTTTGGCATAAACTCTCCTCATTTTCTAGCTAGTTGGAGAACCTTTGTCTTAGCCCCCCTAGACATCCCTTTACCGACTTTCACAATTATATTTGTCGCCATTTAGGGAAGGCCTACCATGTGTCATGCTCTGAACCAAGTACCCTGTATGCGTGTCTCTAGTCCCTCACACAAACCTTCCAGGTGGAGTTTCAGGCCCATTTTACAGATGGGGAAAAGTATTCAGGGATTACTTAATCTATTCCAACCAATTAACACAGCACTACAATTGTCCATCGAAATCTACTGTATTTTTCCCCCTTAAGGAAAGAATTATTGCCACCCGAGGGCCATAAAAATCCCCCATATGGCATGCATAACATTAGTTTCCAAGGTGGAAATGACTACACCAACATACACAGATTTCTTTTACAGTCTCCAGAACTCCCACCTCTGTGTTCTGTCAGGTTTTTTTAGCTGAGGGAAAATGTTAAATAATGAAGATTTGCCTAATCCGGGTAGGGGACCGGAAATATTTAAAAAAGCAACTGTGTGGTATTTCACCAACGGCTCACGACAGCTCACAAAATTGAACTATGTTGGATTTCACTGCGCTCGGTTTGGGTAGAGAGATAGTTGGTTGCAAGCAGAGGCATTTGAGCTCATATCGGCTTATGAGTTTGTCTCAAAGCTCACATGAGAGAAGAAGTTAGATTTTTGTCTTTGAAAGCTCTTTGAATTTGATTAGCCAGGAGGTGATTTCAGAATTAGTTCATACAGACAGGAGGGAAAGATGTTCGTCTATTTCTAAACCGTTAAGTGTCACCTGGGTAAAGCATCCGTTTCCATCAACGTGCAAATATCCAACCAGAAATGGTCATTTTTCTCACATGTTCTTTTTTGGCCTGTTGCCTAGCGTTCTTCAAAATGAAATATGACTTCTAATAAGAAAACAAGTTAACCACTGAAAATCTTTCCTCTTTGAAGGTTTAGCTAATGCTATCAATCAAGTGAGCCCACGTAGAGACCCAAGTCCCTCGGCATCTGTTTATCTTTCCTCCTCCCCTCACCCCTGTCCTGGTGGCTTGAGTAATAAATGTCTTCTCTCTCCCTGAATTTATAGTAAACCCTTTGTGGCCAGGAATTGCTTCTAATCCAGAATCTCTTACTCTTTAGGGCTTATGAGAGAGAGAGCATGCGGCCCCATTGTGATGCCCCATAAATTCTGCCAATGGCAGGGATGACATTTCAGTGGCGAACACTTGTCAAAGAAATGCTATGCAAGAGGGATTTTTATGGACAGCAGCACGGTAATGGAATACAGATCTGCAATGCGTCACCAAACATTGACCTAAAACCGAGCAAGGCCGGGAGATTATTGACAAAGCGTGGGCTGCAAACCTTGGAAGAAGCAGGCCCCTCTAAAACGGACAGGTGTCAAGGCCACTCAACACGTCGGCGTGGCTGAGAAGGTCTGCCACCCATCCATCAACCAGCCAATCAACATGCATTGAGTGCCAGCAAGGAAGAACACATAATGCTAAATCCCGATACCACACAGGACATCGGTTATATCTATACTGCCTGTTACTGATGCTTATTAAATGTGGACTATTTTCTACCTTTTTGTAAGTTGGGTTACCCCTACTACTACTATATTATTATTTTGCTTGGCTGTCAGTATTTCTCTGATTGCAAGCTAGGAGGAAATTATACTCCCTTTACAAATTTCTCAACTGTGTTTCAAATATATCCCTGGAGCTCGGATACTGCAGGTAATTACTAAACGGTTCACAGTAGAATAAATACACTTGCTCTGCTTAAAAAGGCATAATCCTACAAAATCAAATTAAGCACAGGGCAAGAAATTCTAATATACATATCTCCTAAAAGCAGTTCTGCATATGCATGAAGTTTGCTTTCATAAACAGTCCTTGGCTGGGAGTGTTGCATATGTTCTTAAAGAAATGCACTCAGAGGAAAACCAGTTAAGAAAGAAGTACGGAGGGGGTGATAGGCTAGTTTAAAGTGTGAGGAAAGCCCAGGAGAGACCCTCTGCTATTAAACTCGGTTTCCCCGACCAGGAGAACACTTGGCTCACTTGCTGGAGAGTGCCCCCTGTAGTGCATTTTATTTTCTATTTCCTATAGCAATGCAAAGCCCACGATGGAGAGCCGCTGCGTTTTCCTGCCCAGCAATTGCTTCTGAGTTCTAAGCTGCCTTTGAGGCCACCAGTGTGGCTGGGAGAGCAGCAGCAGCAAGCTCATTGCTGGTCAACATCCATCAGCCCTTTAGCGGAGTTTCGGAGTGCGCTGAAACTAGCATGTCTCAAGAGCCCCCGGGCTGCCTGGCAGAGATGGGTGTTGGACTGGGAGCACATGCCCAGAGGAGAACACCTGAAGAAACCAGCATGCCTTGGCGGCTGCACAACTGCCCAGAGACTCATGCTGGATTGGTAGTAAGCAAAGCTCCAGCCAAAGGCAGGTGCTGGGCTCGAGACTCCCAGAGCCCCCGGGGTAACAGCACTCCCTGCGTGCAACGGGAGAAGGGTCCTCATCGACGCCTCGGGTCCAGTTTCTGACCCTATCACAAAATCTGTCCTCCTTTCTCCTAGCAACCTGTATAAACCATTCGTGTACACCTCTTCCATGAAGCCTTCTTAGAATGCTGCCCCTGTCCCAGTCTCTAACTCCTAGCTCAGGTGTCTAGGCTATCTCCTGAACATGTCTGACCTCCTGGCTCCCCCGCTCCACCTAAATTTACCCCTTCACTCCACCAGTTACCTTCATTCAAATCCTCGACCACATGCCGCCTCTTCAAGGAAGCCTCTCTCAGCTTCTCCAGCCGGAGATAATTTTGCCCTTCCCCGTGCTCTCCAAGGCGTCTTTGTTACGAGGCAGTGCATGCAATGGCCCCCTCACTGGTGTCAGATCCTGTCTCCACCACTTACTAGCTGTGTGACCTTGCATGAGTTACCTAGCCTTTCTGTGTCTCCATTTTCAAAAAGGGGATAATCCTGGTAATTGCTACTCCAAAGGGTTATTATGAGAATTAATTGAAGGGATACATGCAAAACACTTAAAAGAGTGCCTTGAACATAGCAACCATTCAACAGGCATTAGCTTTCCTTGTGTTATTTTAGCCCTGGCTGTGGGCTTAGTACTGTGGTGATCTGGGTATCTGTCTCTGTTCCTAGGACATCTGGCAAGCTCCTCAGAAGCTTGCACACCAATACTGATAGTGTCATAAATACCTAACTAAATTACACCCTATTATTTTTATTTTTTTTATTTTTTATTTTTTTTAAAAGATTTTATTTATCGACAGAGATAGAGACAGCCAGCGAGTGAGGGAACACAAGCAGGGGGAGTGGGAGAGGAAGAAGCAGGCTCATAGCAGAGGAGCCTGATGTGGGACTCGATCCCAGAACGCCGGGATCACGCCCTGAGCCAAAGGCAGACGCTTAACCGCTGTGCCACCCAGGCGCCCCTACACCCTATGCTTTTTAAACATAGTTCTTATTATGGAAAAAAATCAGAGATTACAAAAGTAGAGTGAAATCTCAGGTACCCATTTTAGGCTTTAACAATTACTAACCCATGACAATGTTATTCTCCGTATTCTCCCACTCATTCTCCTTCCTCCTGCCCTAGGCCCTACATTATACAGAGGAAAATACCAGGCAAATATTTCACCCAGAGGGAATTTTTAATAAGCGTATCCTACACTCATGGGAAGGTTGCTGAATTCAACGTCTCCTTGTGCCAGGAGGGAATTACCTCCAGGACAGACCCAACCTTTTGGACCACAGATCCTCTCAGTGCCACAGGCTCGAACTTTGACCCACCTTCTTTCCAGAAGCATTGACAATGGTAAGTATGCTTTGAGAGGCCATGATTTGAACTGGTACCATCCGGTCTTTGTAATAACAGACCATGGAAGATGAGGACCTTCGAGCATGACTTGGTAATTGGGAAAAGCCCCATTGGTGGGTCAAAGTGGGTCGGGTCCTGTGTCTTGCATCAGTGGCTTCCTAACAGGCCAGGATCATATGTGCCTGACTGATTAGACTGTGTCTCAGGCGATTGGACACTTGGGAATATTCACCATTGACAATGAAAAATTGTATTGCAGTAAGCCCTGATTAGTCCCTGTTAGAGGATTTTAGCCAGTTTCAAATTGAACTTTCAAGAGCAAGTTTGAAGATGAAAGTATTTAAAATAGAAGCCATCTCTGTTTTTGGTTTTGTCTTTCTTGTTTGTGTATTTAAAGAATATTCTTACAGCATATCCCACAAGAAGACTTGCTTGGGGAGGTTGTGTTTGGGTTCAGAAAATGGGATATGCCCGGGTAGGGGTGGAAACCATTGTGTTGGTTGTATTTTTGTGCCTGAATCAATCCGTCAAAGATTAATTTCGTATCTACTAGCTGCAGGGAGGAGGCAAGTGGCACACCCATTGGTACTGCCCTGCTATCGTGTGGACGAATGAAAATCAGCCATGCCGAAGCCAGGCACTCCCTCTCGGTCCCTCTCGGTACAATGTTCCACACCACCATCACCAGTTATGTCTCGCCTCTGGCTTAGTGACATCTATTTGGTACCTTCACATCCCTATGTCTGGAAATGGTTTATTTGCTAAGGGTATGGCAGGATCTAGGATTGTTAAGTCACGGAAGGTATGAGACGCTTTGTGTCAGAAATTCTCAGACCTTTGTGAAACGTCCTCATCCCCTAAACACACTTTCAAACACGCATGATAATTTTAAAGCAGCTTTGGAAGTTGATAAAGAGCAAGCTGTGCTATCGGACATCAGCAACGATCTTTTTAAAATGTTGCAAATTTAATTTTTTTTCTTCTTTCTTCTTTTCTGTAGTTGCCAAGCCCCCAACCCATGTGCACTTCCTGCACCCCAGACATACTCTGGTCAACTTGCTAATTGTAAGGACATAGTCTAAGCTGCCTGGTCCACTGGGGACCTGTCCCTGGCTCCTCTCTGGCCATCAAGCTTTCTGTCTTTTATAATAAAAATGATGCTTATAAAAGAATATGGTACAATTTAGATTTAGAAACATGTCTGAAGCTGGGTTCAAGCGTTGGCTCTGACACATACTAATTGACCAGAAATTCATGCAACCTTGCTGAGCCTATTTCTTTATCACTGAACAGAGAATGGCAACATTTATTTTATCTACATGAATTTGCCATGGGAAGTAAAAGTGATGTCCACATATTGCTACATTATTAATTGAAGTTCGTGTGTTCTCATGAACTTCACCCAAGAACATCAATAATAGGCAAGCCCTAGGTTTAAAACCTAGTTGATTTTGAGGGAGCAAGTCACGCATCTTTATTTCTTATTAGCAATCAACCACCCAGACGTCAATTTTACTTCGGAAAAAAGAAACTACATATTTACATGTTTAGTAGCAGGAGAGGCTGAAGAAGAGTCACCACTTTGGATGGACCATTGAGTAGTTTAACATGATAGGGATTCCAGGCAATTCTTCAAGCCCATGAGTTGATAATACAACATTGTATATTTGGAAGCGGCTAAGACATCTGGTCTTAAAAGTCCCCAACACAAGAAAAAGTGTTTTTTTTGTTACTATGTATGGTGTCAGGTACCAACTCGACTTAATGTCGATATGGTGATCATTTTAAAATATGCAATTATTGAATCACTATGTTGTACACCTGAAGTTAATAAATGTTATGTATCGATTGTACCTCAACTAAAAAAATACTTCAAACCTTTGCCATAATGCTTACTGTTTCGTTGAAAGGAGCTACATGAGCTCTTAGAGGTTATAGCGGAAACACTTTTCAAAAACATGTGGACGCGGAGCAGAGGGCACAATAGTTCTCTTCAACAGATCAAGTGACATGAGCGTGTTTTAAATCATCTTGTGGTGGGTTGAAAAGGATTTCTTCTTATTTCTACTTTCTTTTATCTTTAAGAAAGTGGCAAATAACTCCCAGTTCAACAGACCAAAATAGTCAAAAGACAATTTTAGGGGAACATTGCCGTAATAACAAAATCTAAGAATTTAGGAGAATGTAGCTATGAAAGAGAAAAATCACAATATAATTTAGTGAAGCACTGAGCTTATTTTCTTGGTGATGTTGAAGCTTTACAAACAAAGCAGAGTCAAATGAACCCCCAAATCTCAAGTCAAAGCACAGCCCACGAGGCCCAGTTTACCTGTTGAACCAGTCGTCTGTGTATCGAGGGTAAGGATAGGGGTCGTTGCCGCTGAAGTCGTAGCTCGCCTCGGCGTTCTGAAAAACACGAGGTGTCTCGTTAGTTCAATCAAGCCAGACGTAGAAGCAAGAGAAAATGCCGTGAGACACGACCGTTTCATGTTTACGGCCCTCTGTGGAGTGCTGTGTTAGCGTTCTGCTCCGGACCAGCCCTCACAAAATGGTGCCAGAGCGGGTGTGTGCTTGGATCTCTCTGTTCTCCCTTTATCCTCTTTCCAGGATTCCTCATCCCGTTCTACTTCAGGCCCTCAAAGAACTAGCAAATTTGAGTCCTGTGCTCTCCAGGACTGTCTCCATCTTAAGTTGAGTTACCACCTGTGGGTAAGTGAGGTGCACCTGGAATCCAGGACTTAGTTTTCCTTGGATTGATGGTCAGAAGGTTCGAGATCTTCTGTCACAAGTGAGGCAACCTTGCAGTTTTCTTGCTTTTTGCAGGAGGCTCACTTCCAGCTCGCGGCTTCGGACTGACATAGGCTTGTCTCCTGTATACTTATGGGTGCGAAACCCCACCCGAACCCCTGACATCGGCGCGATATCAACCTCATTTACTCATTCAACAAATGTCAGTAAGAGTCTAACATATGCCAGAGACTTTTCCAAATATGGGACTGTGGTAGCGACATCCGTAACCTCATGTAACTTACAGCCCAGTTGGGGGGACAGACATCAATCAAACGATGAAACAAGTAAGTAGATGATAACAAACTGGGAATACTCTTACACTCTACAGTATTCAGTTTGAAGCTTAAATTCTATGCATTCAGGGGCGCCTGGGTGGCACTGTGGTTAAGCGCCTGCCTTCGGCTCAGGGCGTGATCCCACTGTTCTGAGATCGAGCCCCACATCAGGCTCCTCCGCTAGGAGCCTGCTTCTTCCTCTCCCACTCCCCCTGCTTGTGTTCCCTCTCTGCTGGCTGTCCCTGTCAAATAAATAAATAAAATCTTTTAAAAAAAATTCTATGCATTCAACACCTCCACTTTTCCCATTGAGAGTCCTTCCTCCACAGAAATCAATTCCATTTCCACTTAAGTCGTTTTCCATTTAGGTCTTCAGTTGATCAACCTTTGATTTTGGTCCACGATGGGAGATGATTAGGGAGTCACCTTTTGGTGACTAATCCATCCCTTCCTGCTGTCTTCTTTGCTTGCCTGGGATGCTGAAAATGAGAATACCATTTTTCTCTGCTTTGATTTTGAGTTCTGCAGTAAAGCTCCGGAAGGTTTCCTGGTCCACAGTACACAGTGGGCTGGAAAGCATTGGGTTAGATGTATATTCCAGTGTGGGCATTTCTCGATTCCATGGGTCCTGAGGCATTTTCAAGAATTGTGCCCTTTCGTGAGGTAAAACATTTCAGTTTGCAAACCTGATGTATTAGTGGCATAATGTTTTTAAGAACGCGTTGATGCATTCCATTAGTTTGTGTTTCCATTTGTTGCATGACAAAGGGCAATTAGTCACCAGTAGTTGTACTAATCAGAATTATAATACTGATTTATTTATATAAATGTTGTGTTTGGGGTAGATGTCACCTTGAAAAAATTAAAAAAAAATTTCCCAAGCTTTTATTTAAATTCCAGTTAATTAACATATGGTGTATCAGAAGTTTCACATGTAGAATTTAGTGATTCATCACTTACATATAACACCCAGTGCTCATCACAACAAGTGCCCTCCTTAATACCCATCACCCTTTTAACGAGTCTGTAGTTACGAGTCTGTTTTCTGGTTTGCCTCTCTTTTCTTCACTCCTTTGTAATCTGTTTTGTTTCTTAAATTCCACGTATGAGTGAAATCATACAGCATTTGTCTTTCTCTGTCTGACTTATTTCTCTTAGCATAATACTCTCGAGCTCCGTCCACATTGTTGCAAATGGGAGGATTTCATTCTTTTTGATGGCTAAATAATATTCCATTGTATCTATATGCCACATCTTCTTTATCCATTCATCAGTCGATGGACATTTGGGCTCTTTCCCTAATTTGGCTATTGCAGATAATACTGCTATAAACATCAGGGTGCGTGTATCCCTTTGAGTTAGTATTTTTGTATCCTTTGGGTAAATACCTAGTAGTGCAATTGCTGGGTCATAGGGTAGCTCTATTTTTAACATCTTGGGGAACCTCCATACTGTTTTCCAGAGTGGCTGCACCAGCTTGCATTCCCACCGACAGTGTGAGAGGGCTCCCCTTTCTCTGCACCCTCGCCATGTCTGTTGCTTCCTGAGTTGTTACTTTTAGCCACTCCGACCAATGTGAGATGGTATCTCACTGTAGTTTTGATTTGTATTTCCCTGATTTGAGCATCTTTTCATGTCTGTGGGCCATCTGTATGTCTTCTTTGGAAAGACGTCTATTCATGTCTTCTGCCCATGTTTTAGTTGGATTATTCATTTTTGGGGTGTTGAGTTCGATAAGTTCTTTATAGATTTTGGATACTAACCCTTTATCAGATATGTCATTTGCAAATATCTTCTCCCATTCTGAAGGCTGTCTTTTAGTTTGGTTGACTGTTTCCTTCACTGAACAGAAGCTTTTTATATCTTGAGGAAGTCCCAATAGTTTATTTTTGCTTTTGCCTCCCTTGCCTCAGGAGACACGTCTGGTAAGAAGTTGCTATGGCTGATGGCAGAGGTTGCTGGCTGTGTTCTCCTCTAGGATTTTGAAGGATTCCTGTCTCACTTTTAGGTCTTTCATCCACATTTATTTCTGTGTATGGTGTTAAATTTTTTTAATTTAAGAATTTTGGGGGCACCTGGGTGGCACAGCAGTTAAGCGTCTGCCTTCGGCTCAGGGCGTGATCCCGGCATTCTGGGATCGAGCCCCGCATCAGGCTTCTCTGCTAGGAGCCTGCTTCTTCCTCTCCCACTCCCCCTGCTTGTGTTCCCTCTCTCGCTGGCTGTCTCTATCTCTGTCAAATAAATAAATAAAATCTTAAAAAAAAAACAATTTGGGGCTTTATGGAGGTATAATCGAAACACTTCACAGTGTAACGATCTTGGGCAAATGCAGACACCTGTGATCACATCACCACGACCAAGGTGCTAAAACACATTCATCACCTCCCTACATTTCCTTGTGTCCTTTTGTGTCTGTGTGTTATTTTTGATTTTGCCTTGGCGAAAACCTTTAACATGAGCTCTATCCTCTTACCACAGTTTAAAGTATATAATACCATATTGTGGGCTGTGTTGCACAGCATAGCACTAGAACTTACTCATTGGCATAACAGAAACTTCACACCCATTGAAAACCAATTCCTCATTTTCCATCTTCCCCTACCCCATTCAAAATTTGGACCCATCCTTGTATCTTCAGTGTTGAATAAGCTTATCCTTTGTTCTAGAATCCAGGTCTTCCTTTAATACCTGGATATCAGAGAGGACATCCTTCTGTCTCCTCTGGCCTTAATCATTGGCTGCAAATGATCTGCTCCTCCTTTTCCCCTTAGATCCCAAACTACTCTCTTTTACCTTTTTAAAGAGTTTAATTCTCGATCTGGTCTATATTTCCTGTTTCTGGGAGACCCACTCAGATTTGGCATGTTTTTTGTTTTGTTTTTTACTTTTCTTCAACTATTTGGATTTCAGTTCTTTTGAGGGATACTATTTTGAAATAGTAACTATGTTCAGTTACCCCTAACCTTCTCTAAATTTTTGGGACAAGAGCATTCTTAGGTAGTGTTGGATAAAGGGAGAATTTTTGGGACAAGAGCATTCTTAGGTACACTATGGAGAGAAATCCAAGTTAGTCTTTTTTCTTTTGGGTTTCAAAGCTGAGGTTGAAACTTCAGCAATATATTTGGAAGACTATTTGCTAAGCCTGGTTTGTTTCTCCATAGGAGAAGAGTCGCCTGGTCTAAGGCAAGTTGAATGGAAAATTCACAAAGTAGCCATCGTGGGACCCCTAGAAGGGACGTGGAGTGCTACCTCTTTCTTCTGAGCTGTGTTCTGGAGCGGGAAGGAGGTATGTTGGAATGTCCAATCTTGGAGAGGTCTGGGACTCATCTTAGAGCACGGGTATTTTGCTACTGGTCAGCAGGGGCTCTCAGGGGTGTCTTAGCTCAGGCACTTGGGCTGGCCCCACCCTGCGTTCCTCTGACCATCAGTATGGAGCAGCAGGCAGCAGGAATATTCTGTGGGAGGCTGAGGGTGGTGAGAGGGTGACAGTGAGAACCAGCTGGCCTAGAAATTTCAGGGGTCAGGACACTGAGGATCCAAGTTTCAGGCAGGATCCGCATGGACTGACAAATAAGGCCAGTGGGAAATGGGGGTGCAGGAGTGGAATCTAGGGGTACAGATGATGAGACGCAAAACCCAGCACCCCTGCGCCCTCTCCTAATGCTGTGCTAGTTCTTCGAGGCTCAAGGACAATCCTGGAGACAGGAGGGTGGCGGCAACACCTGAGTTGACCAAGGTCAAATTCTGCCTTGAGTGAGCACAATTAGGCTGGACAGATAGAAGTTAAATTCCATTCGAGAAAAGAAAAGTTGGAATTTTCTGCACCTCTGTGTTTGCTGCCTGATTGCCTGGTTCACAAGTTTTTCACTCTGGTTCACTTTTCTGGTGGGTAATCATTACCCGTGGTCTGGGCTGAGGCCTCTGGGCTCCAACCTGGTTCTGGAGAAAATCGCTTGCCCTGGGGTGGGTAGGGGCTGGAGAGGGCACTGCACAGATCTCACAGCAAAGCTTGCAACCAAGAATCCACGGAACTCTGAGACCATTTTTCTAAGAAGGGAAAGAGCACGTATTGCCTGGGGTCAAATTCCCCTGTGAGTGTGGAGGTGGGTGGTGACTTACGAACTCAGTTTTGTTGTCTTTCAATTAATTTGATGACCAATGCTTAATTCCTTGTGTAACAGTCTACCCTGAGTGTTAACGAAGGCAAACAGTGGTGCTTGTTTGGCTGTAGGTCTTTTGGCCAAAAATCAGATGGTTTATAGCAAGAAAGAACAGTGAGCAATTTTTTGTAAGCGTTCTGTTTATACTTTTACAGCCAAGACCGAATCATTTATGGATTTGAATTACAATGTTGCCTTCCACAAAATTATTTGTGTACGCGAATAAATTAAACTGGCCTTGAGTTATGTTGGAATTTTCTAAAATAGCCATTAAGGTGAACATTTGGGGGAAGTGGTGTCTCTGTAAATTTAATGCTCTGGTCGTCCCACGCTAAGCCAGTCACTTGTTTTGGTTTGAATTCTTCCATAACTTCCTTTGCAAATGCATTAGTCTATTTTCTTGCTTTAGAAAATACTAGCTGTTTAGTGAACATAATTTAATCATTGATGATTCAGGATCAGGGTGATTCAGAGTCATCACGAAGAACTTGAATTATCATTGTACCATCGCACGGAAAGTGAGAAGACTGGACTGAATCCAAACTGACCTCAGGGCTTCCCTGGAAGTTATTTCTCGAAGAAACTTCTGATAATGGCTCATTTCTTTTATAAGAGTTGAGTACAAGAGGGAAAAAAAAGCCCTGTGGTATTTAATAATGCTAAGGCTTAATTTCTGAATATTTGAAAGCATAGTCAGAAATCAAGACTAGACTAGCCCATAGAAAGGAACTTTAATGATTATGACTTTGGCTGTTGTTCGTACTGTGCATGTTTCCATCAGATGATTGCTTGCACACTAAGCTAGGAAAGGACAGGAAGTTACTTACTTTCAAGAAGTCTTTTTACTTCTTCTGTCTGAGGTGGTACCTTTGTGCGGCTCTCAGAGTCACAGGCTGACAGATGGCATGCGTCGGATGCCAGGGCTGGTCTCCCTGTGCAAGCCGGTGGTGAACGCAGTGACAGCCATGCCCCTTGCTTTAACACTCTCAGAGACTCTTCTAAGACCCCCGAGACTGAACCTGTTTCTGGTACTGCCCCTCTTCCTCCCCAAATCTGGAATTTAATGCCTCTGGGATCCGAGAACTTTCCTTGCTGGGTTGTACACGACAAATGTGTCTGTAGGCATCAGCTTGGAGTAGAGAAAAGGAGAGAGGCCTTCAAATCAGGCAGATATGGTTTCAAACCTAGGCTGTTTGGTCTTGGCAATTTTCTTGCTTTCTGGAAACCACAGTTTCCTCATCTTTAAAATGCAGATGATCAAACTGTGAGTACCCTGGTTGCTGTGAGGATAAAATGAAAGAACCGTTGTAAGCTGGCAAGTGCACTGGCCAACAGCGTGGGCATTCTCTCACCTCTGATTTCTTCTTCTGTGTCCTTTGCTTTCTTTGATCACCTATAACAAGAGTCACAAAATATGGCACGTGCCAAATCCAGCCCTCTCCCTGTTTTTGTAAATAAAGTTTTATTGGCACACAACCATGTCTATTTGTTTAATTGCCAGTGGCCGCTTCCATGCTATAACAGCAGACTTGTGACAGAAGCCCACAAAACTTAAAATATTTACTACCTTTTAGAGAAAGATTTGCCAACTCTTCCCTGTCAGCCTAGGCCTCTTGGGTTCCCAGGCTGCCCTCTGAGAGCCTGCGGCCTACCCTATCTCCCCCAATCCTTGTCTTCCTGAGGGGCCCCTTTGCTCTGAGACATACCTGTCCCATGTCCCAGTCCTTCTAGGTGGGCTGCGCCTGTTGGAAAGGAATCTGATATCAACCAGCCTCACTACACTGATGTTTACCTCTCCTGGGTCTCACGGTGGGTCCGCAGGTGTGACTTTGGTCAGAAACGGATAGGGGCTCTCATGGAGGCAGAGGAGAGCACCCGGCTGAGATGGCGGGGAAGCCCCACCTTTGTTTCCACCAACTCCGTCCATCACTGGTTGAGGGCTGCTTCTAGGGGCAACAGCCCTCTAGTTCTTTGTCTTTCCATCTACAAGTGTCCCGTCTGGGCCTGTGGTCAGAACATCACTCTCGGCAGAGAGCAGCAGGCGCTTGCCGTGAACAGCCCTCCAGCACGCAGAGGTGATCGCCAGGTGAAACGGGTACATACGGTGTGTGCCGCACAAGGCCTTACCCATTTTCATTTTTGTGATGCTGCACTGACATTCTTATAATACCAAGCTTTTGTAATAGGCCAACACCGTTAACATGGGGGGCCGCTGCTGCATGAGTGAACAGATATTTTTAGAGCACAGAGGAACAACCTCTGTGGTCTGATTACAAAATTAGGAAAGTGGTATCTTTAATCAGGGCTGCCATGGACAGTTGCTCAGGTTGTGCCTTGCATAAGGGCGCATACCGAAGGGGAGCAATTAAATGCTGCACTGGACTCCATAAGCCCCGGGGCAGGGCTTTAAAAAATCATTGGCCAGCCCTGGGGGGTTGGGTACTCTTTTCTCATCTGTTTGCCCAGAAGGAGGGTGCTGTTTTGCAACTCACGCACCAGGAGGGAGTGCTTTTTCAATTTCACACAAATGCATGTAAGTATGACCACATCTATGAACCATGGCAAGAAGTAGATCTCCCTAGTTAGCATCATATATAAGCTCAGACCTCAAAGAAATTGTATGAGGGAGATAAGACGTCCCCTGTGAAATGGCAGGTAATATCAGACTTAACTAATATCTCAAACAATAGGAGAATTATGAGAACAACACGGCATATGATTAATCACCAGTGAGATTCCAACAGCTATAGGAACTCAGAACAAGAGAGTACATCCATCCCATTTGTCCCTTTATTCTGGCTTCTTCTTTCCCTGAAGGCGTTTAACCAAATAACCCAGCTAGGAGCTATGTAACCGTATTAGCTGAAATTGCACTGCGCTCATGGACTAATGAAAGAGAAATGAGCTTCCCCAGATAGACTTGCAGACTGCAACCATATTGCCCCAGACCAAAGCTCATCTGTATGGAAACTGAGCAGCAAAATAGCCCAGTCCATTAGAGTCTAAAGAATTTTGCTATTGTGCCTACTTGAATCAAAGATGGTCATGGCTGAATGTTCCCAACTGTGCCTATTTTGATTTTCCTCAAATAATTCTCCCACATGCACTGCTTTAACGATAATGTTCAGCTCACTTTTGACTGAAACCAACGTTAAAGGGATTTATGTCTATATTAAGTCTGGCTGTAAAACTTAATGAAATTTAACATTTCTCCTGCAGTCAGAAATTAAAAAAAAAAAAGATGCATAGTCAGAAAATTGTTTGAAATCTTTGTTTTATACCCCTGAGATGGCCAGAGTTGTGCATTTTTCCAGCCATGGAGTGTTCTCCGGTGGTGGACTTGACGCCTCCTACCATCACTTCCTTCTTCCTCCGTAAATTCCAGTACCTTCTGTTGTCACTGGAGTATTCTTGGGGTGAGAGAACAAGATAACATCATAGCCACGCCGGGCAAGGATCACCATGCCCCCAAGCCGTGTCCTGGACCACTGAGCTTCTTATGTTTTCCAAAGCTGAGCAGTCCCTTCTTTTGACCCTCAGAATCGCTCTTTCGGCAGATCTGAGAGAGATTCTAAACACTACATGTAAGACGAGGAAACAATATTAATTCACAATGGTTAACACGGAGCCTTAAGTTAAGAATGAGTTCCTTTTCACTTTCATAGGAGTTAAAATGCTCTTATTTTATTCAATAGTCTCCAAACCCCCGTGGGATAGGAGAGGTATTGAAGTATTGAAGGAAGAGGCGGGGTTATCTCCAAGAACCAGTCAAAGCCACGCCTCTGGATGGCTGCAGGGGTTCCCTCTGTATATCCACATCTTGACTTGTCTGGTTGTTTTACAAGGCCCACGAAGCCTCTTTTAGGCCGGATGAGGCCGATTCCCACCCACGGATTCTAAGAGCTGTCCTGAAAGTGTGAAATCCTGGGGCTAACCTGATGCGTTGAGGAGAAGCTGCCATTCACTCTAATTAGTCTCCGAGAGCTGGCTCTACGACAGGGTCCCATACGTGTTCAGAAAGAATTTACATCTTTATTTTCGCTAGCTGCCAACTCAGATTTAGCATTTCCTTCAATTTTGGCTGTAAACTCCAAGCCACCGTATTATTAGCAGGACCTGTGAGCTTGTCACCAACACGTACTTTCGTATCGCATTACAGTGGTTGCTGATGGGCTGAAATATCTTTTCTACTCATTCCTAGCTGCCACTAAATGTTGTTGGTTAATGCATTAAGAAAGAACGATACACACTACCGTTCCGCACAGGTGTATTTTTACACACCGAAAGCTGCATTTCAATATAGTTGCTTTCTTTGGTGATCTCATGTAGTTAGTCTTTTGAATTTAAAACATTATTCTGAGAATGAGGGGAGACATTTATGTACCGGGTGGTCAGTGTGTAAATTGGTATGATTTCTCAGAAGAGAAATGCGACAATATCTATCCAGATAAAAGACACACAGACTCTTTGACCCAGCTGTCCCACTTGGAAGAATTTATCCTAAAGCTATGTTGCACACAGATGAAATACCTGCTTTTCGGTGTATTCACGGCAGCGTGATTGTAAATGTGAAAGACCGGAAGCAGATCCAGTGTCCAACAACAGGGACAGCCGAAATAAATGATGGGCCCCCCTAAGATGCAAAACTCTGCAAGAAGGAGGGACCAAGCCTACCATGAACTCATTCCTAGGAAATATTGTCAAGTAAGAAAGGCGGTGTGGAGAATAGAGTGCCTTGTGAGCTCCCATTTGCAGGGAAGAGAAGGATATCCTCGGTGGTAAATGGATACAGTATTTCTGGAAAGATACCCAAGAGCCTTTTTGTATAGCGCTTTGCCTCTACGGAGGGCCATGTGGTCTGCGGGGGAAGGAAGACATAATTTTCATAGCATAACCTTTTATTCTGTGTAAAAATTTTTTTTGCCATATAATAACAGGTAACCCATAATGAGCACAAGGGGCTCTTTTAGACGCTTTGTCTACATCAGCTCCTCCTTATGACATCCTTACGTGGTAGGCAATCCTCTTACCACTCTCATTCTGTGAGCAAGGAAACCCAGGCACAGAGACGTTGAGTATTTTGCCCGCGGTCACACAGATGAACAGGGACAGAGTAGGGATTCAGACCAGGCAGTCTGGCTCCATAGGCTTCTCCCCTAACCACACAGTCTTGCGGCTCTGCGTAAGGGTCATAGCCAGCACCTTCTATGGCCTGCATTGTTTAAAAGAGAAATACAAACACCTAGCAAATAGGGACAATTTAGTGGGTTTACTCCCTACAATGTCAGTGGGCCAGCCTGTCCAAATCCGAGCACGTCCATTGAGCCAATGATTTAACTCCCGCCCCGGATGCCCCTCACTCAAGAACCGGGAGGCACATCTCCTCCTTTGTATGATCCATGCATTTTTCAAACAGCACAGTTTGGTTTAGTACATTCTCTCCTCCAAGGTAGGTATGATGGCTTTGAGGCCTCAAGCAGCAAACATGCCTTCAAAGAGAAAGCTCATTTTCCTGCTCTCAGCAGCAAGTCTCAAGCTACTCCCTTTTCCTCTGTTGATGACGTTTCTCCTCTTGGAAGTAGGACTTTTTCTTTCTTTTTTTTTTTTTGAGAAACAGACATCACACTGTATGTGAGACAAACAGCAGTGATGAGTGGAGTCTTCAGAAACTGAAATCTTGGAAATACTTCTTTTTTTCCCCCCAGAGCTCCTTCAGCAGTGTCTGGTGGCCCGCGGATTTCTGAGTGGGTTTGAAAATCGCTGGCCTGGAGTGGTGGTCTATGAGATGCTCGCCCGCGGTGTGTCAGTAACATCAGGCCATGATTTCTTCCGAAGCACTCCTCCATCCTTCTTATTATGCCAACGGCAAGTCTCCATCCCGTGAGCCGTGTGTCTCACACCTCCCTGTTCCCGGCCGTCCATCTCCTTATCTGACGGAGGCAAGCATGGGCGGGCCGGGCATCCAGCTCGGGTGGTTTTCATCGTATTTGTTTTGACAGTCACTTCCATTTATGTCAAGGGATATTGGTTGTTTATCTGTTTGCAATAGTGATTTATAGTTTCCCTTGAAAACACATGCACTTACGTTAAAGAAGTGAGTCAATTTCAGGAAAAGGGCTTGGGAAAGAAGAGCACCATCGCAGAAGTTGTGCGGGGTGTTGGGACGGCTCATGCTTGGCCAAGCCTGGGATAAAGCCCCGGGAGTGTTTCTGGGCTTGGGATCCTGCTGTTATGAGCAGAGCCAGCAGAACTGAGCGTCTGCGCAGGGGATCTGAGGAGTCATGGGAAAGACTTTCTGTCCTCAAATCTCGCTCTTGTCACTTGGCATTTCAACGTCAGAACGCCAAGTCTTTACAGTCTATGGGCTCTTGGCCTCCCTTCATGAATTCAGCCTGTCGTTTATGCGTTTGTTTCATCGAACAAGTATTTCTTGAGTGTGCCAGGCACTTTACAGCAGCAAGTCACTTTTGTAGAGGAAAACCCCCTCAGCGGGGATGCCTGGCCTTTCGCCCTGGCGGGAGAACACGTAATTACGGACCGACGCCCGAGTTTTCGACAAGTTTTGGTTAGCAGCGAACTGAGCTTCTCAACCTCGGCTGCTGCATAGAATTGCCTGGGACCTTCTAGAAGAATGAATACTTGAGTGACCCCTGGATTCTGATTTAATTGATCTGGGGCGGGGCTTGGGCATCAGTAGTTAAAAAACAAAAAAAAGCCCGTGCAGGTGATTCAGATGTAGAGCCAAGGTGCAGAACCGCTGGGCTAACAGCTCCGTTCACCGCTTATATTCTGCCTCCCTTGCTGCGTCCAGCGTGGCCTGTGGACCAGCAGCACTGACATCGCCCGAGAACTTGTACGAAATGGAAAGTCTTAGGTTGTACCCCGGACTGGCTGAATCTGCATTTTCATCAGATCTCCAGGGAATTCCTGTGTGCACAGATTCTTTTATTTGTAAAATGGATGCTTCGGGTCAGGTTTGCCTGTGGCCCTTCGCTTCCCTTCTACGCATCCGTAATCTCCCTGTTACAGCCTTCTCCTCCCACTTTTCCTCCTCCCCCTTCCACCTAAATTCTCCAGCAGGAAGAAACTGAATTTGATAAGCCATTCATATTTTAGCACGAATAAGTTCAGGACAGTGCCCTTTCCAATTTTCGCTTTAAAAGAAGAGAACGGACATTGGAAAGAGCCAAAGAACTCAATCTCTAATAGTAGAGATTGAAGAGCGGTATTTTGGAAGCATGAGGAGCTTCTTGGCATCTCTCAGAGTGAACTGCTTTCTACAGAGAAAGTTCTGAGAATGGAGTTGTCTCAGTGAATTCCTTGGTTCATCAGGCCACTCCTGATGACAAGGAAGACAAGAAAGCAAGATAAAGTATGTGGTCACTACACACAAAAGTATTGCATTCTCTGTACTTCTAGCAGACGAGAGCTATTGCGGGGGTGGATTCTGCAAGGAAGAAGAGTGAAAGTTCAAAGTGAAGGTTTTCCTGCCGTTCAATAATTTTTGATGAATATTAAGGTTTGAATTCTTTTTTGCTGCCTGCGGCTTAAAATAAAGTTTCTGTCAAAACTTTGAAAATACACCCAATTATAGACAAAACTAAATGCCAAGCTGCTTTAGCAGCAATAGGAGTTAAAACATTTCTTTTAAAATGTGTGTCTATTTCAATGCATGCTTAGTTGGACACCCCGCCTCTTTCCTGAAAAGAAACAACACGTTTCCTGGATTCTAACAGGTGACATAGACAAACTGAAGTTAACGTTGCAGTAGGACATCATTGGGATTTAGTAAAAATGAGGGTGAGCAGGGGCAACCACAAGTGTGTTCTGATTGTGTGCCGTCATTGCGCGGCCTCCTAGCCCAAAGTTGAACCTCTCTGAGTATAACTAGCGCTCTGAGCCAATCCTGGCGCCTGACCCATCCTCGCACCAGTCAATCCTCCTGGCCCCGTGCCAGCCTTGTGGGATTCTCTGCTTCTCCAGGGCCCTTCACCTCCCAGGTGTCCCTGTGTCCCCACAATGGCAAAGTTGACCTTGAGCGAGTTGTACCAAAGCAGCTCGAGGCAGTGCCGCGAGCCTTTGTCACTTCAAGAGAGGCTGACACCAAAGCAAGGGCTAATTTCAGGTTGAGGGAAAAGAAAGGATGTGGGTTTAAGAAAGGGCGTCCAAGTTCGCCTTGATAACTCAATGAGAGGGTGAGGAGAGTGATCCCACTGGTGAGTTGCAGGGATAGTCTCTGGGACCCAGGATGGAGACGGGGCGGCTGGCCGATGGGCTTACAGTAGCTGCTGTTGGACCTCACACCTCGCCCGCCCGGGAGGGAAGAGCGAAGGGGCCGGGAGCAGCCTGCTTCTCGAGGTTCCACAAAGACCGAGTGTGCTCTCAGGCCCTGCAGAAGCAACCGTGTAAATCAGCAGGACGAGAGCGAGACACCGTTTTGGAAAAGGAATCAGAAGGGCACGTAGCAGCCAGGGTCTAAATTTGTGTTGTCACGGTGACGGGGTGCAAACTGATTTGTGTTTCCCTCTCTTGACTGGGTGTTCTGCCATGTCGTAGAGATGGCTGATCACAGCTTCCCTTCCCTTGGGTCCGCTGTGAGGGTTCTGCTTTCCTATGAATGGCTGCTGAGGTCCAAGGCCACTACCTAGGAGTTCAGATGTCCCGGGAGAGAGGGACACACTGGTTTACAGCCCTCCCAGTGTGATTGATTATACAACTTTGGTATGACCTGTCTCTCCTTTTTCAGCCCTAAAAATAGCAAAGAGTTCACTGATAACCGAGTCACCTCATCGAAGGGGTTGTTCTGCCCAAACGTTATTTATTGGAGACTGTCTGAAGCCCATCTTACACAATGCATTTTCCTCCTGTCAAAAGCATAGCAACACGAGTAAGAAGTAGGTCACACAGGGGTCTGTGGTTATCATACCTACAGATACAAGTTTTAGGTATAAGCCCATATGCGTATAATTCAGCACAAATTAATTTCGGTTGAGCCTCACAATAGTTTTGAGAATTGAGTCTTGTAACCCCCCGTTTTACAGATAGGAAGACTGAGGCTCAGGAGGTCATGTGATTTGCCCAAGTTTTTCAGTTAGAAGTGGTTGAGTTCGTACTAGAAATGAGGTCTTCTGACTCAGACTCATTCTCTTCTCTCTGCACTGCATGGCGTGTGCACATCTTTCCCACCATAGAAAGTGGGGACAAAAATGACAAGACGGATAATCCTGCTTCTTCCAGTGCCCTTGAAATTGGGTGGGAACGTTCATACCCGAGATATATGATAGAGCAGCAAGGAGTGTGTGTGTGTGTGTGTGTGTGTGTGTGTGTGTGTGTGTCAGGGGGAGAGGCGTTCTCAGGGCTTTTGGAGGCCACTTATTTTTGCATCCATTATAAATCCAACTCAAAATCTTTCGGCACTTTTTCACTTGTCCTCCCCCCCCAAACAGTTAATTTCTGCTTTAGTGATTCTTTTTTAGGATAACCTTAATAACGAGAGATGATGGAAACAGAGTGTTATGACCTTGAGAGAGAAGCAAAAAGGAAGATGAGGCACACTGTAACTATCTCCAGTGTTCGTAGCTGATAAAAAAGAAAGCTGAGTGGATCAGTTCCCTTTCGTGAAGAAGTTGTTTGAGTCTTACCTTTGAATATGCCCCATTTCATGTTCCCAGCTAACGGGAAATGCGACACAGGAAAGGACTGATCCCCAACTGTTCAGGAGAAAGATTAAATGTGCTTCTGGTTGGTTCCTTTCATAGCTATTCATCATTTTAATTGGTTTTGAAGCCAAAAAACCCTGACAGCGCTTGTGATGGGAATCCAACTTCGTACTTCATAAACTCGGGCAAAGTGATCACAGCCTTCACTTGGAGGCTGGGCGCACCGCTTAGGAAGGTGCCACGAGGACGGGCTCCAAGACCCACGTTCATCACAAAGCCGCTTTGTGCACGGGGCTGGCGCCGGTTGAAGTATGGACACTAGTTTTTTGGGGAAGGAAATCCAGTACTCTAGACCTTTTGGGGATGACCTGCCCTTGCTCATGGTGGTCCTTGCCACTCCGCTACCATCACCAGCCCCAGCATTTCTAAGAACCATGAAGAATGCTCACATGCCCCTTGCATTCCCAGGCCATGGCCTTCTCCCCCCGTTTCTTCCCCCACTCCAATGACTCCCCTTTGGCTCCGTCTGAGCATCTCCCTATTGATCTGCTCAAAACCCAGAACAGTGACTCTGTCCCAATCATAGAAGCCGTGTCTCTTTTTCCACTCTCCACCCCCTCCTTCACTCATCGGCACAAATCCCCCGCCCACACCACTTTCTTCTTGTGTCTTTTCCATCCTATTTGTATTTGCATACTTTCTATCCACATCAGACCCCATTCCCTGCAGTTTGCAGCATCAAGACCTCACTCCTTTGCTTCACCCCGGCCATTCATTACAGGCTGACAACCAACTTGTCTCTAGCTCAGAGGTCCCCCAACTTTTTCTGGAAGGGCCAGATGGTAAATGTTTTAGGCTTGGTGGGCCATATGGTCTCTGTCACAATGGCTCACTTCTGCTTTTGTAGTGGGAAAGCAGACATCAAAGATGTGTGGACAAGGGCGTGTGACTATGTTCCCATAAAACCTGATTGACGAAGAACAACCACGGAAAGGCAATGGGTGGCCTGTAGTTTGTAGCTGTGGGGTGTTTGTTGTGAGTTGAACTGTGTCTGCCAAAAAGATATGCTGAAGTCATAACCCTGGTGTGGAAGACTAAACCCCCCCGAACATGACCTTAATTGGAAATAGCGCCTTTGCAGGTGTAAACAAGTTAAATGAGGCCATTCTCAGATTCCAGTGGGCCATTCTCAGATTCCAAAACTTGGTGTCTTCATAAGAATGTCATGTGAAGGGATAGAGACAGAGACACGGAGGGAGGGCAATGCCAGCTGTAGGGGGACGCGGAGATTGGAATGATGGGTCTACAAGGGTGGCCCACAACCACCAGAGACCAGGAGAGAGGCATGAAACCAAGTCTCCCTCAGAGTCTCCAGAAGAACCAGCCATGTTTTGACCTTGATTTTGGAGCTGAGTCAGTTCAACTATCATCTCATTTAAGAAGATCCCTCCCCACGTGACTCTCTGCTTTGGATAGATATCCGTCCATAATACTTCCCTCCGTTTTCCATCTCTTCCAGTTTATTGTAAGTGGTTCAAGGATGTGGACTATGTCTTACTTGGTGCCACTATGGACATAGCAGACGTCAATGCACATTCAATGAATGAATGAATGAACTAATTACAAGACAAGTGATTGTCCAAAATCATTTGTTCACTCCAGTATCATTCGAAATTATGGGAGTTATCAGGTGGAGCTTGCTTATTTTCTACATATTAACTAAGTTATTAAAATAAGACCATTTGGTTTTGGAATTGGGCAGGACAACACAAGTGTGCTTCCAAGGGTTTCCAAACCTCTAAGATTCACCTTTTCATTGGTTGTGTTTTTGCGCATTTAATGTTGATTTTCCCAAACCTCCTTTTTTATGTGCTGGTGTCATATTACTTTATTTATACCATGATTAGCGATGGTGGTGCTGTACGCAACATTATTTGCATATTTTAATTGCATTTTGCCCTTATTATTTTGGAAAAAACAAGTGGAAAGTGGAGAAATGAAATAAGCTGACACTAGATATAAAAATAGAGGTCTTACATACGTAATTCAATTGGAACAAGATAGAAATCATTACGTGTGTTGCAAACGGCAAATCTTTAGCTCCAGTTGGATGCTCATTGAATTGAACTCAGCTGTGTTCAATTGTGATAGAAAGGAAAAATTTTTAAATATTTTCTCTTTTTAAAAGCAAATCATCAAAAATTATATCTCAGAGTTAAGATATAATAGAGATTGTATAATTACGATAATTTTTTTAGCTTTCTGGGAATATGATCACATTAGAAAGTTACACTTACTGAGCTAATTTGGGAACTGCATATGTTTTCAAAAAATTTCAAATGGAAAAATAATCAGAATTCCATTTAAACTTATTTCCTTCAGTTAAAAATCCCAATATCTCTTTGCTATTTGTCCATACATCTTTATGAAACTTTTAAGATACAAAAATTGTTGGGAAAAGGAAAGGAAATGTATTGTTTTGGTAGCTTGATTAAGCCACTCTCCCCTCTCCCCCGCAATGAGCAAGTGCTTTTCCTGAATCATTGGACTGAAAGCATCAGAGGCCACAATGAGTTCCTTATTCCATGCTGGAGACACAGCTGGAATGGAAGGCCAGACAAGCCCAGATCATAGCCTGTTCAATCCCAGACCCATGCTACATAAGTGAGTCATGGAGAAGAGTATTCAACTCCAGGAGCAACTAAACTGTTTCTAGGCTCCTTGTACTCTAAGGAGATTAAATAGCAGTTGGGTTACCATGTGGTCTACTACTCCCAAGATAAAGGAAAACTTAATTTCATACAAAAACCCGCATAAGAATGTATATGGTGGCTTTATCTATAATTGCCCAAACTGGAGGTCATCCAAATGTCCCATCACTGGAGAATGGATAAACTGTGGTTCATGCCCTGGATGGAATACTACATGGCAATAAAAAAGGAATAAGTATTGATATATACAACCACATGGATGAATCACCAATGCCATGACAACAACCAGATGGAGAAAGCTAGGATTCCATGTATACGCCATTCTCTAGAGAAGGCCCAACTCTAGGGACAGAAAATAGATCTGTGGTTGTATGGGACCGAGGGTGGGGGCTTCAGAGGGTTGACCAAAAGGGGCAGCATGAGTCAAGTTTTTGGCATAATGGGGATGTTCTGTCTCTTGACTGTGGTGGTGGTGATGTGATTTTACGCATTTGTCCCACTCATAGAACGTTGCACCAAAAAGAATAAATTTTACTTCCTGTAAAAAGAAAAAAACTGAATAGAAAACCAGCAATTGGATAATAAGTCAGTGCTCTTATCCTGGTGAAGTATTATAGATGATTTCTAGTTATAGCTTTGGAATGTACTGCCTTCTTCCTCAAATCTTTTTTTCTTTTCTTTTTTTTCTATTCTGAAGACCTATTTCGGACACAAGTGACTACTGGGTGGGTCATGGATTCTCTCTGACTTGGTCAGCACGATGCTGAGTGCTGGCTTTGGTGTTTTTCCCATTTGTCCATTTCATTACAGGGACACGTTTCCTTCAGGGTCATGTTGTTTCAGGTTCAGAAAGAGTTTAACTCCATTTAAGGAGAAAAAAAACTACCTTGGGGGATATAGCCAAAAGGTGTTTGTTAAAAATCGTCCTATTTCTTGAAAAGCGAGCTCTTCCAGTTGGGGACTTTTTGGGAGGTGGAGGCAGGATGGAACTCTGTTTCTGAGAACCCGGCACACATCTTGGAGGATGAGAGCTTTATCCTTTTCTCAATCCGAACCCATTTCTCACCTCCCCATCCCCACCAGCAGCTCGTTACTCAGCATTTCAATTGAGTCTTGGCCGGTGAGAGAGGTTCCCTTCAATTCATCTTCATCTCTGGTTAATTACTGTAATTGACATAACACTGTTCCTATCCCTAAATCTATTAACCAGCAAATGTTCAGGTCATAGGCTCTCAACTCTCATTAATCTCATTGCTTAACAGTTTTTTTTTTTAATCGTGTATTTTATTTCCTCATTATGGAAATTTCAAGTTAGCAGTGAAAATAGGGACATGTTGGCCTCAGCATCGCTTTTGTTTTTCAAGGGCATTGGAGAGACTTTGAACATCCCAACATTCCCTTCACTTTATTTTCCCTCTCTATGAGATCAGAAGGAGAAGCGATGCTTTGGGGAGGACTGTAAATTGAGTCGATCTTTTCAGGGAATAATTTGATAAGCTTTATCCAAATTAAAATTGCATGTACTGCTTGACCCAGAAATTTCACCTCTAGGAATTCTTTCTAAAAGGAGAGTTGCACAAGAATTCAAAGACCTGTGACCAAGGAAATACATACATTCCATAGTTTATAGTAGCAGAACATTGGGGGAGAATCAAAACGTCAAATTTTAGGGGCTTAGTTGAATCAATCATGGTGTATCCACACTGTGGGAGCGAATATGTTGTTACGTAACAAGTTTGGGGGAAAAAAATCTGGACGATTCACACAAAACATTCACATCACTGACATTGGGAAGTGAGTGGGGGTTGTAGAGAAGGGGTAGGGGTGGGGAGAGAAGGGAGCTGGCAGTTTTTATTTTATCTACTCTTCTGTAATGTCATATTTTTTTTATGATGAGCAAGCTTCCTTCTATATTAAAAATGCAAATATGGAAAAAAAGCAAGTGTGATGTGACTCTAAGGATTTCGTAATCATGATTAAACCATACCCCCCTCAGCCTGTACAGCAATTGGAGAGTTCCTAAGGGTCTTGGCGTCTATTTCCTTCTTTTATGCTCAAGACAACCTAGGGAGGTAGGTGGGTATATATATCTTCACTTAGGGGCAGTGAAAACGCTGATCTTCCGGGACATGGGCAGTTCCCATTCCTNNNNTTCCCACAATCCTGGGTCCTTCTCAGTAGTAACTGATTTCTAAAATAGCTCTTCAGCTAACAGGTTATTTTAAAAATTGTGTTTTTAAAATTGACATAGAATTCATCCATAGCCGAGCAGGTGGTGCTGAGGGTGCAGCTGGGTGGGTTTGGGCATTGCGTACACCCGTGGAGCCATCATGGCAGTCAAGACGGAGGACATTTCCATCTCTTGGAAAGTTTTCTCACGCCCTTCTGAGTTACTCTCCACCCACCTCGGTCAACCACTATTCTGAATGGAACCAGAGCGTAGGCACTTCTCTTTGTTTGTCCCCAGCCTTCTTCAGCTATCAGAGTGTTCTTGAGATCTGCCCATTTTGTCGTATGCATCAGTAGTTTGTTCCTTTGGTTGGGGAATGGCATTCCATTGTATGAACTCACCCCAATTTTATTTATCCATTCACTTGTTGATGGGCATTTGAATTATTTCCAGTTCTTGCTAATATGAATAAAGCTGCTAGAACATTCCTGTATATGTCTCTTTACGAGCATATGCTTTCATTTCTCTTGGGTAAATACTTAGGGAGTGGGATTGCAGGTTTACCGTAATCACGTGTTTACCTTTATAAGTGACTGTCAAACCTTTTTCCAAACGGATTACCCCGTTTGACATTCGCTCGAGCAATGTATGAGGTTGCAGGGAGGTTTTGCCCCCTGCAAATACCTACCTCTGAGTCCCTCTGTAGGTGTTTTCCTCTAGAGCAAGGGCACTGTGTTCAGCAGCAGTGAACACAGTACTGAGCCTTTCCTGAGTTCAGTCCCAGGCCCTCCCCAGATTATAGACACACTAGATATAAATGAGTCCTGGTCCCTGTTCCAGGAGGTGCGGCCTCTCTCTGTTTTTTTTAGCTGGTGGTCCCTGGAGCTGCAAAGTCTAAGTAGTCTCTAGGCCTTAGCATATTTCCTTATCCTTCCCATGTATTTCATCTCTTTAGGTTCGTGCTTAGATTTCATTGTTGTTCGCTTGAGAAATCTGCCTCTCATTCTCCTGCATTCTTTATCAGTTGCCGCGGGTTGCAGGCACACACAGCTGTGGGGACCGATGACCTGGCTATTCATTCCGAGCTCCTCTGGGGCAGGCACACCCCCATCCGGCATTTCTCGGGGCATGCTGCACCCGCCATGGGCTGTGCACCGGGAGTTTTAGGGGTGGACTGTGTCTATTTTTAATGATCGTCTTATTTGTATAGCCAGTGATGGTTTCCATTATGGTGGTAACCTATAGTTACCTTTAGAAACAATCTATTAAGTTAAAACAGTGAGTCCATTAACTAAAAATGGTTAAATACATAATCGCACAGGGGGTCATATTTTGAAGACCCCAGGTCTGGTCCAATTTCTCACTAACTGTTAAAGACACTGAACAATGTGGTTAATCATCATAATCCATAGAGATTTGCTAAGCACCCATTGTCACTCAGGATATAATGAGCCCCAAAGCAGATACGGGTCTCTGCTTGGGACTGAACATCAGTGATACTGTTACTAAATATATTCCTATCAAATTCTTTGTGATGTCTAACTCTCCATGATGTGTGAAAAACCCGAGCACCCAATTAATTTCCAGATCAACGCTGCATGCTTTCTGATTAAGCATCATAAATGCTATTCAGAGCTCTCTGTGGGCTGGTCCGGGTTCCTGCTGATGGCGGAGCAAGGCATTAAGAGCACTGCTAAATGCTCCTCTGTTTCCCAAGACAAGGCTCCTTCTGGACCCTAGTGCCTGAGCTTACGAGGTGCCTAATGAGGCTAGCAGTATTTGACAATATTTTTGCCTACTCTTTTTAGAGATATCTGTTTTGCAGATATCACCTTATTTTAATGTTCCTGAGTTGGTTGGTTGTTTTAAGAGGGACAGGGAAGTAATATATATTGAGTGTCTCCTAAATTTGGGGCGCTTTGCATTTTCTTTTGCTCTCTCTTTTTTAAAAAAAAACACGACAGCTCTTTTGAAAGTAATCTTTCTCCTAGAAAACTCCCCCATATGGTCTCCCAGCTTCCCACAATTCATCTCCAGCACAGACAGATCTTTGAAAAATACCGAATCCAGGCATCTCCTTCCGCACCCTACCATTGCCTGGAAGAAAAAAATTCCCTTTGCTTCTATGATGAGGTTGCAAATCCTTATGGTTCCTAAAGTCCACACAACCAGGTCTCTTTCCTCTTGTCCAGTGTCATCTCAGGCCATTTTCTCCCTGGATTGATATGCTTCTCCCTTTCCCCTAACACGCACACAAGCTTTCTTTAGATCCTTGAAAGGGCTGAGCATATTCCCACCTCAGGGCCTTTGCACAAGCTGCTTCCTCTGTTGCCAGATACCCGGCTAACTCCTCTTCAACCTTATGGCGTCAACATAAATGTTCTCTTCTCCAGGGAAGACTTCCCTCACACAGCAGACGAGATCAACCTCCTCACATTAAACACATTTATAAGACTCAGTACTCCTCCATCATAGCAAGGAACCACAGTTACAAATAAACAATTCTTTCTGCAATTATGTATTGGAGTCAATTTTCCCCTGTAGACAATAGGTCCTTGAGGGTAAGTACTACGTTCACTTTATGTATCCACGTATCCATGCTGGCCCCAGGGGATTCTTGCCCCTTGGGATTCTTGACTTTGCATAGAGTCTCACACAATGAAGAAGGCCGACCCACAGACCAAATAGGATATTGCAAAATGGTGGTGGGTGGTTTCCGAGGCTCGACCATGAGAGACATTGTAGCTTCCATCTTGCTTCCTCTCAGATCACTTGCTCCAAGGGTGGTCAGCTGCCATGTCATGAGGATACTCAAGCAGTTCACGAACACTCACACAGGGGGAGGAAGTGAGGCGTCCTGCCAGCAGCCATTCCCATGTGATCCATCTTGAAAGCAGATACTCTACCCTAGTCAAACCTTCAGTTGGTGCAGCCCCAGCTGATATCTTACCTACTACCCCAAGACAGACCCTGAACCAGAACCATCCGGCCAAGCTGCTCCTGACTTCCTGACCCATGGATGCTGCGTGAGATAAAGACTGTAGTTTTATGTGTCCAAGTTTGGGGGTAATTTGTTATGAAGCAAATATTATATAGATAACTAATATACCATATATTTTATTAGTATCTCATATACCATAGCTCCTGGTATAGTATTAGCAGTCAATAAACAGTTGTTAAATGAAAAAATGAAAACATGTTTCTTTTACATTTGAGGGATGTAAGCCCAGAGAGGTTGATGAACTTGCCTCAAATCTCAGTAACTAAATAGCAGAGGTGGGATGGAACCCAGATCCACATGTTTGCCTGGCCCTCCTCAGCACCATTTCTATTATACTGTTTTATCTTCCTTGAAGAGGGAAATCTTAACATCTACCTGGCAAAGGACTTTTTATTCAGAACCTTTTACCGAGCGCACCATGGACAGGTTTACACACTGGTTATTTAGTGCAAGGTCTCCAAAATGAGCGTGTGCATTCCAGGGGATGGACAAAATGATCTACTGGGGTGTGGGGATGGTATATGATAACTTCCTTTATTTAAAGCTCAATTTTAAAAATTATGTATTTATTTTTAATGCGGTGAAAAAAGCATCACATGAAATTTATATCTTAACCATCTTAAAATATAGTTTGGTAGTATTAAATATATTTGCATTGTTGAGCCAATCTCCAGAACCAATCTCCAGAACTTTTTCATCTTGCAAAACTGAAATTCTATACCTATTAAGTAGTAACTCCCTATTCCCTCCCTCCCCCCACATCCACCCCCCCAGCTCCTGGCAGCCATCACTACTTTCTGCCTCTATAGACTCGATGACTCTAGGTACCTCATGCAAATGGAAGCAAATAGTATTTGTCTTTTTTGTACCTGGCTATCTCACTTAGCATAACATCCTCAAGGTTCATCCACGTTGTAGCATGAAATAGAATTTCCTTCCTTTTTAAGACTGGGTGATATTCCATTGTGTGGATATTTTGTTTATCCATTCACTTGTCCAGGGACACTTGGGTTGCTCCCAACTTCTGGCTATTGTGACTAATGCTGCTATGGACATGGGTGTGTATTATGACGTTTCAAATATTTATTTTTATCTTACCCTTTAAAAGTTCCTTCCTTGAATAGTTTATATATATATATATATATATATATTTTATTTAACAGAGACAGACAGCCAGCGAGAGGGAACACAAGCAGGGGGAGTGGGAGAGGAAGAAGCAGCCTTCCAGCAGAGGAGCCTGATGTGGGACTCGATCCCAGAACGCCGGGATCACGCCCTGAGCCGAAGGCAGACGCTTAACGACTGCGCCACCCAGGCGCCCCTGAATAGTTTTATAATGTGCATAGTCCATCGTTATAGTAGGACATACATACGGTGCGTGAATACATAACTATGAATATATTCGGAGAGGCTGCTCAAAAATGTTTACAGCTAGGAATATGTGATTAAAACTGCATATCCGTGAATCAGCACCTCGGGGTTGGCTTCTGGGGGAATCCAAGGCAGTAACAAATGCTAAACTCTTTGAAATCCCTCAGTCACAGTGATTAATATGGAGAGCATCGTGCATGGAAAAGGAACATAACTTTGACTTTATGTCTGTCGTTCTCAAAAGCAAGTACTTGACAATTTCATTTGCTTATAAAACCAATTTAGCATTTGTTTCTTAATCAGTGATTTTATTGGAAGAGAGGAGAGTTTCATAAGATTTTAGAGTTACAACAGACAAGAATCCAATTTTCTCAGCTTACAAATGAGGCTGCTAGCTCCTTGGCCATCTAGCAGCTTGTCAGATGCCACAGTGCTGGAAAGCGGGACAGCCGTGACCTGACCCACATTGCAACCCTCTGGACTCCTGTTTCTAACAAAGCCATTTGCCTATGTCTTGACACACAGCTGGGTAGATCAGGGGATTTCAGCAGACTTTTTCTTAAAGGGTCAATAGTAAAGATTTAAGGCTTTTGCGATACTGATGGTCTCTGTTGTAACTACCCCGCTCTGCCACTGTACCATGAAAGGAGCCATGGACCTTAAGTCAACATGTGAGCGTGGCTGGGTTCCAATAAAACTTTATTTATGAAAAGAGGTGGCTGGCCCATGCATCATGGTTTGCCAACCTTCAAGTGAGATTACAGAAAAGACACAGGCTCTCTTTGTTTTCACATTTTAAAGATTTTAATTTCTCAGGCTCTCCCTACAGCTCTTTAGTATTTGTGAAATAACTTATTCTTAAATACATGTAGTCACTTAGATACCAGGATCGTGTACTTTCTTTAGAACCGAAATGGATCTTACTTGGTCCTAAGATGTATCATTGCCGTTTGTCTCCCCCCCATATTTCTCTCGTGGTATCCTGCATGTCAGGCACTCGGGCTACTGTGTTCTAGTTATTAATTCCAGTACTCACAGCACACGCCCAGACAAGACTTCTCCTCCCCAAAATATTGAAGTGAGAGTATTTTTTTCATTGTGTCAATATTAATTACTCATAATTTAGTGCTCGATATTATTTTCTATATTAATTCCAACACAGTGGAATGAGTCTAAATTGGATGATAAGGTTCATTTGCATTTAAATTGATATTTTAAGCATTCCCTGTGAGGGACAAGTAGTATCCATGATTATAATTATAAGCATTGTTTCCAGAGTAGGTTTGTTTCCTTTTGGAAGGATTTGTAAATATGGTGCGTGGAGGTTAATACTGATAATGAGAACACAGGTCATTTGCTAGCTGTGGGAGCCTGGAGGGGGCCCAACTGAATGCAGTCAGCGTGACAAATGGTGAACTTCACATTTTACCCTTCACTAGCTGTGTGAGCTAAGGGAGATCACTAACCTCTCTGATCTTTGGTTTCCTACCTTCAAGAGGTACATAGTACAGACTCAACAAATGCTGGGTATCAGTACTGCTGCGATTCGAAGAAGCTGACAGAGATAAAGAGACTAACCAGAGGGGATCCAAATATTAGAGCTATGGCAGGGAGACGAGGTGGGAGAGAAAAGATGGATCTTATACTCTGTTGACAACAATCAACTCTCCGTGGTGAGGGGCGGTGGGTTTATGAGTGAAGACCAGCCAAGCAACAAATGAAAAGTCACAAACCAAATTATTGTATCGGATAAGATGATTGTGATTGCTTGTGAGTGGTTAGTTGAGGTGTTAATGAACCTGGGCTATGTCTTATTCACAGAGAACATATTCTTTGCAAAGTTCCTGGGAAGAATCCTAACGAGGTACTGACTGTATCAAATGACTCAGTGTCTGTCTGGTCACCATGCTGGCACCCACACAGAAACTGGCTCCTTCCCACTGAGCCTTCTGGAACATTCTCTACACATTCAGCAGAGGACACGTTTGTATTTGTTTGTGTGCCTTGGTGGGGAAGAGAAGGAGGGTGGTCCGAGATCAATACCAGAAGAGCATCAGTGGTTTTAGCATTCTGGGGGAGTTTAATTTATATTTTTTTGATAGATCAGCAAAGACCCATTGCTCAAATCAGTAATACGGACAATCATTATACTCCTTTGATTCTCAAGCAGAGAAGACGATCATCGGTTCTACAGACGGGGACACTGAGGACTGTAAAGCTCAAACAATGCATTTTTGCTCACAGTCACTCAAGCGAGTCCTTGGACTCACGCTCCCTGAATAGCTTAGATTTACACTAAACCTCTTATTTTAAAAATTGGCAACGTTTGAGCTATAAAACACAAGGCTGCTATTTCCATAGCTTAATGAAAACATCTCCCACACACTGTAATACATCTTATTCTTCCTCTGCCGAGCGGAGCATGCACTGTGGAGAGCCCGCGTGTGCACGACAGTAAAAGTAGAGACCTCGCCATCACCCTGGGGATGATGGCGAGGAGCACTGCTCAGAGCCAAGCCCTGGCTTCCTGTACTCGGCTTCAGGTTTTAATTATCCGTAGATAATTAAGGGTTCTTTCTTTGTGAAAAATAATTTCCCGTAGGTTGGGAGCCAGCAGGGTTACCATGGTTGAGAAGCTAATCTTATTTCTATGCCAGAGATTCTCTCCGCCCTGGCCTTGTCGGATGGAAAATTCGGCTTTGCCCAAGTTCCAGATCGCTCACATGTGAGGAGGTCAGGATTTCCAGAGCGAACTCGGAGATGGAGGCTTCTGGGATTTACTGAAGGGATTCATGGAAGATGTGCTCCCAGGGGAAACCAGTAAAGGAGGGAGAGAAGCAGGATAGAAACAGAGAGGAAGTCAGGCCAAGATGGGATACCAGGAAAGTCCTGCAGGGGGCTCTGGCAGCTGAGTTGCACCCCAATGTTTTCCCGACCTGAGCCCGGGTTTTCGTGCCCCCACAGGCAGTCACAGGTTCAATGGCGCCAAGCGAGAGTGTCAATTTCCAGACCTATCAGGTCTCTAAGCATGTGGGGCAAAGAGGGCGATCCCCCACAGAGAATGCTGGCACGTGGAGGCAGAAGCAGACCAAAGTCAGGGTGAGGGCACCCAAAAATGGTACAAGGGAGTCAGAGCAGGTCAGACATAACTCCATCTGGAGGCTTCTCTTTGGTGGCTGAATGGCAGGGTGTAGATGGCAGAGGGTGGGTTGGGAGGACCTGGCGGGGGAAGACTGTGCTCAGAGATGGTCAAGAGGCTTGAAGCCCCTGCAGAGGGACCCACAGCTGGTTCTCTGCCCGGGCTGAGTTTTGCCTGAGCACGAGGGAGCGTCCAGCTGTGTGGCTCAGCACTGCGGTGTGAGCTGCCACATAAAGGGGGGCGGGGACAGCCGTGTCTCTGGGTGGGGGAACGCTGGAGACCTCTGTGCCAGGACTGGCTCTGCTCTAACCTGCCTTGTGCCTCTGACCAGTCACATTCCTCCTTGGCCTCAGTTTCCTCCTATGTAGTGAATTAGGGACCGGATCAGAACACCCGTCAAATCCCTAGAGTTGTTCTAGCAAAGCCCACCTTTCCGTGTACCCAGGACGGACCATCCTTCCCCCATTTGCTCCAGCCACATCCACTTGGAGGCATTGAAAAGAGAGTAAACATTGGTAAATGCCCTCAAATCAACCTAACGTGAAGGCGGTATCAGCTTTGAGAAAACATGCGCTGGAGAGATGGGGATTGTAGGGGCGTCTATTTCCATAATGACTGAGGAGTGTCGGGATGAGTTCTGGCCGCAGGCACCCACCGCAGCGTCCACACCTGGGCTGCCCGAGCCTTTGCTCTGCTGACTTCCACGCGGAGCAGCTTGGGCTTCATCCAGGCCGTTGCTGGCCTCAGACCTGGGGTACCTGGGTCGCCACCGAGCCTGCAGAGCTGGGGCAGTGGCCAGAGGTAATGTCCTACCCTCAGCCGCCGGCGAGGTTTGTGCGCTCCGTCCTCCTCCAGGTGGAGGGAACACGCCCTTCTCAATGAAGAGGGCCTGTTTGGTTTTCTGCTGCCGCTGTAACAAGTTACATGAACTTGCGGCATACTTCGTAACAACAGGAAAGTGGAGGGAAAACACGAACACTTAGACTAGCACTCCAATTGGTTCTTTGAGTTTCATTTTCAAAATGGTCTTCGTGAATTTGTTACGTGTCCTTAAGGCAGGGACAGGGTTTGTGGGCTTCTGCTAAGTTCTAGCTGCATGACCTCAGGCAAGGAGCGTCAATTGCAACTTGCACCCCTTAACACCGGGTGTCCAATATGTCAGAAGCAGTTATGAGGGCCTTGTGTATACTACTTAATTGACTTATCACAACCATCAATAAGATATTGATAAGTACAACATTTATCAATGAATATTATTTATTATTAACCCATTTTACAGATGAGGCACGGAGAGATGAACTTGCCTAGGGTCACCTAGCTAGCAAGTCCTTGGGGTGGGATTGGAACTCAGGGGGTCTGGCCCACAGTTGTAGCAGAATCATAATTTATGAGAGAGTTATTTTTGAGCTAAAAGCAACCATATTAACAAATGTAAAGCCTGAGGAACAGTCTGTTTTATTAACTCCGAGGAAAAGCCAGTCATTCAGTTTATGTTCAAATCTCAGGATAATCAGGAAGGCCGTATTAGTTTTCTATTGCAGTAGAGTGAATTACCACAAACTTCGTGGCTTAAAAGAATACCAATTTATTATCTCAGAGTTTCTGATCATGGATTAACTAGATCCTTTGCTCACGGTCTCACCTTGCTTAAGGTGTTAGCTGGGGCTGCAATCTCATCTAAGGCTTGGGGTCCTCTTTCAAGTTCACCGGTGGTTGGCTGAATTCAGTTCCCTGTGGTTGTAAGACTGAGCCCCTTAGCTTCTAAGGCGCGGCGCACCATCCCTGTGCTTTCTGCACAAGATGGCAGTTTGCTGCTTCAAAGCCAACAACGGAAAGTCTCTACTACTTAAAATTACTCTTACTTCTTCCTTCTCTGATCTAAAGATCCTCTTTTTAAGGGGCTCGCCTGATTAGGTAAGACACCCAGGTTAACTTCCCCTTTGATGAACTTACAGTCAACTAATTAGGAACCTTAATTACACATCAATAATGCCTTTCACTTTGCTGTATAACGCAACCTCGTCGTGGGAGTGATATCCCATCATATTCACAGGTCCTGCTCACACTCACGGGGAAGGGATTACACAAGGCCTTTACACCGGGGGCTGGGTATCTTGGGGGCATTTTAGAATTCTGCCTACCACAGTAAGGGGTTGGCTTCAGAGAAAAATAATTGAGAGATTTCAAAGAGAAGAATGGGATCTAGTTGAAATCAAAGCGTGGTCCTCATGACTCTTGAATACGACTACACAAGTGTATTATACATTAGAAATATCCATGGCTCAGGGTCTAATCCTCTTTCCTTGAGGCCTGGGCATTTTTTCTCGGTCTTCGCTGTCACTTCAGAAAACTGAGACTGGATGGTGGGTCAGACCTTTAGTCTCCATCAGACGCACAGGTGCCCGGCAATGACCTCACGGAGGCCAGGCACCACGGGACACACCCACTTGGGCTCTGTGGCGTGTCAATAGACCTGGACAGGCATTGTAGATGGCCACCCACTCTCTCCTTCCGGATGGGGTGTGTGGACTCAGGAATCTGGGCAGGCTCACTCACAGATCCAGAACTGTGGCTTTAAGGAAGTAGAGTTGGGAAATAGGCCCATGAAGAAAGGGAGAGGGTAGCATTGGTGTCACCTTAGTAGGGGCAGCATTTCTCGTCACAGCTGCAGTAAGGAGATATTGGCAAATTAATTATTTGTGAGGTCTGCTGCAGGCAAGGTGGGGGTCACCTAAGGGTGTTTGATTCTTTGAGCTAAAAAGCCAAAGTTGGAAACCTAGTGAAATGTTTCGCATCTCAGGAATTCGATGAGTGTCTCTGATAATGAGAAAGAGAGTAAGAAAGAAACAAAGGCCGCGGAGAAAGTATTCTTGACATTTGCACAGATAACTTCCTTGTGGTTTATCATGTCATATAAATATTACTGTACTTTTTCTGAACAGGTATGCTTGGTGATAAGCAGAATAAAATCCTAATAGTCTCATTGGCATCCATCCATCCATCCATCTATCCATCCATCCATCATCCATCCATCCATCCACAATACAGTCATTTATTTGTAGAAGAATCTCTATGAATGATCTCTTTGGGGAACAAGGCCTCCAGTTGATTCTCTCATGAACAAAAAATGGAAAGAGATTATCTTGGTCTTTAAGCCATTTAAATTTAGTCAAAGAGATGAGACTGTGTCAAAGGCCTTTAGAGAATTTAAGGTAAGAAAATGACTTTTGTGGGATACTTTTAGTCTGGGCTTCTTGGTGGAAGCAAATCTCTAGATGAAACCAATTATAATCCAATCACCCTTTGTTCAGTATCATATAGAATAAGCTTTTAAATGAATTCATATGATGTATCAACCCAAGAGAACATTTTAAAAATGCATTTAAGGATCTTTCCTTCTCTAACTTTTAGGGCCAGCTGCTTGTTTTTACCGCTGTGTTCCCATAGTGGGCAGTGTTTTTCTTTCCAGGATGGCACTTAGTACATTACAATGTAATTGTATACTTGCAATTATATACTTATATACTTAACTTATACTTAATTATATATATACTTATATAATTTAATTATATACTTAATTATGCCTTCCCCATTGAACTCTGAAATCCCTGGGGGCAGAGAGCATATTTTTCACACTTTATAATCCAGGCCCCTAGTATAGCATCTTGCATGTGGCAGAAACTTAACACGAGTCTCTTAAATGTTGACTCGGTTCAATGGTACAAAAACTAGTCAACTGAACAACATGGAAAAATGGATTATTCATAAATTTCTTTCTTTGCTTTTGGCTGTAGTTATACACCTAAGTCCAAATGAGCAGTTTCATTTCAGTTAAACCAGATTTTATATTCTTCCATTTTTCTATCAAAGTACCTCCCTGTAAAAATGAACAGCTTCATCTAGCACATGGCTTAAGTCAGACAATAGTCATTTGACTGATGATCTGTCCAAATGATTAAGAAAAAGTTCTTATCCCCAATAATCGGTCTGGCCTCCTGGTGATAAAGTGCTCATTACAACCTGGCTAGCATGAACAAGTACATCGAAAGAAGCCAACTCCTCCTTTCAATAAGACATAAAGGTTGCTTAAACCTCAATTTCGGATGCAATATTAATGTGGTTACTTAAATATTAATCGGTCTAAAAGCCTGGAGCCGCGCATGCACTTGGCACTTTGTAGCATCTAGTCATTCGGGGCTTGGGACCGCGCCCACGTCCAGCAGGTGTCCTTTCATCATGACGGCCACCTGCCACCTGGAGCCCTGGTGCGTACACCACTGCCAGGCTCTAAGGTGTTTCCTCTGGGCTCAGAGCTGGCAGCCCTTCAGAGCGCTCCGGAAATCCCTCTTCAGGGACAGTCACCTGTCAAGAACCCATCAAAGAATGGAAACGTGCAGGTCCTGGGGGGTGGGCTTTTTTCTTTTATAAGGACTTCATTTGGTGAAATAACCCTGGAGCATAAATATACCATGTTCCCAATTTTCAGCTGAACCGAAGAGCATAATTTGTCCTTTCCCATACGGGAATTAATTGCATTTCTACCACCCGACGAGCTCTGGACATTACAGAAAAAAGTAGCTCTTGGCTACCTGCCTGTAGATTATCTACACTGAGAGGCATATTCTCTCCAGGCTTTCGGCCATGGGGGCCTCAGGTCCATGGTCCTCTACTTCCCTCACTGGGGACATGCATCATGGGCAGTGGAATGAAGCCGTCCACCTAAGAGGTGGTTGAGAGATGAAAGTTAGGGGTTCTGCATGCGAGACTTTCCCTTCGTCACCGCTAGACGACCATCCATCATATGATTTAGTGCCTGATTTTATTTGCGAAAGTATGAATGATGAATGAATAGTCAATGCAGCGGAACGAAGACTTATTAATGTCTGCTAACCATCAGGGTAAATGTTAAGAGGCACACAAAATAAAAAAGTACGCACTTTCCTACAAAGAGCCGGTGATGTAGTCGCATTATAGGGGAACAGCATTGTCGAACGAATGAGTGAAGTGCCAAAATGAATGATAAGATTAATCATTAGAATCTGGGAAAGTTTTCAAAGAAATACACCTCAGGTCGGGATGGAAATCAACTGGAAATCAAGACCGAGGAGGGGGTTCTGCATAAAAGCAACAGAATATGTCAGCAGTATGTAACAATAAGCTTTTATATCACTTACAGGTCTGCAGTTAGGCTGGGAGTTTGATGATCTAGGCTGGGGTCAGCTGGGCGGCTCTGCTTGGCTGGGCTTGCTAGCCTCTGGGCTCAGCTGGCTTTCAGATGATATTGGGGGTGCTCAGAAGGGTGGCTCTGTTTCTTACTGCAGTTCTACAGATTGACTTGGGTGGCTGTGCTTCCAGTTCTGCCAGTTCTTTACCACCTCTGGGGTCGAGAGGGCGAGCCTGGGCATGCTCTCCTAATGGCGATGCAGAGGCACGGGGGGGCACATGGGAACATACAAAGCCTCGTAAGACCTCACCCATGAACTGGCACAGAACCTCTGTATTCTTCTGTTGCTTTAAACAAGTCCCAAGGCCCAGCCCGAAGTCAAGGGATGGGAATTATACTTCACCCCTCTAGAGAAGGGTGCTTTCTGTTTTCTGCAAAGCCCCACGGCAAAAGCCATAGGTCTCGGGAAGGACGAGTACTCGGTCAATGCACTCTTCCACCTTTGCCGCAGTCAAGAATCCATGGAAAACTCCAGCAAGAGCAGGTGAATCTGCACTGACTTTCTGCACAAGGTCTCGAGGCTGCTCACAGGGTGACCCACACATTCCCAGCTGAAAGGTGGAGGCCCTCGGGCAGACGCCGGTCTCCTACCCTGTGATCACACCAGAGAAATCCTCATTTGGAAAAATCGCAATTTTATAATCCCTCACTCACCTTGGGATTAGCCCTCCCCTCTGCGTATCCACGAATATCCTTTTAGTTCAAAGATCTGTGACAGAGAAGCTGGACGGGGATCAGAGATTCGGCTTCTCAGGACCGTCCTTCTTCATTACATCCCTGGCCGTGAGCGATGGGTCTCCTTTCTGCCTGTATCTTCTGTTTGCTTGGATGTTCTTTTTCAAATAAATCTTTCATTTTTTTCAAACAAAATCAGACTTTCATCTTTCAAAGAAATCTTTTAGATTTACTTCGGTGACCTCCACTTTTTGGCTTCTGCTTTCCTTCACGACCTTACACTTGGTCTGGATGATAACTCTGAGCTGACCGTGTTGTGCACTGAGCAATTGGACTGGCTTTTTAAGGCACTCCCCTGCTTTCCTCCAGCGGGACAAGCAGCCATGTGCAGAGTTGTGATCTCAACTCTTTCGAGAAGGAAATGAATGTGTGTTGAACATTTATTATCTGCCCGATACATATGTTATCTCAGTGATACCTCACAACAAACCTGATATTCTTTTTGCCCATTCCACAAATGAGAAGATTAAAGTTCAAGGGAGGTTAGTGGTTTCTTCATCTGAAGTTGCAGAACTATGAACTAGGGAGCCAGGAGTCACACTCAGGTTTGACTCAGTTTCCACTGTTGTGTCATGCTGTTGGAAACCTTACCTTTGCATGCTGGCTGATTTCCAACTGCCAGCACTTGCCACTCTGTGTCTGAAGACTCTGCTCTCTGTCCCCTGACACTATTCTGCACAGATGGGGGACAGGCCACAAGAGCCAGGGAGTTAACCCCTTGAGCTCCCCACCTTGCCCCTGCTTCGGAGGCACACCCCTCAACCACTGATTGACAAGCTTTGGGGGTAACTTTGCGAGGGCTCTGTCTACACTGCTTCCCAGAGTTCTACAGTGCGATTAAGCTCCCATTGCCCTCAGGTGTCACTGGCTTCCTAACAAACCCTTTCCTGGCTGCTCTCCCTTCTGGTATCACTTCTCTTCTCCCCAGCTGATGCTTCCTGGAAACTTCTCTCAAATCAACAACTTGCCTTTAAATCTTTGTCTCAGGTCTGCTGCTGAGAAAACCCCAACCCACCGGGAGAAGAGCTTTACGGAACCACTAGGTGTTTCTTCACCTCTGTAGCCCCAGCGGAGCCGCTTTGGAACAAAGCAGGAGACGCTCAGCTCCACTCCCCCTGCCCGTCCGCTGACAGGTGCCACCTCAGTCACATGTCACGTGTTCTTGAAGGAGTCCTCCTCTGTTCTATAGACCTGGAAGAACCCCTAGGCTTGGCCCGGTACTGTGAGCACAGGCCTGTGGTCGTCACCGCACCGAGGCCACGCAGTAAAGTGATACAACTCCTGCCCGCCCGCCCGCCCCTCCCCTGCGAGACGCATCCTCACCCGTGTCCTCACTGGCTCAGGCTTCTCTGGAGAACACCCCTGTCTGGTTTCCCTCTTCTGCTGCACATAGCGGGCTCAATACACAGGGATTGAGGGGAGTCACAGCATACATCCGGACCGTTTGCACAGAGAGAACGGGGTAGAGGAACTCTGCTTTTGACTTGGTCTTAAGTTGTTTCTTGGCCAATACTCATTTCACGTTATTACTGAAGGATTGGGGAAAGAAGGATTTTAATCATTTGAAATAGTGAGCATTGACCGGTGGGACTGTGTCCCTCAGATTAAATTCAATCACAGAACAATAGAGTAAAAATAAAAGTGGTATTATTATCCTTTGCTCCTAACAATCAACAGATTCAATGTAGACTTGTTGAATTAAATGAACACTAATGACTTTCATTTATATTGTAATCCTTTCAAAGGATTTCAATTCTCAGTTTAAATAGAAAGAACGCTGGAGTACCAGCATACTCAAATTTATCTCTCTCTCTCTCTTTTTATTTTTTGGAGAGAGAGAGCACAAACAGAGGTGGGGAGGGACAGAAGGAGAGGGAGAGAGAGAGAGAATCTCAGGCCCAGTGTGGAGCCTGACTCGGGACTCAATCTCACAACCCTGAGATCATGACCTGAGCTGAAATCAAGAGTTAGAGGCTCAACCGACTAAGCCACCCAGGCTCCCCTCTTTTCTTTTAATATACGGAATACAGAAACTTCGAAAATAATTGTGCTGTGGGAAACGTTTTTGCTGGTTTGATTATCAAGACACTTTTGTTACAGCTGTCCAAGAATCTCTGATAGAGTTTTCACTTCTCACTGAAAATAGTCAGTAGTGAGAAGGAATTTTCTCAACACAGTTCCTTTCTGTTTATCGTGACCTTTAATAAATTAGAGGTCATCCTCCCGTGGTGAATGTGGCACGTACCAGACCTCTATGCCTTTGGCCTATCACCCAACCCCTGGTGAACTCCATCCAGCTGCCTTTACCAGCGTCTCTTTGCCAAGGGCTTTCTCTGAGACCGTAGAAGGAAGCGAGTACTGGAATGTTCACATCCACAGCCCCCAGGACCAGCCGTCAGCCAAGGACTGACAGGAGTTGGTGTACAAATACCCCAGCCTCTGCGGGGAGCCCATCCCGGCTGGGAAAACTCTGTTGCATGTGCAACACCAGCTCCTGGATTCCCCAGCAGGATCGAATTCGAGCCGCTCCCCATGGAGCTTTGATAAAGCACTGTTCATTGGCTTCCCTTCTGCGTCTCACTCCCCATTCTACCCCTGCTTCCGAGAATCACCTCCCGAATAAACTACTTGCACTCTGACCCTTGTGTCAGGGTTTGCTTCTGGAGAAACCCAAGGCACATGTCACTAGAAGGGCACTAGGCAAGCTCATCATATCCAAGCCATTAAGTCACCTAACAAGGTGTGACGCCACCTGTTAATCCTTTGCTCAAACAATTTTTGAGCTTATCACCGTCCACTGATTTCATTGCTCTCCTGGGTGGCTCTACTCCACTTGCCATTCTCATTCTGTTAATTATAGTGTAAAATTTTTAATTAAAAATAAAGAAGATAAATTTGGTTAAGAGCTTCAAAGTTGTCACCCAACTCCACACAGGGCGAGAGAGACACTGACTGGAGCCATCTAGTTGACATTCAGGTTCTCTGCTGAGAAATTAAGAAGGAGGTATTTGGATGTTGTTTCGTCACCTGTACCAATGACCCGGAAACACTTCACAGCCATGTGTAATTATAGATAATTTTTTGGTAAGGTTCCAAGTGTTTGATAAATGTCGAAGACTCGGAACTTCCTCTGGATGGAGGCTGCTTTGTATGGAACTCACGTTTCCCGTTCGATTCGTAGGTGACATCTAGTTTAAGTTTAGAGGAGACAATGTTGTCTCCTCCACATTCCCTCCAAATGGTTATCAACACTCCCCTTGACCATTTTCAGATATGGAGAACTCATTATTTCCTGGGAGAGCTAACTCCTTTTACCTATTAGCCTCAATCATTGGACAGTTGTTCCTTAAACTGAACGACACTCTTCTTCCTGCAGCTGTCACCCACGGGTGGGGGGATTTTCTTGGGAGAAAGTACTGAGCGAGTTGAATGTCTCGGTCCTCATGGAGAATTTGAAATATTTGAAAACGTATTTAATGTGCCTTTTAGTTATCTTTTCCCCCCTAGTTTTCTCATCTCTCCTTAGCGGGTTATGGTTCGGAGCCCCTCTACCATCTTTGTCACTACCTGTCATTCTCTGTCTTTGAATGAGACGCTTATTGGAAGCAACCTAGTTGTCCAACAATGAGAATTAGAATGTTCAAATAAATTACAGCATGAGACCAGACTATGTAGCCCCTATAGTCATGTTTTGAAGAATATTTAGTAATATAAAAAATGTTCATGACCTATCAAGTGCAAGGGGGGAAGCTGTGTATACAACTGAGCCCGATTTTATTAAAAAATATTCACATAGAAGTGGAAGTCCAAAATAAGCTAAAATATTAAGAATGGTGCTAGGGCAGGTTTTGAATCTATTTTGTGCTTTCCCAAATTTTCTACAGGGAACATGTATTTATTTTTTAATTAGAAAAAAAATTTTCAGAACGAAACAAAAAATGAGAGAAAGAAAGAAAGAAAGAAAGAAAGAAAGAAGAAAGAAAGAAAAAGAAAAGAACACAGCACCCAAGAAGCCATCGCCGTGTTCACGTATATTCTGATATTAAGGATTTGAGGGGAGCTGGCACCTCCCAATTTGGATGCTTCATTTTCCATTTTCAGATCAGGGTTTTTGGCAGGTGAATCATGCTTTTGATTAACATTGTACCTGTAGTTCATCAGAGCCCCAGAGGATTATTTTCCCACTCGAATTACTATCTCTTTTTAATCTGATAATCAGCATGGGGGGGGCAGCCTGTCGCAGATGCACGGGGGGCTGGGCGGGAAGAAGGGAAGGACGCCCAGGTCACTCTCCGGGTAAGTAGCCTCGGGATGTTTCCATAGTGTAGTGATTATCACCTTCACCTGGGGGTGACCTGCACGGGGGCTGGACTGGCTGGAGGGAGGCCATGCACTGTCAGCTTCCAGCCGTCTGACGGCCGCCCCAACCTTGAAGTCCTACAAGCTGTAAGACGCGGTAACACTGGTTTGTAAAAGCGAAGCACCCTATTTGGCGGCTCTGGGAGGTGCTGGGGTTCTGGAGACGGTGGGAACCCTATGAAGCGTGGAAAAGATATAAATGCCTCTGTGCAGGGAGCAGCCCGGTGAGGATGAACCGCCAGCCCCACAGGCTATTATCCCTTTGCCATTTCTTCCTAAGGAAAGGTGTCTGGGTATCAGAGCCTTGGAGCAAATGCAACACACGCATTTCTCCATCTCCCCTTCTGAAAGCTGCAGTTACTGGGGAGGCAGAGAGAGGGAGGTCATTGGCGGAGGCGGTCGAGGCCCTGTGCGGGCAGTCCCTTTAAGGAAGCAGGAGGAACGGCCAGGAGGACAGCTCCGCCGCGGGGGAAGAAGGTCCCAGAGACAAGGAGGGATCTGCTTCCTCAGACCTGCAGGTGGGCGCTGTGCCAGAACCTATAACTCACGGGCAGTTTCTTGTCTTCTCTACAGCAGTGGATTCTCATCTCTGAGAATAAACCTTTGGTTTAACTTCTGTCATTTCCTTCTGTGGGGGGGGGGCATATTGGCTGGACTGTGCCAATGATTCATTTCACTTTATTATTACTACTTAGTATCATTATTAAAAAGACGCTTAGTCCAACATATACTCTTCTAGATTTATAAGACCCACGAAGTAAATAGAAGCTCAGCAGATTGGTGCTTTGTTCCCTGATGCTCAATGCAATAAACGGAGGAAAAATCTCTGTTCTCTCTCCGCAATGTGCGCGGGCACACCCTCCAGGACGAATGGCCCAGAGTGTTGAACTGACAATACTTCTGCTTGTTAGCAATCTTCTCTCTAATGAAGTCCATATTCTCCTTAATATGAGACTCTTAAGCTAACCAAAGTAAGATTTAAAAAAATACTTGGACCTGGAGGTTACGGGAGGAGTACATCTTAGTACGAGCACAGCCGCGCTTGGCTGGTACACTCCCTGGGGTGAACATAAAGCGGTCTCTCATGTTGAAAGGGCTTGCAGGTTTCACCAGGAAAGCAGCGTGTGATTTGCTAGGTAAAAAGCGAGAGCGTGCGGGTCTAGCTCAACAGTGTGTATCGTGATTCTCTGTGACTATGTCTTATTTGTCAAGGGTTACCATACAGTGGACTCAGTGTTGCGGGGGCAAGTCCGTGTGGGGCGCTCATAAGCACAAACACAATAAAATATGATGACGTCCTTGCTTTGGTAAAGCTATGGTAGCGATGCGAGTTGCCGCTCTTTTCGGCTTTTTGGCATTGGTTTTATCCAGCAAGAACCCAAAAGGCGCATTTCCACCCTTTAATTCAATACCCTCGGCTAGAGTTGATACGAAAGCTGGCCAAGGCTCTCTTCTTCACCGCGTCCTTTTTCCTGGGCTTGTTCTTTCAGACCTCAAGTCACCTGACTGTCCTCTCACAAAGCCACCACCATTCCGTGCTGCCGGGCTCTAGCCCTTGTCCCTTTGTTTCTGGCCCGAGCCGTGGCTCCAGCAAGACCCGCGGGTCGTGCGCGCGTGCGTGGGCGTGCGTGCATGTGTTTCTGTGTGTGTGCGCCCACCCGGCCAGCTTGTACTTACGTAGTTCGAGGCCAGGTCCGGGTGCAGATAGTCAATCCCTGTGAAAAGAACACCACAGGATGGAAAGTTAATACCGGCCACTGTGTCCCCAGGGAAGTTGCTCAAGAAGGCACCCTCCTTATGGGGCTGGCGGGCTGAGCACGTGCGCCTCAGGCCTGGCCTTGGGTTTCCATTCCCGAGTGAGGGTGGGCCGCACCTCCTGAGTGGAGCATCAGCTGCCACCAGACGCGTCAGAGGAGTGAAGCCAGTTAGAGCTGGGGCCCCAGGATAAGACTTTTTTTTTTTTTTTTAAGATTTTATTTATTTATTTGACAGAGAGAGACAGTCAGCGAGAGAGGGAACACAAGCAGGGGGAGCGGGAGAGGAAGAAGCAGGCTCCCAGCAGAGGAGCCTGATGGCGGCTGTATCCCATAACACTGGGATCACTCCCTGAGCCGAAGGCAGACGCTTAACAACTGAGTCCCCCAGGCGCCCCCCAGGATAAGACTTCTGACATGCATGTCCGCATCAAGGGGCTTAGTGGCTGCAAGATGGATGGCTCATCAGAGCAGTGATCAAAGATTTGTGGAAATCCTGACATTTTCAAAGCATCAACTGGCATTTCTTCCGAAATGAAACTGGCCCGAGGGAGGAAAAACGATTATTATTTAACAGGGTACAGACAGCAATGGATCAGGGCAGTGTTCTGTGGCATGGAATAATAAGAAGAAAATGACTGAGGGGAGAGGCAATTTTGCAGTGGGCAAATGGTTTCCCGTGAAGTGTCCTGGGTGAGAGCTGATGCTTGTCCCTACAGAATATGGCTTTCCAGGAAGACTGCGACCTCCAGCCTCCCTGCAGGAGCCATGTGCTTTCTCGTGGATGTGACCCGTCTTGTTGCCCAAGAGTCCTTGTAGCGGTAGAGTTCGGAGCAGCACTGCATTCCACTGCCCGTCAGGCCTCAGAAAGCACTGCGAAAGCTCTCAGCCAGGGGTGCAGAGCCATATAACCTTTGCAGCACCCAGTCCTTTGCAAAACTTGCATCTCCTGGTGTCGTGGTCACGAGCGAAGGTTTTGGAGTCAAAGACACGAGTTTGAATCCCAACCCTGCGGCCACCTAGCTGCATGACTTCCGGCGAGGTGCTTGGCCTCTCTGGGCTTGGTTTCTTCTCCATCAAGTGGTGTGAGCAGTGAGGTGCGCTTAGCTCAGTGGCATTTAATAGCTGTATTAGATTTGCCATGTTCAAAAGCTAGAGGCATCATTCAGTCCCTCTGATAGGTGGCATCTTCCCTGCGAGCACCCTAAGGCCTGGCAGCAGATACAGCTTTGCCCCGCAAAAAAGAACTAGTATCGGGATGTTTCTTTTGGAAAAAAAAATTTTTGCTTTGTTTTTTCTGGTTACACAAGAAATTTCTGGACGGGGAGTCATTGTTCTATAGAACATACATTACATTTAGCTGCTCATATGTTGACATGCAAAGCGGGTCAAATGCTGCCATTCGTGGCTGCTCTCTGTAGTTTGGGAGAGTACAGCCTGTCACTTCCCATCCACGACCCTCCTCCCCCTCCTCCCCCACGCCCCCTCCCAAGGACTGTGGAAGGATGGGGGTCAGAAGATTCAAGGACTAGTATTTTTAAAGGTTGCCGGCCCTTGTCCTGGATCCTAATACGGAAATGGTCCATTTCAGCTGTGGGATGGGTTGGGGACGAACAGAGCCTACGGAGACCAGCAGGTCCAGTTCTGTTCTAGATTCAGACACTGGAATAATGTGAGGCTTCAGCCAAGCAACTTCATCTTCCTGAGCCTCAGTTTCCTTATCTTTGAAATGGGGATATTATTTACCTTGTAAAGCAGTGTTCAAGACGAGGGCCAGTTCATCAAGAGTGTTTGGCTCGTAGTGAACACTTGACAAGTTACGTTTATTACCGTCGCCACCGGCAGCGCCATCTACCACATCGTCGGAGGCATGTGGATAATGCGGGACAGCGGAAACATCGTCAAAAATCTACTGGGTCTTAGAATGTCGTGTTGACATTAAATTGTTGTATGTATTTGTTGAAATTGGTTACATTTTGTGAACTCAGTGTTGGGCAAAACATTTTGTAACATATAGATAAGCTAAAAACACACTCACAGTGGGCACACAGAGAATATATATATATATATATATTTTTTTTTCTAGCAGGGAGTCAATTTATTTTTTGGCATAATTATACTTCTTAAGTTTATTCATCTTTTTAGTCATCTCTACAGCCAGCGTGGGCCTTGAACTCACAACCCTGAGATCAAGAGTCACGGGCTGTGCTGACTGAGCCAGCCAGGCGCCCTGGCACGATCATCCTTCTATTCCTGTTTGTGGTGTGTAAGATCATCGTGCGTATATATACATACCTAAGCCTCGGGAAAGCCAGGTACAAGCCACCTGCCCAGACACTCTAAGGCAGGAACATCCAACACACACAATCTCAGGTGACACCACCCCCCCACCCGCACTCCCCTCCCCCACCCCACAGCAAATCAAGCTGACTCTAGACCCCTGGCTATATCCCCCGAGAGGGTGCACCGTTCCTAGTACTGCAATGCCAGGTTGATGTGCGGAGTGGATGGAACAAACTCCTAGTCCATGCAGGGAAACAGCTGTTAGAAGATGACCCCGTGTTCTGATAGTGCCCGTTGTCTGGGAGAGAAATTTTCTGAGAAGTAGTAGTCTATCCTCTGCGAAGGGAAAATACCAAGGCAAAGAGATAATTTGAGACCTGAAGGAAATTAAAATTAAAACAGGATAAATTTAGTCCAATTAAAATAAAGGATCTTTAATTAGTTTAAGGGGAAGACTGAGTCTTAAGTTGGGACAGACGCAGACTTTGGTCTGAGAAAGAAGAGATTTTTGATAGAACCATGGGGAATGACAGACATGATTCAAAAAATGTAATGAACTAAAGCCTGAAATTAATGGCCTGTTAATTAAATAATATTTTAATGTTTTTGTATATTTGGTTATCTTTTGAGGTGGGGTGTACCAAATACAGTTTCTCAATCAGCTTATTTATTTTTTAATTCTTGTATTATTAATGTATTCATTTTAATTTTGCACTCATTGGGTTATTTTCAGCAGTGAACGCCAGGCACTATGCAGGTCCTGGAAAAATAGACTATTTAGACACAGAACCTGAGCTGTTCAGCTACCTACGGCTCCCAGTCTGCAGGGGGGACCAACTCATCACCAGCCAATCATAACACAATGTGGTTTGCAGATGACAATTACTTGGTTATAGTTTACATTAGTATCCTATCATCAGTTTGAGTGTTTTCAGAAAGTCTAATCTGCAATAGTCCAAATTCTCAGGAAACTCTGATGGTTCTGGAGACCTCAAAGAATTAGGAGCTCCATGTACCAATTCTTAGTTATCATGTTAGTAATTCAGTTGAGATGTATAGCAATGCCACACACCTTCTTTGGAAGTAGGTCTATTCTCCCATCTTCAATCTGACTGGGCTATGACTGCTTCTACCAATGAGATGTTGCATGACTTTCAAGGCTAGGTCAGAAAAGGCCAGGCATCTTCCACCTGTTCCCTTTGGACACTTGTCCACTTGAGAAGGGGGGAGGGGAAGTCAACTGCCATGGGAGAAGCCCACAAGTGGCCCTCGGTATGAAAGGCTCAGCTGAGCTGTAGCAGCCAACATCAATGGACAGCCATGGGAATGAGCTGTGGATGTCCACCCCAGTTGAACCTTCAGATGACTATAGCCCAGCCAACATTCTGCCCTCAACTGCATGGGAAACCTCAAATGAGAAGTGCCCAGACTGGCTCTTTCTGAGTTCACGTGCCACAAAATTATGAGCAAAATAAATAGTTACTATAAGCTGCTAAGGGTTGGAGTCATTTGTTATACAGTAATGATACCTGGAACAGATTCCACACGAGTCCTTTTGAGACTGGTGAAGCCCAGGTTAAGAGAGAAAACATTGCTTTTCAATATGATGCAGACTTCTAAGTCTCTTGGGAGGATGCAGCTGACTGCCTGGTCCTTAAGCTTGAACCTCCACTTGCAAGGATGAGATCCCATTCACAAAGACCTACCAGGGAGGCAGAGCCAAGGGGTGGGCTTCAAGCACTGAAGATGGTGGTTAAGATCAGTTTGAGTAGTTTCTTGCCTCCCTCACCTTGGCTTCTTCATCTGCAACATGTGGATAATAGCACCAATCTTAGAGAATAATTGTGACTGTTTCTAAATTTTTAGGCAGTGCCTAGTATATAGTGAATACTCAAGAAATGTTAGTTGCTTTTTTTTAAAAAGATTTTATTTATTTATTTGTCAGAGAGAGAATGCGAGAGAGTGAGCAGAAGCAGGAGGAATGGCAGGCAGAGGGAGAAGCAGGCTCCCCACTGAGCAAGAAGCCTGATGTGGGATTCGATCCCAGGACCCTGGGATCGTGACCTGAGCTGGAAGCAGACGCTTAGCCGACTGAGCCCAGATGTCCCAAGAAATGTTCATTTTTATTGTTACTTCAGCTTGAAGCTCTTTCTGACCCTACCTCCCTGGCCTTCAGTCTTACTTCCTTGGCGCCATCTGATTTTGGCTAAAGTCCTTGACTCATGCCTTCACTGACCATCTTTGACCTTGATAGCCTGCACCTGTCCAGAGTCGTGCCTGTGCTGGGTGGCTCCTACCCATCTCTGTGTTTTGTTGGCCACATCCTGTTTTCCAGTTCAAGTTCCCAACACCCAACAACTCTATTTGCAATGGAAGGGGTGAATTGTTATCATTAAGTGGGGTCCTTGCTGACATCTCCATGCCTTAAGCAAACCCTTAAGAAATGCTTTCTGCCCCTGTGGGCAACAGCTAACCATGGAGGTACTCTCCTTCTGATGTGTAGTGTGTGGAAATGACATTAAGTGGCACCTACACGAAAGCAGCTGACATTTACTGAGCACATATTGATTCATTGGATCTAGCAGAGAGGATGCTGGTCCAGTTCTGAGTTGTGCAACCAGAGAGCATGAATGGCTATTACAACAAGGCTGTCTATAGATTGATTCTCCCACATGCAGATAATCAGATTATTTCCTGTAGAGGCCAGTTAAAGAGAGCCAACGATTAGGAAATATGACATTGTTTTTGCTCTTAGGTATGAAGGTCATATCTGTGTGTGTCTTTACTTTGTTTCGGGAGGACATCTTGCTGAGCGAATATCTGGGGAACAACACCACACCATCTACTGGTGCTCCCAGCCTCACCATCGCACTTCCCACTCTAGGTGTTAGGGCAGAGAGGCCTAATGACACGGTGTGAGGCTGCTGAGCATTGTCCCTGTTGTGTGGGAGGCCGCTCGTGTCCCAAGTGTGCTCATCTTGCCGTTCAACAGAGGATTTGGAGAGTGGCTTGGTAGTTCTTCTCTTCTTTCAGTTATCACAGCGAGTAAGCCTGTGCTGAATTGCAGCCAGCCACAAATCCTTTGTTTAACTCCACACCAGGACGTGGAGCCTATTCCTCCTAACCCTGGAATCTGGCCCTGAGACCATTCGTTCAATCAAAGTGGCTGAGCGATGCTTGCTCGTTCTATGTCTGGCCCATAGGAGGAGTGGCAGCTTCTGCTTCTTGTCCCTTAGAATGACAGTTCTTGGGAACCCCCAAGCCATTTGTAAGAAATCCAGCCACCTTGCTGGGGAGACCACATGGAGAGGAGAAGGCCTGGGACTCCATGGAGTGGGAGGGAGGCCGAGCTGTTGTGGCATCCCAGTTCAGTCTGCAGTTGACACTGGCCCCAGCTGCACTCTGACTCCAACACCATGAGAGATCCCAGAGAGACCAACAGTAGAACTTTCCAGCCGAGCCTGGTCAACCCACAGAACGGTGAGAGATAACAACATGGTGGTTGTATTAAGCCACACAATTTTGGGGTAGTTTGTTCTGCAGGAGTAGATCACCAAAACAGTGGAGGAGTTGGGCGTTTAAATTGGGGGGGGTCAGAGAGTTTGGTTTTGGGGGGATGCCCAAAGACCACTAGATCAGAAGAAATAATATCAAAGAAGAAACTCTGCTGAGACTTTCTTTCTGAAGGGCTTGGCTTCTCAAGCCAGGAAAGGTGGGTCAGAGTCAGGGATCATCCTCCCCTTTTCCCTTTTTGGAAGGGTTGATACACAGTCAGTCGGGGGCGGTTCAGTTAAAGAATCCAGAAATAGGCATCACGGGCTGTTGGGTTTCCTAAAAGCAGTATGTCTTTCTGTGGCCAGTTTCAGGGTGCTCCTCTAATCCCCCAGATGCTGTGTGATTACAATATATCCTAGGCAGATTCTCCCCAAACGTAGCTACATCTTTCTCCCGGGTGAGCTGGTCTCAGCCACGTTGGTTTCCAAACCAAAGCATCAGGAAGGAAGAAACGGTTATAAGCTCCCAAGATCCATGGTACACACACGCTTTCTCCTGCAGAGCTCCTTTCTTCTTGCAAAAGCCCTCGACCACTGGAGCAAGCTTTTACATTCACTTCAAAACATCTCCCACATCAGAAAACATGGGGGCCTTGTTTTTATGTGGATATTTAATGAGCCCACACAAAAGACAGCACCAGTTTTAAGCATGCTGGCTTCCTTTGTTTCACCATCAATTCGGCTTCAAAAGCTTGCTTTGGAGAGCACAGTGTTCTTTGAGGATCTTCAGAAGCGAAAGGCTCCATTGTTTCATCTCTCACACAACGGCTTTATGTAAAATTGCATCAATCCTCCTCCGTGGAGCTTTTCCTGGGGCATCCACACGGCTGATGAAGGGCAAGAGGACCTGCCCAGTGAGAGGACCACAGGGCAGAGATTGTCCAGAATCTTGGCAGAACCAAGGACGTGTGTAGTTAGAAAAACCCCAGTGCATCCATTGGTTTTTGTATCACAAACTATAGAAAATAGAGCTCTACTAAATCTTTGTCTGGCAGGCATGTGGGGTAGAATAACATATTATAGGGGGCATGTGTAAGAAAAGGTTATCAAGATCTGCTTTACCAGGGTTCATCCTGAACGTAGCAATAAAGTCAAAATGTCTCCCAACTCCCAACCTGTTACCAAAAAGCTATTTCATGGGTGCAGAGCCATACTGTCTAATAGAACTTTCTGTGATGATAGAAACGAGTTGAATTGAATTTCCGCAGCCACTAACCCCTTGTGGTTATTGAGAACTTGAAACAAAGCTAGTGTGATTGAGGAACTGAAGTTTTAATTCTATTTAGCTTTAGTTAATTAAAACTTCAGTGTAAATAGCCACATACGGCTAGTCTCTACTCCACTGGGCAGTGTGGATCTGGAGGAGTAGATGGTAAATTCCAACAGGTTTAAGGTAAGGTCCAAGCAGTGGCCCAATAAGAAATGACTGTTCCGTGATGGCCAATCTTCCTTTGTTCATTTTTTTTTTTTTGGCTTTTTAGTTTATTAATCCGATCAATATTTATTAAGAGCATCCTCAAGTTTGAGGACCACTGATCTGGAGGAAGGGGAGGATTTTGCCACAGTATAGATGATGGTCGTGTCCAGCAGGTGGCTATTTTGCCTCTGATTAGCATCTCCAGAACAATGCCTCTTATATTCCAAAGGCATGCAAAGACGCACTTGCTTCAAATGGTGTGAAGGCATTGAGATACTCACCATCATCCATAATTCCGATGGTAACACCTTTCCCTGTGTATCCCAGCTCCCAGGCTTCTGCCACGTTCAAATCAAGGCCAGGAGTGCCGTCAGCTTGTCCGGTATTGATCTGGTTCAGGAATTCCAAAGCAAAGAATCCACTTAGTCTGGTGCAGTAACACACCTGTCTAAATGTTTGCACCTGCTATTCCAGGGCCGGAGGCCACGTCTTCCATGAGACAATACTCCTGAGTGTTTCCCCATCCATCTCTTCTAGACTTCTCCCTCTGTTTTGTGATATACACGATGGATGTTTCTGTGACCAGATTGTTGCCTTTAAACTCCTTAAAGCTGCCATTTGCAAGAAACCCTCCCCAGTTTTGAATTAAATGCTCACTCTTGGAGTCTCTATTTGTACCTCATGTTTTTGAATTTAGCACATATTGTCTTGGATCATTCTTATTTGAATGAGATTTCCTCCCTCAATAGCAGTATGCTTTGCAAGAGGGAGCATGTCCTACTTATCTTTGTAATTTCAGTGCTTACCACACTAGATCTCGTGTAAAAATATCTGATGCACTAAATCAAAGAGAGCTGTCTCACTTTCAGGGCTGTTCTAATGCAAAAAAAAAAAAAAAGCCTTTTCCCTAAAAAAATTCAACAAAGGAAAACAAGGAAATTCCCTGTAAATATGTTCGCTACCCTCTTTTTAGGCATCTTTGTCCTGTGCAGATTTTCTCAAAGATGAGTTGTAAAAGCAGTGAAGTCAGAGCTCGTACTGGCAGAAGCCTGAGGTGACCTGTTGGCTATTACTACTGTTGCTAAAACACTGTGTGAATGCCATCGGTGCTCTTTGTAAAAGTGATTGCTCTTCCTCCCTCCAGGCACACGTTAAGCTGACACCTCTCCATCACCTAGGAAGTTAGTAGGATGCCCACGTGACTGGTTTGGGCCAACAGAATGTGGGCTCATAAGCCCGTTTGTCACATCCAGGTAGAAGCCCTAGACACCAGGTGTGACCTGCCCCTTCCCCTTGTTGAGGTGCTCAAGAAAGCAGTGGTCAGGATGGAGCTGGGATGGAGCCTGGGTCCCTGAGGGACTATGAAACATTGGACATCTAGCGTGAGTGAGAAAAAGCTTAGATTTGTTACCAGGGTGATTTGGGTGTTGGTTGTGATTGCAAGAGTTGTAGTCTAACCTGATTAACACACATAAGCTCCTTTCAGTTGCCCGGATCAGATTTGTAGGATTCCGCCCCAAAAAGCAAAGGGCATGTTTAAGCTCTGAAGACCGGAGAGGGAAGTTGTGATGCATTCCTATAAATGTCTCAGTCCACAGGGCTATAATAGAGTGTTCTCTCTTGCTCATCACCTTTTAATCTTAAATAAGGGAAAGCATCACTCACAGTTTTAAATCAATCACTCCTTTTCCCTCAAGAAGCCCTGCAGTTAGGATTGGTATAGAGGTTTTGGGTCTCTTTTAAATAGAACCCAACCTGTCCAAGTGGATCATGAAGGACTGCTGGTGAGCCAGATAACATTCACTTCACTGGACAGATTGGGTTTCTGGGCCTTGAATCTTGCACCAGGAAAGCCCCATCGATGTGATTTCCTGCCATTATTTTAAGAAGTGCAACGGATGCTGCTTCTGTTGCTTTGGTCTTTGAGCTCTCTTGCTCGTCCCTTGCGAAGTTGCCTGATTCTTTCTCTTATGCCTGGGGTTTCATTATGTCTTCCCATCTCTCTGCCTGTTGAGACCCTTGGATTACTCCCCCCAGATCCTTGACTCAACTTCTACATGATTTTGCAAGTCTTCCCTCATGCATCAGTGTGCTTTTTCGGAGTCTGGGGCAATCTGATCAGCATTTGGTATTTGCTTTGACCCTAAGAGATCACGGCTATTTAGCAGTTCCAGAAGGAAGCAGATTAGAGAACATGACGCATGGGTGCTGATAGAAAATCAATACATATCAAAGGGACAGAGAGGTTCATGGAATCAGATGCTGGCTGACATCCCACAGAAAAACGAGGAAATAGAAATGCATTTTTTTTACCCGAAGTCTCAAGATGAGAAATGGTAGGAATAATACAGACGTGCTTACCAGATACCACTGCTTTGTAAAAAGAGGATCATTCATGTTGATATCAATCTCGTTGATGTCTCTATACCCCCGCTTCTTTCTGTCAAATCCTTCTTGCTGCAAGGCCATCTTTACCTGGAATGACAATATTGGCATATGACCTGAATATCCACTGGAACACCTTCTTCTGGAATTCATTTCTATGAATTCAAATTCCGTGTGTACACAGGTGTTTTTTTTTCCTCTATGGAAGCCAAGTTCATCTCATGTACATGCTACACTCTATGATTCTTTTCTGAAAGCATTTGCTTCTGCCTGTGCTGAACAAATTGGCCTTGGTGATGGCTCAAAGTGAGTTTCCTTAAAATGAGAATTTGATAGAGAAAAGTACTCTCAAGGAAGATAAGGGTGTAGGGGTGGTTAGGGGAAATAAAACAATGCAATGCTTCTATTAAGTAAAGAAGATTGATGTGGATTCAGGGAGGGAGAAAGAGTGGCAATGGCAGGGGTCATTTTTCGGAGGGCTTTCCAGCCTTTACATTTGTTGAGAGGATTGTGCTATCACGTTTGGGAATCAGCCAAAACGGAAATCAAATCAAACCAAACCAAAACCCAAACCCAAACCAAAAGAACACCTGCCTGGAGAGCCAGCCAGTTCATAGCAAAGCTCTGGAAAGTGAGAGAGGGATCTTCGAAAAGAAAGGGTTGTCCTGGCAATGACAGCGCTTCAATTTTTGGAAAGTCAGACAGAACCCCAAGCCCTTGGATGAAATGAAACTTAGGAGCCGAATTGTTGAAGCAGACTCCTGGCAACAGTTAGACTTCATCCCATTCATGAAATTTTCTTCACTTGGGCAATCATGAATTTATCATCCAGGGGCTGTGGCTCGTCTCTGAACATCTAAAACTCAGGAACTATGCAAATGTAGAGAAGGGTGTGCACTGCATACTGAATTTTCTTTTTTTAGTTCTTCTTTTTTTCTTTTTTGTTAGAGAGAATGAGGAGAGAGAGAGAGAGTGAGCGAGCATGGGGGTGAGGAGGTAGGGGCAGAGGGAGAGTGAGAGAGAACCTTAAGCAGGCTCCATACCCAGTGCAGGGCTTTATTCCGGGCTTGATCTCACAACCCTGAGATCATGACCTGAGCCAAAATCAAGAGTTGGACGCTTAAAGGACTGAGACACCCAGGTGCTCCTGATTTTTTTAAATGATATTTTGCTCCCCAACATTCATTTCTTCTTTTCCCAAGTATCCCCAGTGCATTTGGGGGATTCCCTGGAGTCTGCTAGGTTCCGTGTTGGTGGGAATGAAATTTGAGACACCTATCTGCAAAGAAACCGCAGGTTGTCTCTGCCTCAGAGGTGCCTAGGTGGCTATGGATTTGAATCCTGGGAAAGGGATGTGAGCGCAGAAGGCTATTTATCTTAGAGGCTCACTCACCAGACTCACTTTGTAAAAGGTCCTTGGGACAGTTCCACGGGCCAGTCCTGGAGCCCCCCACGCCCCCCAAGACCAATCCTTCAGCATCGCACTGATTGTGAGCTCCCTACACCATTCCAAGAAATTCGCTTTTGCCTAAGTAATCCAGAATCCATTTGTGTTGCTTGCATTGAGAACTCTGATACGGGAGCGGAGAAGTCAAGAGGATCCAACTCAACAGTGATGGCAGGGAGGGAAGAATGAAGAGACCGCAGATGTGGCTGGAAACCTCCCCTGGAGTGGGCAGGAACGCTGTGGGAGAGTGGTTCCTTACTTCCCTCTACACACTGACACAGGCAGACCGGGGGCTCATGTGCCAGAAAAACTCGAATTCTAAGCAAAAACTCCAGATGTGTCGAAAAGAAGTGGTATTTGCTTTGTTCTTTGGAGGTATTCCAACAACAGGCATTCACTGGGGCACGTAGCAAATATCTGGGAGCATGGGATGGATGGAGAGTTTTAGAATGGCAAAAATGTAGACACGACTAGTGCCCACCAAATGGAGATAAATTATGATTCAAATATTCATATATATACATGCATATGGTATGTAATATATATGTGTATATACGCATGTATAGATATACACATCTGTCTTCTGTATACACATGCACAGATATATACACATATCTATCTTCTGAGAAGCAGATGGCAAGATGAGATAAAATGTGCAAGGCTTTTATTAGAAGAGAAAATGCGAGAAACTGCTGTGTAAGCTTGACCCTGTAAAGGAGAGAGCGAACAAGGTTGGGCCAAACTGTCCTCAACGGCTCCGGAGTGTAAGGAAGTTTTGGCAGGTCTCTTGGGGATCCAAAGTCGGCTGTCAGAAGAACCCTGTGTCTCCCAGCGACGAGCCTGCCTCGGTGCCCCTGCTGTGCTCAGTCACTGGCTAGAGCCGCCTAGGAAGCATGGCCTCTTGCCAACACAGTGACAGATTTCAGAGCACAGCAGCTGGGGTCCTTGGTCAATGACTCTCCCGGAAGTCAGAGGTGTGCGTTGCGTGTTCTGACAGCTGCTGCAGAACAGACAAACAGCTCGATCTAGACACATACACACCCATACGTGAAGACCCACAGCACACCCCTCTTAAAACTTCTCTTTTACTTGGGAAGCAAGTATTCAAGGCAGAGCAGTCTGTCACTTTCACTTGGGAAGGCGCCTGAATTCGGCCATCGCATCTTCCCCTAGTGATCCCGATCAAGACCCTTATCCACACTGCTCATGGATGATAAGTAAGCCTCCGTTGGCTTCCACTGAGGGATTCCCATCATATTGGATTCGTTGTCAGGACAGACTTTGCTGAAGCAACACCGTTCCTTCGCAAGGGTCTTGGCTAAGCAAGAGCAGGGGCCTGTGGATGCTTGAGAACCCTCTGTGCCCACTTCTCAGCAGTGTGAGAACAAGAAGACTCACACTGGATTTCATCTTCTTAGATAACAGTGCAGGAATGGCTATGACAATAGCACTCCAAACTCAATTAGCCTGAGTGCAGTCTAATGAAAAGACTTTAAAGTCATTTCCATAAAATTAATTTTTAATTCCATAAATTAGGTTTTAATGGAGACCGGCGATGCTTTGGAATGCTGCTCTCTCTCGCCGTCAGCCCTCCTTGCAACCCAGAAGTGCTGAGGCATGATGTAGGTGTCTGTACTCTTGTCATCTAGTGTTACTAAAAAATTAAAAATCCTAAGACTGCAGGCCTGTCTGAGCCTTTCGGTTTATCTTCATGTCCTTAATGAAGATCACAGTGACAATTCCAAGAGAGAGAACACCTTTTAAACATATATTTTTACTTGTTACACACAAATAACTGGAGAATAGTTCCCCCCCCCCCAATGATACCATGGAATACCATAAATTACTTTCATCTTTCTGGGTTCTTCTTCAATGCTAATTTGCATTTAAACCTAATTTTTACATAAAAGTAATTGAACTATAGACAAAATTATGAATTCTTTCTTCACTAAGTATCCTACCTTAGGAATTTTAATGTGCTGCTCTATGGCTCTCGTAACTTAATTTTTAATAGCAGCCTGAATATCCCATGGAATAACGTACCATAATTTACCCAATGACTTCCCTCTTATTGGTCATTTGGATTGTTTTCTCTTATAAATGAAATTGCCATTAGCAGAAAGATAAGATTATAAACTATTTTTAAAGATCTCTGGAGAAGACTTCAGCGTTATAATCCTATGTGTGATAAAACTCTTAATAACAGAGAACTATTTCCCAGTGTCCAAATCCCTTCCTCACATTATAACTAAAAGGTCACTTTAATTCTCTCTTCCTCCTCTGAATTGTAACCTTTCACACACGATACCTTTCATTACCACTTCAAAGTGGCGTCAATGCCATGCAACTTAACCATAGCTTCTTGCCTTCTCGAAAAATAATGTACAGTTAGCTTAGTTATTTCATTTTAGACTGCTCACCCAAGTTGGTTTATTGACCTAAACATTTGTATAAAGAAAAAAAATAAGAAAGCATGAATGTTTGTTACTGGGAATTATTTTATTAGAAACAAACGGATATTCTGCAATTCTGGTTCAACTTTTAAATCTTAGTTTGACGCATGTACATGGAACAAATTTTACTCAAGAGACTCCCCCACACTTTCTTCCCTCTTGTAGTCTTTCCAATTAAGAATTTTCAGTCAACGAGTGTTTTTGTGCATCTACAATGTACCAGTTTCAGACCATTCTAGACCGAGGCAGACACTATCCCTGCACATTTGCATTCTATTTTACAAGTTTCATTAACAAGGTACTTTCACTACAAAGAATCTTCTCAACAAGACTGTGGAGGCTATGTTTACAGTTGAGGCAAGGAGGTTTAGCGGCCATTGTTCAGCAGTGGAAAACATGGCGGAGTCACACAGGCTGACCAATTCTAAATGCTGTGCACTTTCCACTAAGCCACATTACCCCTCCCTAAGGCACAGAACACAGTCAACCTTCCAGTATCTGGGACAGCTTAACTGTGAATGTAACTCTCCAAGGATCAGGGCCTGGATCACTTCCTGCTGGGCTGATAATTAAACAGCTGCTAATTAGCATGGAGTGTGTGGGGCAGGGAGAAGGGCCAGGAGAAAGAGGAGCAATATGGGAAACCTACCTTCAAAGGCCGAAACAAGTTAGCCTGGAGTGAGCACAAGAAAAGAAACATAAAACACAAAACTGACATGTTGGTGAAAATACCGAAGTTTTAAACCTATGAGGCTATAGATTGGGTCACACCATTATTTTCTGTACCACCAGGATATATTGAAAGATATATTGAAGGCCTAACCTCCGGTACCTCAGAATGTGACCCTATTTGGGGAAAGGGTAGTTGCTGATGTAATTAGTTAAGAGGAGGTCGTGCTGGAGGAAAACGGACCCCTAAGGCAACATGGCTGTTCTCATGAGAAAAAGACAGACAGACACACAAGGAGAAAGCCATAGGAAGACCTACAGACACACAGAATGAAGCCATGTGAAGAGGGAGGATGCAGAGGACGGAGTTATTTTACGACAAGCCAAGGAACTTGTGGGTCTACCAGAAGCCGGAAGAGGCAAGGAAGATCCAGTCCTAGAGATTTCAGAGGGGGCGTGGCGAGCCAACACCGTGACTTCAGGCTTTGAGCCTCCAGAACTGTGAGACAATTCATTTCCGTCGTGTTGGGCCTCCCAGTTTGTGGTACTTTGTTATGGAAACTAATACAACCCCTAAGAATTAAACTAACTCAACCCTAGGAAATTACTACAGCTCCTGAGAATTAAACTGTCACAGTGCTTCCTTCTCATTTGTAAACTTTATTTTGTACATGAAGCACTCTTATATATAGTTCCATTTGGACAAAGATTTCTTTAACCATGTATACCGTTTGCAAAAAATAATAATAAAGAGGGAAAATGTTAGGAAATAAACTGGTTAGGATGTTTCTAAACCATTGCACATTTAGGGGCGCCTGGGTGGCTCAGGTGGTTAAGCGTCTGTCTTTGGCTCAGGTCGTGACCCCAGGGTCCTGGGATCGAGCCCCACCTCGGGCTCCTTGCTCAGTGGGGAGTTTGCTTCTCTTCCTCCCTCTGCCGCTCTGCCTACTTATGTGCTCTCTCTCTCTCTCTCTGTCAAATCGATAAATAAAAAAATCTTAAAAACAAAACTGTTGCCCGTTTGGAGTCTAACTCGGAATGTTCCACGTCTGTGTTTTCCTACACCACATCATCCTCTGTGCCATCAAGCGTGTCGGTGATCAGCATCTCTTGAAAGAGTCTGCACTATTATCTCCAGCAGTTACCTCTCATGGCCAATAGCTATGCTACACGTTTTAATGCACCAGCCCAAGGCAATACAATTCTTGTCACTCTTGGCATTTGGTGAGTGGTTGCAAGATGTATGCAAAACCCATGCATTTTCGAACGGATGATGTGTGATTGTTTTTGCTTTTCTAGATCTTCTGATGGCAAAGTTTTGAGCGGTTAGCAAAGTGGAATTCTCGGAGTTTGCCCCACCCCAGGACTGAAGCCCCTCATAAGCAAACTGGGGGAAAGTCATCCGTGGAAGTCGTGAGAGTTTTTTGTTTGTTTGTTTTTTAATGCATGTGCTTTTTTTCTTTTTAAGGTTGTATTTGTTTATTTGAGAGAGATAGAGAGAGAGACAGAACAAGTGGAGGGGAGGGACAGAGGGAGAAGAAGACTCCCGGCTGAGAAGGGAGTCCGACGTGGGATTCGATCCTGGGACTCCAGGATCATGACCTGAGCCGAAGGCAGATGCTTAACCAACTGAGCCACCCAGGCGTCCCGGAAGCCGTGAGGTTTTGTAGGAAGAGCTCTGGATTGGGAGTCAGGAGCTCGGGATTGTGGGGGCCACAGATGTGGGTCTGAGGCCGGCAGCTGCCCCTGCTAACTCAGTATCTTTGAGCATAAGAGCGCTATTTCTGGGATCTGTTTCCTTACTGCCAGAATGAGCATAACTCCTGAGGGTTGATTTGAGGAACGACAGGTGTCACCTGCTGTGGAACGGCTGTGAAGCACAGTTCCCGACACATAGGAAATGTCCACAGACTTCCGTTCCCTTCCTGGTCCTCAGGTCAGCTGTCCTTTACCTGGAATGCACATCGAGTCACCTGGCAGGCTTTAGCACCCCCCACTCGCAGGCCACACTTGGACTGAGTCAGACTCTCCAGGGGATTCCGATCTGCCTCAAGGTTGACACTGTCTTGGAGGCCAATTTTCTTCCTCTGTCAAAAGCCTATTTCTACGTCTCAGAATTGTGAGGAGGCCCTGGTGGGACCCAGGCTTCGAGATCCTCACTGGGTAGAGCCATCTGCGGATGTGAAGCCTCATGGCCATCCTCAGAAGATGTCAGCCCCGGGCGGGGAGGCAGGGAGATGCCGGCTGCCCCTTCGCCTCCAGCTCTCCTGGTGCGTGTCCTGCCCTCAATCTCGGTTCTCTCTCTGGGGAAGGACAGGGTTCTCTGATTGGGCTGGACATCTGAATCCCCTGGGTGAACTGCTTCTTTAATTAAATAAAGCTTGTTTTCGAGCAGAAAAGTAGGAAAGAAGACAAGAAAAGACATAATTCCTCCCCCACTTCCTGAGAATCCCTGTTGACGTGAAAAAAAAATAAAATAAAAAAGAAGGTAACATATGTTCATGGTTAGAAAATTAAAGCAGTCCAGAAAGTTATATAATGGGAAGGGAACATTCATCCTCCTCTTTCCTTCCGTGCTCTCAAACAGTTCTGTCCTCAAAGGTGACTGCTCATAACTTCTCATGAGTCCTTCCAGAAAATATTTATTGGTATGCCCTCATACACATATATAGAACCTCAGTGTCTCTTAAAGCTTTCCAGGCACTTGATTCCTAAGCTGGGGTTGAGAAGCTGTGTGCTGGGGGCTTCTCTGCACCTCCCTTGTCTCGTGCCCGTTCTGACGCGGCTCAGGTAGGGGAACCCAGATTAAACCATAGATGCGAGCAAAGGACAGAGTATCTATACCCAACAACGTCCAGGGCTCTCTCTGCAAGAGAAGAGACTCACATCCATGAGAAAATACATTCCATTTACCCACTAAAAAATCATCTCTCCGTCTTCCGCTAGTGCTAGCTGGGAGGGGCGGGGTCGGCAGGCTGGGGTGCGTGGGGAGGGGGGTGCGTGGGCAGGCACAAGACTACAGCAAGGTTTCCAAGGAATGTGGATCTTCTGTTTATTACAAACCGCTTAATTTGCACAACAAATTACCTAGCTTTTATTTTGGGATGAGGACTCCCGTCCCCTCATAGGTTAAACCAAAACGAAAATAGCTATTCCAGAAACGTCACGCCCAACACGTACTAGTAAGGCCCCCCCGGGGGGGGGGGCTTGAAGATCAGTGCACATGGGAGGCAGGATTAAGGCTGAAGTCAGAAGTCCGCACTGACTCCTGGCCTGATCTTCCTCCCTGGTGTCAGTCTCCTGGGGAGGGGAGAGGACCCGAGTCCTTTTGGATGTGTGCTTTCAGAGTCAGCGGCCAAGGGGCACAGGCTCTTTTCTTCCTCTCATGAGATGCCAGAGGCACACCGGGGGGCTTTCCCTTCAAGCTTTGAGCTGCTGGGGCGGGGGTGGGGGTGGGGGTGGGGGGACAGTTTAAATGGATTGGGCTGCACTTCCTCTGCTGGAAAGGACGCTGTAGCTTTCCTTCTATTTAGGCAGAACACTGACTTCAATTCAGTAGAAAATGCTGCGGCGAAAGAGGCAGGGGAGCACTGTGGGTGTGAGCTTGGACTTTGGGACAGGCAGACCTAAGTTACAGGCCCTGACACACCTGCTGTTGAGCTGGCCCTGAGGTCTGCAAGCTCCTGGACCTATTTCAGGCTCAGTTTGCTCACCTGCAAAATGGGGATGACACCTGATACTGACTTACATTTATTGAGGGCTGACCGTAAATATTTCATGCACAGCACTTCAGCTGTTTTCCACGGCAACCTCGTGGAGGCTTAGCAAACAAGGCAGGAAATAGTAAGTATATTGTGAGTTGTGTCTTGTGAGTCACACAGGTAGCCAAGGGTAGAGCCATGGTTCATACCTGTTCTGAGCTGAATTGTGTCCCCCTAAAAATTCACATGGTGATGTTCTCACCCCCACTGCCTCAGAATGTGATCGTTCTTGGAGATAGTGCCTTTAAAGAGGTCATTAAGTTAAAATGAGGTCATTAAGGTGAGCCTTAATCCCATATGACTGGTGTCCTATTATGACAAGTAGAAATTTAGATACAGACACGCAGAGGGGATGCTGTGAAGATACAAGGTCAAGAGAGCCATCTCCAAGCCAAGGAGAGAAGCCTGGAACAGATCCTTCCCTCATGGCCAACCCTGGCGACACCTTGATCTTGGACTTCTAGCTCCAGAACTGTGAGGCATACCTTTCTGTTGTTTAAGCCCCCCAGTCTGTGATACTTGGTTATGGCTCGGAAACTGGTAGGAGACCTCAGCGACCTGGTTGTATGGTCTGCATGCTTCCCTACTGGGCCATGTTGCTTCTCTGCTCCTGCTTCATAATTTGGATTATGGAGAAAATCAAATGAGATTATGCATATAGACCCTTGGCCCATAGTATATACTCAGTAAATGCCTACATTTGCTACTGTCATTATTGCCAATGTTATTATATTTCAGGTCCCATGGAAAGACAGTGGGATGGTGCCTTCCAAAACATCCTGGGCCCCTTTGATTCATTCTTACTGCTCTTAGCTAATTAAAGATAGATTAAACATTGCAAGAGAAACCAGCTAGAGTCCATTCCCATGTGTGTCCTGAATGCAGAAGACCCACCTGCAGGAAGAGCACAACTCCACCCATTTTTGACTTTACCTTTCCAAGGGAGTGTTGGAACTGATAAGCTGAACACAGCTCATCAAACGAGAAACCCAGAAAAACCATTGCTGGAGGTGATGTGGGAGATTACAGAGGAAAGCAGCCACTCTTAAGCTCAGATACTCTACCTCATATGCTTTGCCACCCACTGCTGGCCTTGGTTGTCAAGATCCAAAAGGGATCCAGAGTAGAGAGGGGTCAAGGGGGTGGGGAGGATGTGACACAGGAAGGTCAGTAGCTGGAGGGACAGAGCAGGCAGGAGTCTGACTGCTTAATTTCCCTCTTGAACATTCAGGGATGCCTTTTTGGAAAGCCCAGTTACAGGCAAATCACAGGGCTTACCTTTTCAAAGAACAGGGAGTTAAGCCACAATTATGGCTCAATGCACTGTATTGATTGCCCTCATTTAGGGAAGTTTGCCCATCTTGCAAGAATGAAGACAATCGATCGAGGAAAGAGGATATGGCTGCATGCCACTGGTCACAGTTCCAGTCACTGCGTCTCAGTGACAAGATATTAACAAATTGGTATCTATCGTCTAAAGCACTGTACACAAGATACACCATGAGATAAGTCAGTGTAATTAAAGAGGGACCAGAAGACGTTTCTAGCTGAGTGAAGTGCAGAGACAGCCTATGGGAATGCCTTTAGAAGGTACAATTCCAGCTCCCGTGTTTGTTGGAATATGTGCATTGGGTCTGGGGTTGTGCTTTAGAATGATCTCCATCTTCCCCTTTTCCTATTTCCTGGATGGTGGGAGACTGTCATGGGTTGGATTTAGGGCACTGTATTAAGGAAAAGGATATTAAAAGATGGGAGGTACTATGCCAGATGTAGAAGAAGGGATGGTTAGACTGGGGGGTGCTTGAGAGGACAATTTCCCAGAGATGCCAAGGGTCCCAAGAACCCGTAAACGCTGTCCTTGGCCAAAATGACACGGTCCTCTCAATGAGGGTCTTTTGAGAGGTTAGTGTGGAAAAGAAGAAAAGCAAGGCTGTTGCTTTAATATATTCATAGCTTTGACCACACACTGCGTAGTCAAAGAGAGCCTGCCTGGGCCATGAGGATGGCTGTTTCCTACCGCTGGTGAGCAGAAGGAGCTTGGTGGAACAGAGAAGGTTTCTGGGAAGACAAATGAGACAAGGGGAGAAGAGAGAGGAGGGCTCTGCACCTGTCCACTCCAGCCGTGGCCCAACCAGTGTCCTCCCACCTGACTAACCCACCCAGTGCTCCACCTTCCCGGGAAGGCACCTGGAGGCGAAGGTGAAGAGAAGCCAGCAAGGACCCGCAGAGAAGGTGCTCGTGGTGCCCAGCTGGGGATGAATGGCTCCAGCACAGCACAGGAACATGGCTTCCAAAGCTTGTCCCCAGCGAAACCCCCACCATGATGCTGGTGCCTGGTCTGCTTTTGCTGGTGAACCAGAAGGAGGATGCTGAGTGAGGATGTGTCTGGGCTGCCTGGTTCCCATCCTGTGCTGGAGGGAGGGCTCAGTAAGGTGCTTCTGGAAGGAATGGATGGATCAGACTGAAGATGCAATGAAGGTTCACAAATTATCCTGTCTATGGTCTGGTTTGGTCTTGTGGATCAGTTATCTTCACTGTTTCCATGACAGCATAGTCACGATGGAGCCCCAGTCCCAGCCGCTGCCTCACAAATGTGCACAGGGGAAAGGGGGATGGTGGAGATTGCGAGTGACTTGATCCAAAGTCACGACTTTACCAAGTGCTAAAGACCATGCCCCAAATGCAATGCGCCCCAGTGAACGAGCACTAGATTTGGAGTCAGAGAGCACGGGGTTCAGGTCCTGGGTTGGTTCACTCCTTATTCGTGTGTGTTCTGGGGGGGGGGGGCTCAGCTTCTCTGGATCATGTTTTCTCCCTCTAGAGCAGGGATTGGCAAATCCAGCCGGCAGCCTGTTTTTGTAAATACCGTTTGTTGGACGCAGCTGTGCTCACGCGTTCACGTGCTGCCTCTGGCTGCTTTCACACTCCGGGGGCTGACTTGAGTGCTTGCAATGGAGACCATATGGCTCACGACACATTTGCTCTCCGGCCCTTCGCGGAGGAAGTTTGTCGACCCCTGATGTATAGAAGTCTTGATTGTATGAGGCTTCACGGTGAGGACCACATGAAATAATCCTCCTTTGTTGGGAACGATCAGACATACTATAAGTATTATTGTCTATACTTATGATGAATAATATGGCTGTGGAATCCATCTCCTCTGTGAAGGAAGAAGCAGGGGCAGAATTTTGAGTCGTGGTACAAATGCTGTGATTTGAGGGGCCCCGAGAAAGCTTCCAGGGTCCCAAATCCCCGCCCCAGAGCACCTGCACACGGACTGAATTCCAGCCGTGAAGAGTTAAGCTTGAAATCGAAGCCTTCATTACCCATGTGGATTATGTCTCTATTTGAAAAGATTTGGGAAATGAGTCTTCTGGGACTGGCAACACAGCCAGGTGCTACCATTTACCAACACTTCTGCGTGAACTCCTTCATTAGGTGGTTTTTCTCTGTGAAGCTGGCTGCAATTGGTGCAAGCAAGGAACGGGAATTTATGGTAAAGGGAATTTTGAAACTCTTGGGCAGTTTCCAGGGCTCAGAATTTGGTGCCACCAGAAGGGGTAGGATTAAGACAAAGGAGGCGAGAGGGCATGGTGAAAAACCCTCCCGAAATTGTTTGCTTCTGGGCATTCTTAATGCCTGACATGTCTGCAGTGCAGAGGGACACGCTTACAATTATTTGCTATGACAAAGGTTGCAGTATTGTTTCATTGTGAGTTTCCAGCGGGGGAACAAACCAAGAGCTGCTGCTGCAGAATACAAATGGAGTCTTGAAAATTCGGAGTCTCCTTTCCTTTAACGGGCTCTGAAGAAGGTTTGGGTTTTGGATTGGGACAATAGACAAAAGAGTTAAAGAAGAGAGAAGATGTACTTCCTCCGCTCTTTCTTCCTAAAGGGCATCTATTTTTCATCTTCTTCAAAGGTTAGCCCCTTTGTCAACAGCGATGCCTTGCCAATTCCTTCCTCCTCTTGGTATTTCATTAGTTGCCAATGGAACAATCCCAGGTTGACAGGGTGGCAAAGAAAATGTGTGTTGAAATTGTGCTTGGCATATGTCTGAAATATTCGGGGGCTGGTAACTGCATCCCTGCACCACGCAGTTAGAGTGTAATTCATATGTCAAGCCAAGCAGCCCACAAATGACAAAACGCCAACAAGGAATAAAGGTCAGAGCGATTGATTCCTCGTACGCTTCGGTTTATGCACAGAGCACCCAGCAATGGGGTGTTAACGAGCCTCAGCACAGCGATGCAGAACAAACGAGGAAAATAATCCACCGACTTTGCAACAGTGCTCCTGGAAGGTACAGGACCGACGAGCGCTTAGATCTGCCCTCTGACAAATGCAAGGAGAAAGTAGTTTTCATTCCGCAGTATCTTAGTTTTCTATGGCCGCTGTAACAACTTACCAAAACTTAGTGGCTTAAAACAACACAAATGCATTCTCTTAAGGCGCGGGAGGTCAGAAGTCTAGAAGCAAAGTGTCTGCAGGTTGCACGCTCCTAGGGGCTCCAGGACAGGATCCATTTCCTTGCCTTTTCTGCATTCCACAGGCTGCCTGCATTTCGTGGCTCATGGCCTTCTTCCTCCAGCTTCAAAGGCAGCAACAGTCCGTCAGACTCTTCTTTGCAGTGTCACTCTGACCTCCTCGGCTGCTGCCTTCCTAGGAGACCTTTGTGATGACACTGGGCCCACCCTGATAATCCGGGGTAATCTCCCTACCTTAAAGTCAGCTGTTTGCCCCTTTATGCCTTGCCACGTGCCATGACGTATTCGCAGCTTCTAGGGATTAAGACGTGGACATCTTTGGGGGCCATTGTTCTCCCTACCACATGCAGCAAGGGAGCTAATATTCATGCTGGGATATGAGGCTGATGCTTGGTTACTTGTCCAATGAAGAGATCTCCGCAGGGATGAAAGAATTTGATGGAGATACAGAGTATCCGGAGAACGCCCACTACCATGAAGAGTAGGGCTGCCAGTCCAACCAGTGTTAGAGCTAGAAGGACCTGCTACCAAGCACTGGGTCAGTGAAGCCATAGAGATAACATGTTCTGTGGCCCATCTATGCAAATCCTGGAAACAAGATAACCTTTCAGTGAAAAATCTGATATGATCGTCCCCAGGCTCTGCCCCACTGTGTACATTTTAGCTCAGAAAAAAGGTCTCTATTAACCACTGAGAAAGCTGTTGTATACCCCTCTCCCACACGCCACCTCGGCTGTTCCCGGCCAATACTTCTTTTCCACTTTTCCCAAGAAACTTCCATTCCCCAAATGCACAGCTGGCAGAAGGGAGATGGAGACTGGGGGTGGCTTGTTGCATTTTGGGAGCCATAAATCACAGAGGCGGAGTGCCATTTGTGTGAGTAGAAGCAGGAAGAACCCCAGTGGTCGTATATCCAGCAGTTTGCAATTTTCAACCACTTCATTTGTTCAGCGTGTCGGAGAACTATGCAGCAGGGCTGGGGGGAGAGTCCATCCTAACGCCGCAAGTCCTTGCCACATTGGGAACTTGGTAAAGAACCGTGCACTTCCAGCACTGTATTTGAGAAGGTGATTGAACTAATGGGCAGAACCAAGAACAACCCAACAGGGAGTCTGGAGGTCAATGTTTGAGTTCTAGTTACTGTTGCTGTGATCGCAAATTATCCCAAGACATGGTAGCTTGAAGTGACACTTCGTGATGCTTATAGATTCTGTGGGTCAGGAATTCGCCAGTGGCACAGAGGGATGGCTTGTCTCTACAGCATTATTTCTGGGGTCTCAATGGGAAAGACCCAATGGTTGGGTGTGACTCAAGAGCTGGGGGCTACATAAGATGTAAAGATTATCATTACGGAGTTAGGAGCTCTGGATAGATGTGGCCAAAAGAACAACGCTCTTTCCTTGGCCCTACACATGGCTGCCTTGCCCATTTCCTTTCCTGAACCAGAGTTTGGTAGGTGAGACAGCAGGTCCAGTAGAGAAGTGGCTTTCACTCTTCCCAATGGCCAAGTTCTAGTCTTCTCTGCAGTCACTAGCACCTTTTCTTTCTGTAGAATGCAACAATGCTATAGCCTGGACTTCAAGGCTCCAGAATACCCTCAGCCCATCTGTGCAGCCCACATCTACACGCCATAGCCCTTCGACCATGAACCTGCCAGGCTAGGCTCCTTACAAACCCTCACGTGTGCCCATCGTGTCTCCTGCCCAGGGCGTTTGCACTCACATGTTAATGGTTTTGTGTCAAAATACTGTTGCACAACTGTTGGTGGGAATGTAAACCTATACAGCCACTATGGAAAACAGTAGTGGGAGGATCCCCCCCAAATTAAACACAGAACTCACATATGATCTAACAATTTTACTTCTAGAAATATATCTGGAGGAAATGAAGACACTAACCTGAAAAGATATCTGCACACCCATGGCCATAGCAGCATTATTCACAACAGCCAAGACATGGAAACAACCTAAGTGTCCATCAAAGGATGAATGGATAAAGAAGTTGTGGCATGTATATATATATATACACACACATACACACAGTGATATATTATTCAGTCATGGATGGATCTTGAGGGCATGATGCTAAGTGAAATAAGTCAGAGAAAGAGAAATACTGTATGATCTCGCTTATATGTGGAATCTAAAAAAAAAAAAAAAAAAGACATAGGAAAAGAGATCAGATTTGTAGTTTCCAGAGATGGAGGCGGGTGGGGAGAGGGAGAACAGAGGAAAGTACAAACTTTCAGTTCTAAGGTAACAGTACTGGGGATGTAACGTACAGCAAGACGAGGACAGTTAGCACGCTACAGGTGTACGGAAGAGTTCTTAAGAGAGTAAATCAAAGAGTTCTCATCAGAAGGGACAATTTTTTTTTCTTTCCCTGAAAATTTTTTTCTCTTTTTCTTTTTATTGTGTGTCTTTGCGATGATGGATGCTAGCTAACTTATTGTGGTCATCATTCCACAATGTATGAAAGTCAAACCATTACACCTTAAACTTACACAGTGCCTTATGGCCGTTATATTTCAATAAAGCTGGGAAGAATATTGAAGCACAAACCATTGCCCACACCTTCCCCATTCTTGAATATCTGCTACCTTTTCTGAGAACAGCCAACCTTCCTTTTGGTAACTCCTTTGCAAAAGGGTTGTTTAAACACACAGTAGGGACTTGAATAGTAATTTAGAGCATTGGACATTTCCTATGTTTTGGTGTACCTGCCATTAAATTGTAATTTTCTTGGGGGAAACAAAACCAAATGTAAAAATATATTCTTGTCCCAGTTTCAGAGAAAACCCTGCCATTTCCCTATTACAGTTTTGCCTTTATGGAGCCGTGGACACAGGAGGGTACTAGTACCACTTCTACCCCCACCTCTCCTAAGTGTGGACAGCATACCATTATTGCTTGCTGGGGTCTGATTTCTATTCACTCTTTTTTTTCCCCTTCCAAACATGAATTGGACCACTCCACAGTTACATAAGCAAGGGGAAGTCCCCAGGTTGTTTAGGTCGAGTCAGCATTTTATAAAGCTACATCATGCTTTATTTCATGCTGTACAATTGGGTCACTGTTACGCAGCTAATTTTTGAAATCTTAAAAGTGCTCCATAGCCCCAGGGAGCCTTCTGGAGGAGAGTCTTATTATTTTAATTGTTGAATAGAGCTCCCTAAAAATAGGCGATATTCGTGACAAAGAAAATGGTGTGTCTTGTATGTCTTGATATGTCCAGGAAAATCACTTGAAAAGCAGAATGCTGTGTGAACATTCTTACGGCTTTTCGGGAGAGTTGTCTTGGACAACTTTAAGGAGGGGCAATTTGCTAGAAGTTCTGTTGTCAATGTGGGCTAACCTGGACTCACCAGAATTTTGAGACTTTTGCTTTGAATCACAACACCATCTCATAATCTTTCTGTGAGTGATTTGTTTTGCCTTCCTGACGGTATACAAAGCTGCTTGAAGGTACAAGTCCTGTTCCCCTTTGTTTCTCAGTTCCCAGAACTCAGTAGGTATTGATCTGGTTTTTAAGATGGGATTACTCATTTTGTTAAGAAAGATTTTATTTATTTATTTGAGAGAGAGAGTGTGAGAGAGAGAGAGCACGTGGGGGGCAGAGGGAGTAGCAGGCTCCCCCCTGAGCAGGTAGCCAGATGCAGGGCTTGATCCTAGGCAGGCTCGACTCCAAGATTATGACCTGAGCCCAAGGCAGATGCTTAACCGTCTGAGCCACCCAGGCGCCCCCATTTGATTTAAAAAAATGGATTGAAGAGAATGGGAATCTTCTTCAGGGTTGTTCCTTTCCTGAAATGATCCCAACAGAATAGGCAAAATGGTCACTTTAAAACAAAAACAGCAGCAACAAAATCAAGTTTCTTCTCAGAAGAAAGAACCTGAGTCCAGAGAGACCTCAGGGGTGGACATGCCTGAGCCCAGGGACAGGTAGAAACGACTGCCTGCCCCAACTGAAGTTTTCTGTCCCTGAACCCAAGGTCATATATGCAGAATGGAGACATTTAGACCTAGTTTTCTTTTCTCTTCTCTCAATGCTTTAAGACAACTGTACTATTCATCTCAGGGAAAACAAAGGAAGTCCATTATCATAAAGTAAGATGAAGTGGCTTCCTCTTTTTGCTCCTTCTAGAAATTGGATAGAAAAGCAAATTTGTTTTCTGGTTTGAAATGAAAGCACAGTGTCCCGTTCTCATCTGCAGTTGAGGATAAAATGGATGTTCTTCAAACTTAGAGCTGAAAATGTGCTCCAAAGACAGAGCTTGGCAAACCTGCCCTATATTGTCTTTTCCTTAAGAACACCACAAAAACCTAAAACCAAGTCCAAGAATGCCCATGGTTTTATCTTCTTCTGCAGAAAGCAACAATCCACCTAAATTTAGAAAATCTGGTAAGATCATTAGAAAGTATCATTCTTTGGAGGTTCTCCTTTGTTGTGCCTTGAAGCAAATTCTCTGCGAATGCAAACTGGGAATGGAGCCAACCAGAATCTCCACATCCCTCTCAGCCCCTCGTCATTGGTTTCCTTCCAGTGGTGAGAGTTTGCGGGTGATTTCCAGGCTACCTCCCTTCGACTGTCTGAGAGAACCCCAGGCATTTTTTTTTCCTGAGTGGAGTTAAACATACCTCAGTTTCCCTGGTTGTCGGTAGCAAAATAGTATTGATGGGTGGATTCTAGAATGTCCTTTCTTTTAAAGAAATTCTGTGTCACTACTGAGACAGACTAAGATGGGTCTTTCTTACCATTTCCTAGAGTACAAGCAATTTTGCACTTGGACATCGGGGATGAACACCCCATCCCCTGAAATGCACAGCCCCATCTGTTATTAACACTGTCCACCTGAGTCTCAGTTGGCTCTCCTCAGACGGGACTAGAGCCTAACCTCCATGGGTTGATTGGAAGTATTTTCCACGATGCTACTTTGTGCCATCTGGGAGGGCTGTATTATGAATTGGCAGATAATAAAACTATGAACAATGGTGTGCACTTTCCAACGTAAAACCAGAGGTGGATGGGGGGGGGCATGGACTCGAAGCTTAACCAGCTTCATGTTCAGAAAACCATAACCGCCTTTGTTGTTCTCACTGGATCTATTTCTATGTGGTCTGCCATTTGCCTGATGTTTGCTCAGCACCTGGTAAGCAAAGAGCTTTCAAAAGTGGTAGAAAAGAAAATCAATATCCCTGTCCATTTAGTCAGCCTCTCACCATTCAGTGACATTCACACAGCACTGGGGAGGAAAGCAGGAGATCAATGCATCTGAGGGACCTGGAGAAGGCATTCACTCAATTCATCGGAGCAATCGATGGCATTCAACTAGTTGCTAGCCTGGATTCAAGTGACTAGGTTTTTATAAACGTGGGCCTGGAAGAAACGACACCATCTAACTGTGTTTCTCTCTTATTAACATGCAATCTCTCTGACTGTGAAAGAAGCAGCACCCAATTATCCTGCGATAAGCCAATAATTTTGAAAATCTCAACAATAATACTATATGCAAAATACAATTATCCTCTCAACAATCTTAGAACATGGTATTACTCTTGGGACAGCTTTAAGACATATCTGTAAATTCTATTATGGTCCTTCCATCAGGAGGTAGGACCTATGTCCTTTCCCCTGCTCTGGGTAGGTTTGTGACTGATTCAACTAGAACAGCATGGTAGAAGTGATGCTTTCTGACTTCCAATAGGAGGCCAGAAAAGGCCATCCGGTTTTTTTGATTTAGGGGAGCCAATCACCACCTACAGAAGTTCAGCAGCACTGAAGCCACTATGCTGGAGAGGCCATGTGGGAGTGCTCTGGTCGACATCTGGTGGGCTCCCAGCCTGTAGCCACATGAGTGGCCCATCTGATAGCAACCACGTGAGACCCCAAGCGGGAACTGCTGAGCCCTTTTATGAGTGAAGAAACTGAGCCTCACAAAGCTTGAGTAACGTGCCGAGAGTCCCACAATTTCAAAGTTGCTGGTTTTATGCTAGATTTATCCCAGTCTGAAACCAATGTCCTTGACTCTATACCATATGCCTTTCCAATTAGCCAGTTAATTGCAGGGGAAACCCAACACGATTGAAAATGTGTGAATAAAGAAGGAAATCTGGCTATTTTGGATGCTTCCTTGAGGATCTGACTGGTGCTACAGATCTCCATCCCAGACCCATCGATGTGTGAATGAAGAGGTCACATGATTGTAGGTCGTTTGGACTTCTCACAGGGCAGCACCCTTGGAAGCTTTTCTTCTAGGCACTAATGATGTTCCACCAGCCCCTTCCTTGGTCCTCACCAGCTCAATCTTTACCATCAGCTCCTCTGCCAAAAAGTCCACCATCCCCTTGTTTTTGGAGCAAAGAAGCAACAGTCATTGACCACCCACGGCCCCAGACGCATTCCCTCCGTGGGTGTCTCATTTGATCCTGGTTCACCACACTGGGAGAGCCTGCTACTCCCGTCTTGTGGATGCAGACATCGGGGTTTAGGGAAGTTAAGTGACTTGCCCAAGTTAATGGATAAATTTAAACCCACTGTTTTCTACTCCGATCGTACTGTGCTCCTCCCCGTTGTTCACAAAATACCAAACACTTAAAAAATGAACTATAGTTCTGTGCTCTTGCGGTACCTGGCACTTTCTCACTCTGATGACTCTGGCGAGAATATTATTCCCACTTCACGAGGTGCCTGGTACCCAAAGGTGAAGCTGTTTCCCCAGCTGAAAACTTCTGGAAAACCGGAGTGCCCATCTGGTTGCTCTTCCAAACCGCTAACCTTGACATCGTGCTGGCAGAAATGATTCCAGGCGCAAATGACTTGAATTGGGAAGTCACTCTGACAAGCTGGGTTACCTCTGGCAAGTTATTTCACCTCTTAGGGTTTCTGTTTCATCAGGTGGAAAGCGGGAGAGGACCGGATGTACTTGGTGAGCGCGCTGTGTGCTTACTATGGACACACAGCTATGGCACTTGCGGCATAAACATGAAGTGACTTATAATGAAGACGGGCATGGATATAATAACTACTGTAAACATTCACCGAACAGCTGACCTTGTGCTCTGCACAGTTCCTAGCATGTGACACATATTTCATCCCCGTTGCTATTATCAGCTCCATCTTTCAGATAAGGTAGGGGGCTGCTCTGAAAATAGACGGAGGCAGGATTTGAACCCTGGTCATTTGGCCCCTGAGGCTGTGTTCTTAAACCACTTCTAAATATTGTCAAATAAGCGTTACAGACAATAAATGCCCTAGAAATTCAGAGGGGACAGTGACAGCTGTGACAATCACCGTACTCTTCTCCTCACACCCAATGCCCACCCTCTCTCCATAGACACCTTCACACCCGCACACCCTGGAAGGACGGAAGTGATACTCCAAAGCATGACAGACCGTGGAACACGAGCTCCTGTGAAATCAGTTGCATACACATGCAGCATACGTTATGGTGGCTCTATTTCCCTTTCTCAGGTTTTGTGTTGAAATACCAAAAAGTTGGAAAAATAGTGCCTAATATTCCTACATATTCTTCACTCAAATTTTCCAAATGCTAACATTTTATCCTATTTGCTTTTTCATTCTCTCTCTCTACACACACACACACACACACACACACACACACACACACACACTTTCTTCTGAACTGCCTGAGAGTAAGGTTCAAATAGTATGTTCCCCTAAGTTTAAATATGACAGTATGGGTTTCATAAAAACAATCACATTTTCTTATATGACCACATTTCAATAGTGAAAATCAGGAAATTAACAGTGATACAATGCTATCATCCCATCTCCACACCTTAGTCAAATTTCCTCACTTGCCCTGCTAATGTTCTTTATGGCAAAAGAAAAAAAAAAAAGATTCAGGATCCAATCCAGGATGATTTATATACCATTCAAAGGGGAAAATATTGCAAACTTTCCATCTTTAGAGAAACCAGAGCCAAAGATAATACAAGATGAGGTCCTCTTTATAGGACAGCAGCTAAGCAGACGATAAGCAAACCCAACCGTTGTACTGACAGTAAAGTGAAGGCATAGTTCACAGAACCAAGCATGTGAAAGCTACGGCAGAAAACAATCAACCTTCCAGCGGGTCAACGATCATGAACACTGCACACAGCTGTTGCTTTGTGTTCCCAGAGCCCCTTAGAGCAGTGGTTCTTAAATTTAGAAGCGGCATCAGAAGCCTCTGGAAAGCTTGTTGAAACACAGATTGCTGGGTCCCACCCCCAGAGTTTCTGATTTGGTAGGTCGTGGGTGGGGCCTGAGAATTTGTATTTCTATCAAGTTCCCAAGTAACGCTGGTGTTGCTGGTCCAGGGGGCCACAGTGTGAGAACCACGGCCCTAAAGTAACATAGGTCAGATGAAAATTCATCCGAGAATTTCATATGATGACTTAATCGATGGCCTATTTATCAAATCCAATGGCCTATTCTCAATTCCACTGGACCCTGTGATAGAGAGGGATGCAGGAAATTTCCCTATTGGTTGGAGGCCTCTAATTTCTACCAGACACTGGAATGACTTCAGTTCCCACTCCGGAGTACTGAGAAAATACTATTTGTGTGTGAGGTCCAATGAGTGTGCAATATTCAAGTCAGATGTTATCTGTGTTAGTCAGAAGCATATGCTTGTGCGTGCGGGCGCGCACACACACGATGTAGGCTGATCTCTGTAAATTCCCTGTGATGATTATAGTGTTGGCTATGATCGGAAAGGGGAAGAAACAGTGGAAATTGATACAGTATCTAAAAAAATGTTTTGGCTATGTCATGTAAATTCAAGTATTAAGTCAGGGAGCCATGACCTAGACAGAACCGAATCTTACTCATCTTTGAATCTCTACATCTCAACTCTAGCACTTTATAGCTGTGTGACTTTGGAAGAGTTTCTTAACCTCTCTGTGCCTCAGTTTCTTCTCTCATTTATAAATGAGTCATAATAAAATTCACCTACGGTGGATTAAATTATTGTTCATCCTCTCCCCCTCAAACCTCCATGAAGGGAGAGCATACTTGCTCCCCCCCACCCCCACCCCCTGCACTGACCTTGGGCTTGGCCATGTGGCTTACTTTGGCTAACAGAATATGCATATAAATATGGGGGCTTTAGAAAGCCTAGGTCTCAAGGGCATCATGTGTTTCTGTCTTTCTTTTGGGAATTTCTGACCTCTGTCAGAAAATACATTGGTCGAAAATAGTAAGATCATTATTATTCAAGAACAAACTTGAACCCGGTCCTTGGCTTAGAGCCACGACTGGGGGAGCCTACCCTAGATCAACTGAACCACAGACAAATCGAATATATGTTAATGAGAACTAAGCGTCTCTTGCAGACCCCTGCAAGTTTGTTTGTTATGTGGAAATAGCTGACTTATACACAACCTTAGAGGACTATTGTGAAGACGAAATAAAATAACAAATGCAAAGTGTTCAGAACAGTGCTTAGCGTGTAATAAATGCTCTGTAGGTGTGAGCTGTCATTATTATTATATCCCGTGTATAGACCACTGGGAAGTTTTTGATATAGGAGAGAAGGAACCCTTTTCCGATGTCTAGTATTCCTTTCTTACATGTCCTAAAACCCAAGACGTGGGGTCTGGCCCATATATTTGATCTTGACCCGATCACTTTATTTCTCTGAGTCTCAGTGACCATTTATCCAATAGATTTGGACACTTCTGCCAACCTCGTAGGGTTTTTTCCTTTTCTTTTTTTCATACATCACATGACAGGCATAAAAGCACTTTGAGATTTTTATCTTCTCTTCAAGAATAAAAGCTGTTCTGAGTAGATCACAGTAGACAGATCATTCAGTGTCCTCAAGATCTATTTGCCTGATGCTCAGACAAGGACAGCATATAAGGGGGTTTTCACGAATACCAGAGATTCTGCTGGGGGGGGACTGGATCTCACATTGGGTTTTCAACTGGTCACAAAATTCAGATTAAAATTCTTTAATTGTATGTTCAGTCTTCATCAACTATTTGTTACTTGTTGGGCAGATTTCAGCTGAGAGTAGAAGAAGCAGTGGGTTTCTTTCTTTCTTTCTTTCTTTCTTTTTTTTTTTAAGCAGTGGGTTTCTTAACAGAAGACCTGGATTTAAGGGGTGGTCCATGGCTCAGCCTCTTCTTGGTTATGACCTGGGAAAGTTACTCAACTTCTGGGAAAATGAAGGTGATGCTCATAAAAGCATAAACTGTACAGGGTTATTTGAGGATTCAGTAATGCCGGTGCTGCTGATGGCATGAGACAGATATATATATATTTTTTTTTTTTGGAGGAAGTATAAATCAGCACAGCCCATGTGGAATGTGTGTTTGAAGAGTCTATCTGACTCTAAAGTGAGCAAATTCCTTTGAGCCAGAAATTCCATTCTAGATCTTCACATGGTCTTTGGGTGATAACCTATTACCCATTTTCGACCCTATTTTCCATTTCCTGCTTCTCATTGTGGAGACAAAAATAGCTGTTTACCCAGCTTCCCTGTAACTAGGGAAGGACCCGTGAGCTGTTCTGGTCAATGAGGGGCATCCGAGAAACATCTTTTCCCCTCCATGAATACAAGAAGAGCTCTTTCCCACTTTCAAAGCCACCCTTCTGCTTCCTGTCTTTGTAGGCTGAGTACAAAGATGCACTCTCTGGACCCGCCGCAGCCATCTTGCAGCACGGCAGGGTGGAGACAAGTACGGAGACACCAGCCTGGAGCCTAGACTGTTAGCTGCTGATCCAACTTTGGAATCGGCGGCCTTGGCAATGCAGATGTTGTTAGTTACATGGCTAATTTAGGGCCTTTGTGATTTAGGTTATTGTTAGTTCTGTTACTGGCAGCAAAAGAGCTCTTAACTGATGCACCATCTTATAGTCTCTCCCTCTCACCCCGACCGCCATACAATCAATGTATATAGAAAGAAATATCTAGAACAGCACTGTTCAGTAAGTACTGACTGCCCCATGTGTCTACTGAGCACTTGAAATGTGGTCAGTCTGAATTAAGGTGTGTTGTAAGTATAAATTACACGATGGATTTTGAAGACAGTACAAGGAAAGAATGCAAACTATTTCACTCCAATTTTATATCGATTGCACGTTGAAATGATAATTCTTGGGATATGTTGGGTTATACAAAATATATTACTACTAAAATTTTTTTCACTTTTTCTTTTCCTTTTTAACAATGTGGGTATTTAATATCTTGTACCTATTTATGACTCATATTCTGTTGGACAGCACTGATCTAGAAGGATAGATACCAATCTAATGACAATGGTCACCTCTGGGTTTTGGAAGTGAACGAGGGGCTTGACAGAGAGGGGGACTTTTTTTCTATATATACTTCTTGAGTTTTCTACAATGAGCATATACTGTGTATCATTTCTGTGAGTTTTAAGAATCTAGGACAAGATTTTAAGAAATGAATGAATACTTGCAATCACGCCTTGTCAATTGTAAAGCTGTGCACATGTTAGTTGCGAGGGTACTTTTTAAACTCGATAATAATCATCTATTTTGGAACATCACTGCACTTGACTGTAAGTACCTGGTGTTTTAAATCTCTACAATTTAGGGGCACCTGGGTGGCTCAGTTGGTCAAGCATGTGCCTTCAGCTTGGGTTGTGATCTCAGGGCCCTGGGATCGAGCCCCACGTCAGGCTCCCCGCTTAGTGGGGAGTCTGCTTCTCTCTCTCCCTCTGCCTTTCACCCTGCTCATGCTTTCTCTCACCCTTCCTCTCTCTCAAATAAATAAATCAAATCTTTAAAAAATTATTAGAAAAATTAAAAAATATGTCTCTACAATCTTAAAAGCACACAGAGAAACGCTCAGGTATTGTTTGTGGTAATATATAACAGAGTGCATCTGTATTTTACCAGCAGAACCCTATACATGAAATGAGCTTGCTTTTGAATAATTGGGGGCATATGTCTGAGATCAACATCAAAAAATTAAAAAGGGTGACTTATAAAGAAGTTAAGGTACTTTGGGGTTAGCTCCTATATAACTAGCAATATTTACAATAATCCTCTTTCCACTGGTAGAACATAGCCACTTGTAAAACATCCCAAATTCTTCGTGGCCTTTGCCTTTTTGTGATGCCTTGTGAGGTTTATTTTTCTCCAAAAATCTTTGAGTCATTGCATTTCAGATTTAACATTGATTTATTCCTTTTGAGAGTTTGCCAAATACAAAGATAAATTGCTTGGCTTAAGTGATTAAGGAAGAATAATGGTTTGCTTCTAGTCACCACTGTGTTTAGTCCTTCTTTATTATCTTTAATTAAAAAGCCAGCCCACGATTCCCAACCTGCTAATGGAGCTGGAGGACAAACTAGCAACCAGGGTCCTGGAGACGAGTCTGGCTGTGGGTTGGGAGGACAGCCCACGGGGTGTCTCAGGTCTGCTGCTTGCTGGCTTCCAGCAAAGTCTGGATGATTGACAGTAGGTGTGTACTCTGGTGTCTTTGAGTGTTATTACATGATTTTGTACAATTTGAGCAGAAATCCCAGTGGTTTTGCTTTGGTGTCATCATCTTACAGCTCAGCCATAGATGAGCTGTGCGATGTGGGGCAAATCAATTTCTCTTTTGGGTGTCATCTTCTAGGCCAGGAAAACGGAGTGTTGGTCCAGAAGATGACATCCAAAATCTTTTCCAGCTTTGAACTCACCTTCTCCTTCCCTCCTCTTTCCTTCCCCTTCTGTATCATCTCCTTTCTCCAAATGTTCGGTGTTATCAGTAAAACACGTGTGTTGTCTGACATTTAAAGCGACAGTTAATTATCCGCGTTAATGATGTCCCTGCTACTAAAATGTATACGTTATATATCAAATTGTATGTATATTGTATATATTTAAATTACATGTAATATGTAAATTATATAATTTAATGTAGTACATACATTATAGATATGGATATATTGTACATATTAAATTATATAACTGTATATTTAAATTACTATATAATTATATATAACACAAAATATATATAATCATACATTATTTTATATACAACACATATCATATATAAAATTATATACAGTTATGTATATTATATATGTAAATATATGTATGTGCACATATATATGTATATTTATATTTACGTGTGTATGTGTATAAATATGCACGTATAGGGAAGAAACTTTATTGTAGAAAACATGTCTGTAAACTCCCAAACTCCAAAAGCCTCTCTGGGGTAGGTCAGAGAAAAAAAAAAAAGCAATCTAATTATATTTTCCGATTTGTAATAAAACCTAAATTTAACAGTGCTTTGTAAGTGCTGTTGGGAAATTTAACTTTAGAGAATGGATGGTGAGCTTCAGTTCCCTTTTATCCCCTTTGTTTTTCCGTTGTCCTGACATCCCAACTAGAGCCAGAACACCGGAAAGGATGAGGTAAGAATTCTTTGCTCGCGTTCATTGCGAGATCGATCAGTACAATTGCTCTAGGAGTATAGTCAGACTTAGGATTCAACAAACACAGCCCATTAACAAATCTCTTCTCAACATGGGCATAGTGTGCGTGTATAAAAGCATGATTTACTTGGATTTGTTGAGACGGCAGTAAATAAATTTGGAAGCACTGAATTGTATTAGAAAAACATGACTGAGCATTTAAAGCTTTTTCTCAGTGAAATAAATGCTATGTTTACTGACAATCTCTTTCTCATGCATTAATATGGAAAAACTGATTTACTCAAAAACTGGTAATAGAAACCAGCAAACACCTTAATTTGTGTTATTATCCCAGCCAATATAAAATTCAGGGAAGCAGAAATGGCACTGGTGGAGACCAGCGGTAGCAGCTGCTCCGAGACTCCATGGAGCATGGTCTAGTTGAGGGATGCCACGTTGCCATGGCAGCAAGCTACTCCAGCGAGCTGCCCGCAACCTCAGACAGCTGGCTTTGCCCCTGGGGTGCCGAGCAGCCGTCCTTCGGGTATTTGGTGGGGTGGAGGTGGGGGCCTACGACCTAGCATTTCCTGACATTGTTGGAAGATTCAGGATGTATCCAGATAGGTCCCTGCCTTCAAGGAACTTCCAGTTCGTTAGGCTGAGACACCCTAAGAAAAGCTATACGGTTAGATGGTAGGAGGGCTTCAGGGGCCCCGAGAAAGGGCCAATGACGAACGTGGTAGCAGTCAAGGAAGCTTCCTTGGAGGGCGGTGGGATTTCAATGAGATTTTGAAGAACAAATGAAACTGAAATGGGCTTCCTCGCTCTCATTGTAGCCGTGGATTTTTCAGTCCGCTTGTTTACTTGGCGTTACTCCCAAGCCACAGAGGCTTGGTGTTGGGTCTAGAACCATCCGGTCTGACTCTATGTACAGGGGAGGAAACAGAAGAAAGAGAGGACGAGTGCAGGGCTGCCGTGGTGAGAGGCTGGGAGGAGCCCAAAGGGAGGCACTCGGGTCGGGGCAGGCAGCTCCACGTCCGCAGGGGCGCCTGGGGGCCCCTGTTTCCTCCTGACTCTGACGAGAGCTCTCCCCACAAACACCCGACCCCTCTCAGGCGAGTAGATGGCTGGTCCTAGAGTCTCAGACAAGAGGCTTCCCCCAGGCAGTAGCTCCGATATTTGTGAGACAGTAATAAGTTTAAGTCCTTGAGGAATTGAGACAAATTTTTCCATCGTTGACTGCTTTTTTGTTTAAGGAAACTCTATGTTTTAGAGTAGTTTTAGATGTACAGAAAATTTCAAAGTACAGAGAGTTCCCATATACACACACTCAGTTTCCCTATTATTAACATCTAATATTAGTATGGTACATTTCTCACAACTAAACATTATTATTAACTAAAGCCCATACTTTATTCAGATTTTCTTAGAATTTACCTAAGGTGCTTTTTTCTGTCCCATTATTCCATCTAGAAATCCAAATTACTTTTTTTTTTTTTTTTGGTCATGTTTCCTTATTCATCTTGACTGTGATAATTTTCAGGCTTTTCTTCCTTTTGATACCTTGGCATTTTTGAAGGGTACTGCTTTTCAAGGAAATCTACATACTGATTGAGGATATGACTGCCATTTGGCCATTTGCTTTTCTTTTTTTCCTTTTTTTCTTTTTTTAAAGATTTATTTATTTATGTGAGAGAGAGTGGGGGGGAGAGGCAGAAAGAGAGAGAGAGAGAGAGCCTTAAGCAGACTCCACAGTGAGCATGGGGTCTGACACAGGGCTGGATCTCATGACCCTGAGATCAGGGCCTGAGCTGAAACCCAGAGCCGGACACTCAACAGACTGACTACACCACCCAGGCCGCCATTTGCTTGCTTTTCTGAATGTATTTCGTCATTTACTTGACTGTGAATCTTGTGCTAGATTCATTGGTGGTCTTGATTTTTCACCTCTCCCTGTATCTCTACCCTTGCTGTGGCCTCGTCATGGATAGCATGTACTTCTGAATCTCCGGGCTTTGTGTTAGATCATCGGAGTTGTGTTGGCCAGTGGCTTGTGGGGAGAAGGGGCAGCGTGCCATGAATGAGCCTAGGGCTTAAGAGGATCCCTGTGGTTTCATTGACTTTCTCCCCTTTTGTCATGGCCGTGAGAAGGACATGTCGGGGCTAGCCCACTGGTGGCAGGAGGATGAGAATTACCTGGAACAGAGCTACCCTCAGCTGATCCTGGCTTGGGTCAGCCCACCCTGGCCAACTCAAAGATGAAAGAGCAATATTCCAAAGCTGTTATTTCCGGCCTCTGAGCCGTGGAGAGATTTGTTATGCAACAACAGTTAACGGACACATACAGGCCAGTAGTTAACTGATTCCTTATGCAACGATAGTTCATTGATAACACTTCAGACTTAAAAACTTTTTTTAAAGAAGTTAGTTTTTTAGAAAATTTTTCTTTGGGAACATATAATCAGGAGTCCCACATGCCTCATTGGGTTATTTTAGTGTCTGTCATGGGAGGACAGGTGTCTCATTGACAATCTGAGCTGTCTCACCTCTGAGGCAAAAGGACAATGTCTTCAGCTAATTGACAACCTGTGATTTGGGTAAAATCTAAACTGCACTGCTTAAGAATAGGTCCATTCATTCCTTCAACAGCTAGGTATTCGGTGCCTAATACGTGCTGGGACTTCTGCCTAGTGCTGATCGTACAGGGGTGAGCAACAGCGGGCAGAGCTCTGGCCCTCAGGGAGCCGGCTTCATGGGCGGAATGTGAGTAAAAAGGCAATTACGGGGGGAATGCGGTTCTGAAAGGAAAGCTATTGTGGGGGGATCTGACCTGTTTGCGTTTCCAGGATAAGCTTCCCCGAGGAAGGCTGACCTGAATTCCGAAGAGGGGAGCATTCTGTGCAGAGAACAGCACACTTTGCAACAGCAGGGAGCATGCAGGCTTCATGGGGCGGGCGGCACAAAGCCCGGTGGGGCTGGACTTCGGATAAGGAGGCGCCTGTGGAGCAGGAGGGGGCTGGCCGCTGACTGCCCAGTGTTTTAACCCACTGGTTATTTGGGATGTGCCTGCTCCCCATGGTACATGCTTTTAAGCATGTCAGGCTTAAAGCTCTCTCAGCCTGTAACTTGAGGCTGGGCCAAGAAGACACATGCTGGTTAGGGACTCTCACGTGGAGGCTGCTGGTAGTGCGGCATCAGTTGGTGGGAAGTGTCCAGGCGGTGGAATCTGGCAGCAGAGAGTAATCGGGACCAAGGTGCAGCGGGGGCTGTTGGGATTGCTTTACCTACACAGATGACCTTACCTCTGAAGCAGCCTGGTTCTATAAAAGAGACGTTTCTCATCAATTCCTTTTCTGATTTAGGTACTCAGATGATTCCTATTGCTAAAGCCAAGAACCCTCATACAGACAGGTAGGTGCCAGGTCATGCCAGGTCTTCCAGGTCATGTTAAAGATCATGACCTTGGGGCGCCCGGGTGGCTCAGTTGGTTAAGCATCTGTCTTTGGCTCAGGTCACGATCCCAGGGTCCTGGGATGGAGCCCCGCATCAGGCTCCTTGCTCGGTGGGGAGCCTGCTTCTCCTTCTTCCTCTGCCTGCCTCTCCCCCAGCTTGTGCTCTCTCTCTGTGTCAAATAAATAAATAAAATCTTTAAAGATCATGATCTTTAGCCTAAGAGAGCTAGAGGTCTATAAAGATGATTGAGGCAGGAGAGGAGACTGTCAGACTGGAGCCAGTACTTACAGCCTGGTGTTCCCAATTAAATGTTTCTAGTAGAAGACCGTAAGATGAGGAGCTGAGTGTAAACGGTTATTTGGGAGGGGATCCCAGTAAGCACCAGTGGGGAAGGGGAGCAGCCATAAAAGGTGTGTTAGTAGCTGGTTACTACTGTGGGTATCTGGGGAGCTATGGGATCGGCATAGAACATGTCTCAGAGTCATCCCACTGCAGTATTTATCCATCACTCCCATTAGTCATCGATGGAGGCTACGCTGGGGATGTGGGCAGTCACTGTCCGGAACTTCCTGTCTGCCCTGAACAAGGGCTCCAGTGATCACAGAAACTGCTCAGGTGGAGAGTTGTGCGTATTGGCAGTTGGACGTCTCAGAATCTCTGTACCTACAAAAGGTAGTGCTGAGGGGATGTTGGAATGAGTGGGGGAGAGACACAGGAAAAAACACCATCTGGTCCTTACATCTTGCAAACCGCAAAATGCCACCCTAGGCTGAAGGCTATATATGAAAAAAAACCTAAAACGGGTGTCCTGTGTTGTTCCCTGCCCCATGGAAAAATGACCAATTGATGAAAAGAAGCCCTAGTTACTTTCTTTTTGGTCCCTACTTATAATTTGTTTCTGCTTTATATGGAGGAGAGAGCTTGGTTTTACAATCCAGTCAGCTGAAGTTAAAATCTTGGCCCAAGGTCACAGCTTTGTAATCTTGGGCATGTGACTTAACCTCCTGCTCCCGGAAGTACCTGATTCTAGAACCAGAGACTGAGAGCTGACTGTCTGCTGGGGCTGCCATAACAAAGTACCATAGACTGGGTGGCTTAAGCAGCAGAGATTTATTTTCTCGAAGTTCTGGAGGCTAGAAGTCTTAGACCAAGGTGTTGGCAGGTGTGATTTCTTCTGAAGCCCCTCTCTTTGGCTTGTAGATGGCCATCTTCTCTTTTGTCTTCACGTGGTCTTCCTTCTGTGCATGTCTGTGTCCTAATCTCATCTTCCTACGAGGACACCAGTCATATTGGTTTAAGGCCCACTCATATGACCTCACTTCACTTTCGCTACCTCTTTAGAGGCCCTATCTTTAAATGCAGTGTCATTCTAAGTACTGGGGGTCAGGGCTTTAATATGTGAATTTTGAGGGCACACAATTTATCCTATAATACCAACTACACAGCTTACTCATCAAGACTCTCTTCAAAATCCGTCCCCCTATGTGCTCCCCAACCCAGAGTGAATAATAATAAAGCGATAAAATTTGGCCCAGTCCCAACAAATTCTATGCCTTGCAGGATCCACCTAAGAATCACGTAGCTCAACCCTGAAACCATTCTGCGTCAAGGTCGTGTTCTTCCTTACTGCACTGAGTCTGGTAAACACAGCCTTACTTGGTCAATAGGCTTCTCTGGTGGTCTTTGGGGAGTTAACAGGATCAAATAAAATGATAAATGAAGACTCTATCATAATACCTAGCATTGAGAGGTGCTCCATAAATGTTAGCTTTTTCTCATAACCTAATCTCATCGCAAGAGAGAGGATTTTCAAAGCTTAAGCAATCATTTTTATTTTCTTCCTTTTATTATGCCCAACTGACAATATAATCTCACTTCAAAAACCTTCTGTCTGTCTGTTTTATCTGAATAAATCTGTGCCTAATACAAGTCAGCCGTTTCTAAATTATTTTCAACTCTTCCTCATAGTCTTTGGAATGTCGGAATCAATTAAAGGTTAGTCAAAGGTTTTTTGGTGTGGAACACAATTCTGTTGAACATGGCAGTTGCTGGGAATTTTGCAGACCCTAGCAGTTGAGTGTGAGTAATGAAACCAACTACTGTTATGTAAATTACAGGAACATAGAGAATAATCTCGCTGTCCCTATAGGATCAGAGCATAGCACTCTTTGGATTGAAAATGATACTTATCACTACCCGATTTTATTAGACCTACTTCCTTATATGCCTGCCTTTCTCCAAAGCAGAAAGCAACTGGAAGGAAAGAACCATGTTTTATTAGCTCTATACTTCCTTTGTAATCTAAGATAGATTTTTTGCACATACTCAGACTTCAGTACGAACTGATGGAATAGAATAGAATTTAGTCTTCAGCAGTGAGGGTATTGGACAGTGAGGGAGGAGGAGGGCATCTGAGTGCCTCTCGTGGGCGAGTGGCTTCATATGCTTCCTTCTATTCAACACTTACTACAGTCCTGTGCAGTCAGAATTGCTATTTCTTTTTTAACAGATGAGGAATCTGAAGCTTAGAAAGAATACCTTGGCCAAGGTCTCAGTTCCGATAAAGGACAGGGACAGAAGGAAGTTCAGATCTACTATTGCTTCGTAATGGAAAGCAATGATAAAATCTTTGCTTTCCTGTTGAGTGACTTGGGTAGATTACATTGAAAGCCAACCGTGCATTGAAGGCAGCTGAGATGTTATTAGTTTGCATGATGGCAAATGACAACAACAACAGAATAAACCAAGCGAACAGTCTCAAGAGGGGAAAAAAATTAAAAACAATCAAAATGCAGTAACAGTTTGCTTGTTTTAACAGTGTTTTGCTTTGGACTTGCTTTCCTTGGTTTTGGTCAGAGCCTTCATTTATTTAAGTTATTTCCGACTTTCTGTTTAGTTCTTCAATGATGGTTAAGGCATTCTGCATTCTCCTCTACAAGCTTGAAGCCGCCTCCTGTAAACTCCAGTGACTCTCCCTGAGAGCCCTTCTCAAATGCTGGTGCCAAATGAGCTAGAGAATTAATTCTACTGGGAGCCCCCTTGACCACTACCTGGCAGGGAGTTGGTGTATAAACACTGCGGCTGTCTCCCCATTGGGTGCAGTAACTCTGGGGCATGTCCTACAGAGTGTCTCAGAGACCCTTAGTAGGCCTGAGCCCAGTTGCCCACAATGGTAATTGGCTGAAAAACACACACTTTACTAGGTTCAATCCCTTTCCTGTCTCACTTCCCCAGCTCCTTCTGGTGCTTCCTAAGGGACTTCCCTGGTACAAAGCCCTAGCTGGATAGGGAGTGGGGACATAAGAACTCAGCCCTCCTCTGCCTCGGCGGTGGGTGTTGATCACTGTCATGAAAAGAAAATGGCGGTTCTAGGAAGTTGAGGTGAGGGGACTGAGGGAAGGGATCACCCTGGGGGCACGGTGGGGAGAGGAATCCAGGTTTCATGCATTCTATGTTATTTCGGGGAACAGCAAAGATGAGAACCTAGTGACTCCTGGGCACACACCTCTTTCACTAGGAGAGCTCTCCCTGGAAGAGCATTGCAGTGGGATTTCCAACATGTTAATCTGGGGAGTGGTGATGTCAGTGAGGAGAGATGCATTTAGAGGCTGAATAAAGATGACAGATGAGGAACTGACCAGCCAAGGCTAAGTCCTCGAGCTTTGCCACTGCGGCCCTGAGACAGGCAGCATAGCCTCACCTGGGAGCTTGTTAGAAATTCAGTCTCCAGCACCCAACCCCTGAATGAGAATTGGCATTTTAACAGGATCCCAGGTGATTCCTATGCACATTGAAATTTGAGAAGCACTATCTTAGGAATCTAAAAAATGCCAGGAAAATATGACACCTTGAGCTTTCAATTGGGTTTCCCTCACCACATCTTTATTCTTACCTGCCCACGTGAGCTCTATCTTTTCTTTCCCAAAATATTTGCCAGACTCTCTAGTCTTGACGGGGTTCTTATTTGTGTCTGGTATAAATAATTTTACCTATCCTAAACACTAAATCAAGTTACTGTATAAATGATTCCAGATGCTTCCCTATGCCTTCACAATTAATGTATTATCAAGGTAGTCATGTGATCCTAGGCAGAAAAGTGACCCGTCTGAACTGAGATTGCCTCAACGATCAAAGGAAGAATTTGGACTGGAAGACATCTAAGATCCATTCTGTCACACCACTGCATGATTCTAAGTTCTCATATTGTGGTCTGATAGATACAGATAAGAACGTTTCCAAGAATACTTCTGCAGTAGGCTGTCGGAGTAATGACCGGGGATTATTCATCCCTCTCTGTAGGCTCACCTTTGAGTATCCCCTCCCCTTACCAAGCCTGGCTATGTGACTTGTTTTGGCCAATGGGATATAGCAAACACACCACAAGCAGGGATTTAAAAAATGCTTGTGCACGGGGCTTACCCTCCCTTGCTACGTGTGGGAACCACCACCATGTGAATAAACCCAGGCTAGCCTGTTGGAAATGTAGGGTCCAGTCACCTCCACCTCTCTACCCAACAGTCAGCACGAAACATCAGACATGCGGGAGAGGCCATCCAAGACCAATGGTCTCCTGGCCACACCGCCGACTGACTGTACGCACACGAGTGACCCCAGATGAGGCAAGCAGATGATCTGCCCAGCTGAACCAATCCTAAATTGCTGACCCAGAAAATCGTGAGTCAATAAATGCTTGTTGTAAGCTACTACACCCGGATAGCTTGTTACATAACAAAAGATAATTTGATACAACTTCATTGTCTTTAATTCTCCATTCCAGCTTTTTACAGGGGCATAGCTTGATAGTTATTTATGATGGTGCAATACGGGCACCCATGCAAAAAAAAAAATGTCATTTTCACGATCAGAAGTTAGTTTCTCCCATTACAGTTGACTCTTTAATGTTTCACGAATGATTGGTTCTTGGTTGCTTATATACCCTATTTGATGAAAACAGAATGTATGTTTTCCTCGCAAAGTTAGCAGCATGCTCCCTCCTCAAACACTGGCTCAGAAATGAACACCGTCCATAATGCAATAGGGCTCCCCCCCTTTTCTCTCCCTTTTTCTGATTGCAGCTGAATTGAACTGATCTTGCGCTGGGCCGTTCTGATTGTATGTGTGCTCTTCCAATAGGCTTCTTGTCTAAAGTAGCAGATGTCTTTCTCTCTGTCTCTCTGAAGAAATGACAATAGAAGTAAATTGTGGCCCCGTAGCTTATTCAAAGCTGCCGAAAGCAGAGGCGGGCTTCAGAGAAACCCAGCAGAACTCTGACATTCGTAGGCGTCCCTGGCAGACGGCGGTTGTTGGGTGGAATGCCCCACGGAGCTGAAAGACCACCAGCCACAAGTGGTTTGGGGCCATAATCTTTAGAAAATGACAAACATACTCATTGTTTCCTGACTTAAATCAAAACAAAACAGACTGAAACAACGCCCACGCTGCAATCATAGCCACTCAACATTACCCAGCTCATATACAACGCAGAATGCATTTTGCCTTTGAAACAGGTTTTCCATCTATATGGAACCTGGGCAAGTGACAAACAAGTCAACTTCAATATATTTTGTATCTCAAATGCTTATTCATCTGAGCCAGGCACATCCCCCATCTTTCATGGAAGGGCTGGCACGAAGCAATGTCCCTGCAGAACCTCTGAATGGTAAATAACAGACGGGAGCGCGAGTTTGAAGACTGTTTTTTGGGTGTTTTTTTTTTCTTTTCTTTTACCACATTATGGATGGAAAAGGAACTGAAAGTGTTCCGTCCTCGGTTCCCTTTGGTGTTTGGAACCGTGCTCCTGCACGGGGCTCATCGTACAAAAGTAAAATCAGCATGTAACCTGGATGGTAGGTCTTAAAATGCATCCAGTCATTTAACCAAGTTGCACTCAAATGGACACTGGAGGTGTCCAGCACATCAGAACAAATCCGAATGACACATCACGTTTTAGAGGACTGTCTGTAAAATCGAATCAGGCAAACATTTTTCTCTTCTGATTTATACCCTTCATCTCTGCTGCAGGGTGTCCTCTGGCTATTCGGTTATCACTCCTCTTTCCAACCATCCCCTAATTGTCCTTCCTGTGTCTAGATCTTTTTTTAAAAATTCATTTTCTTTGTTGTTTTCCGACCTTTCATGTGTTGTTTCTGCTTTTTTAAAAACTCTTCCCGTGTCTCTTTTATTTTATTTTGTTATTATTTCTATTTTGAGTTACTTATTTCTCATCTTATTTCCAGGATGCTGTGAGGAGAAAGGGGGATTACACTGAAGTGGAGAGGAACAGATGGCAGCTGCTAGTGAAAGAAAAACACCTCTAATAAATGAATATTTAGTTACTCATTTTCCAAACCCAAGTTTGCCAAGAGAGCGCTAATGGACACAGCCAGAATCGGCCAGGCAGCACAACAGGAAATTGTGAGAAACTGTGTCCACTCCGGTGAGAAAAGGAAAAGAGAGATGGGTCAACTAGAAGGGAAGTAGCTTCTGGATTACCTAGGTGAATACTGGATCTCTGTCTGCAGAGTCCACAAGGATATTCCAGGGAGGAAAGTTTGCTAAGGGTGAAAACTCTTTTTTTTTTTTTTTAAAGATTTTATTTATTCGACAGAGATAGAGACAGCCAGCGAGAGAGGGAACACAAGCAGGGGGAGTGGGAGAGGAAGAAGCAGGCTCATAGCAGAGGAGCCTGATGTGGGGCTCGATCCCGTAATGCCAGGATCACGCCCTGAGCCGAAGGCAGATGCTTAACCGCTGTGCCACCCAGGCGCCCCAAGGGTGAAAACTCTTAATGTATAAACATTCACGCTTCTCCCTTGTCATGCTCACCACCTTCTACTGGGGAATGGTCACGTTGGCTCCCAGGCTCTTCTCGATCACAGAGACTTCGAAAGCTGAGAGAAAAGTAATGTATGTGAGGAGGATAAGCTGATTCACCCAACTAAGAGCCAGCTGGGGAAAGAGCTGGCTGGAGAAAGAGAAAGACCCTTTTGGGCAGCGTGTTAGGGAAGTTGGGAGATGTCAGGGCAAGAAGAGAAGGTGTGACATTCTCAACCAGCTGGAGGAAAGGGAGGAGGAGAGAAAACTGGACTCTAGGAAATGCTGCATTCTTTGAGAGAAGTCAGGGAATTCTAGAATGAATTTTAATTACTTCTGGCTGGTGGACTAGGAATGCAGGGCTGGCTAAGAGTGGACTTGCTTGGAGGCTGAGAAGTACTTATGGAACGGAAACTCTCCTCCTGGATTCAGTTCGTAGAACCTAGCTGTCACGTCATGATATCACACACCCCCAGCACAGTGTCACACGGCACAATACGGGAACCGTGGAGGCGGTGGAGAGAGGGTGCCATTGTTCCTTCAGTGATCACAGCAAGTTGATGCTGCTTTGTGATTCTAACTCTCTTGTCCAGATGCAGGTTTTCTTTATCTAAGATAGCGTCCTGAATCCTGGGAAAGGATGCTAAGTGGCCAGTACTCCAGGTTCCCTTAGACTCGTACCCTGATGTGGGATTTGAGAACAAGTAGTTTCCTTGGAGGTGATCCAGAAAAGCTCTGGTAGGGGAGTAAGGAAGGGAGACAGGGGAGGGAAGGAAACCAGGATGGGGTGTGTTTTCAAGCCTGTTACGTGAAGAAAACTGTATAAGCACTTGCTAAAATGCCATTTCACCTATACGTTCGCTTGTAAAGAGATCGAAACATAGCGGCAGCTACATATATACATATATATATACCTACAGACATACCTGTGTATGCATGTGTGTGCTTGTACACACACACACACACACACACACACACCCTATAATTTCAAAACACTTGAGAGCTTTGGATGAATTACTCTGCAGGCACGGTGCTTTTCTCTGACACTGGTCTAACTTCAGGTCAGTAACCACCCAGACGGAAGCAAGAATGCAAACGTGTGACAGCAGCAAGCAGAGGGGCAGGGACTGTGGAAATGGCAGCTAATATTTATTGTGCAGGGGACAGCTTGTCTGCATTCAGTGCTGGGTGTTTCTGGTGCATTAGCAAACCCGTGGGGTCAGAGCTGCTGTGATTCCCATCTGACCACTGAGGAATGAGCCATAAAAAGGACAAGCTTTAAGAGTGGAATCTAGGCAGCCTGACTTCAGAGGCTGTGCTCTTAACTCCCCCAGCTCCCAGACGGCAGGAGCTGTATTGTCGGCAGTGATAATGGAGTTGATAACAGAGATGCCAGTGAAGCCCTGGTGGTTAATGTTTCACGCTGGGAAGTGGACCTGGCTTTCCTGCTCAGGGAACCCCAAGATACCTTGCTCCCAGGCATGCTTGGCAGGGGTGCTGGGTGGCCTCGGATTCACCACCGTGGGGGGTGGTGCACTGGGTGTGGGGTGGACCCACAGGAGAGGGAGGCTGTCAGGGAGACCTCAAGGGCAACTATCATGAGCCTGCTGTGTGAGGGCCTCCCTCGGGAGCATAGGAGCTCACTTCCCCAAGAGGGATCTGCCTGGCCGGATTCCCTCAGCTCAGAAGATCAGCTATCAACAAAAGTCACGGTTCACTTGAATATATAATTTTGCTAAGATCACTGTTTACTGTGCTTTTCTGGATTCTGAAAAAGCTCCTTTTCACATTTTTTTTTCTTCCTCCTCTTCTCTACTCAACACTATTCTCCAGCCCCTCCCACACCATCCCAACCAACACATTCACGGCTACATGCCATCACCACCACCACCAGCATCACACCCCATGGTGAGAGTCCAGTGGTTTCGTCAACTTCGTGTCAGGAATAACTCCTTGGAGGGCCTCCAGAACTCACACGCTCTGGCCCCTTGGGTAACAGGCAGGTGTTCCTAACCAGGGGGAGGATACACAGGACAGCACAGACTTTTCAAGGTGACTCCGAGACAGGCGTGTCATTTCTTATTTCCATGGCTGATTTTATTTTATTTTATTTTATTTTATTTTATTTTATTTTAAAGATTTTATTTATTTATGTGACAGAGACAGACAGCCAGCAAGAGAGGGAACACAGCAGGGGAGTGGGAGAGGAAGAAGCAGGCTCCCAGCAGAGGAGCCCGATGTGGGGCTCGATCCCGGAACGCCGGGATCACGCCCTGAGCCAAAGGCAGACGCTTTACGACTGCGCCACCCAGGCGCCCCTCCATGGCTTATTTTAGAAGGGACTTGACAGGATCGGACAGCATGTAGTACTTCTCGTTGCGAGGAAGTCCTTCCACACGCTTACCCTACATCTCTATTCCCACCGTTTAGCAATCAGCACATCCTCCGAGGACAAATTTGCCAACATGAAAGAGCATTAGACATAAAAACCATGGAAGGAGTCACGTTTAGATTAGCAACCATTCAGAAGCATCTGATAACTTCGGAGCAAAGCCAACACGGGAAAATTTAATTTTGGAGATGGTGACTCGCAACGACTGAAGAAGTGGAAAGGATACATATATATTTAAATCTGTACGATAAATCAATATTGTCCTCTAGAGATATTCTTTTAAAAAGCATTCAAAAGCAACAACCAGGGTCTTTGGATTCATCTGGTATAATGCATGATAAGAGTAGAAAAACGAAACCCATCTTTACCGACAAGTCAGAAACCATCCTGGGCCTCACTTGGGACCACTCCACAAGGCCCTGTCCTTTCTTCAACTTGGTCACATCTAAGGCAGTAACTGTAAGTTATACAGAACAGCACCCTTTTAGTCCCGAACCACCGAATGGACACATTTTCTATGCGAATGGTAAACACCGCCTGAAACTCCTGTCCATCAGGAAAACTCTGCCCAGCTGGGTTCATTTGCACTCGTGCTCTGTGATTGAATCTCGATGCCCCAGCCATGTTTTGAGCCTCGCTCTGATTTTCCCTCGATGCTGCAAAGTCAGTGTTGGATAAAATATAAAATAAAAAGATCCATAGGAAGGAAATCGAAACTGATTTGAAATTCTGGAAGTTGCTAAATGGGAGGTCCATTAATCCAGTGAGATGCAATTTCAAGACACGGTTTCAACAGCTAGAATTGCTCAGTTTTCGGTCACCTGCACATTTGTTTGGCAACATATGCGACTACTTGGAGTAATTCAGCCTCTTTGGGGTGGGGGTGGAGGCTCAGGTCTATTTACCCCTGGAAAGAAGCACTTAGTCTTTGGTAGAAACAAAAGTGAGTCATTAGTCACTGCTATGTTAGCTGAAAAATGGAGCTTTCAGAGTTTACCTTGCGAGAGTGAGCTATTCATTGACCATCAGGCACACATGATTTGTGTCTCATTTATCTATTAGGAAATGTTCTGCAAATGGGTTTGCGCCTGGATTTCTCAAAGGGCTGAGGGAACAAACAGCCATCCTTTTATCTCTCGGTCTGTCAGCATCAATGTTAATGCCGGCCTGCCATTAGCAATAGTTGACTTGCAGAGAGAAACCTCAGAAATTATGGTCCTTTGTTGGGTGAATCCCCCAGCAGTGACCAGAAAGCAAGTACGGAGGCCTCCCCCTTCTCCAGGAGGCAACCAGGTTGGGAAGGAGATGGGTGTGGAGGAGGGACAGCAGCTCCTGCTTGCTTGGCTTACCCGCCCCTCTCTCCTTTCTCCACGAAGGTCTAAGGCCAATTGTTCCCTGCTGAGCTTACGGTTGTCAGTGGCTTCCTTGGAAACAGCAATCGGAGGTGCTTTTGAGGTCCCCTCTGGTGGTGATGGAGGTCAGGAGACAGTGTTATAAAATCTGAGGAGCAGCTCGTGAGAGCTCTCGGGGCTATTCTGTCAGTCACTGGCCTCATCGGATGGGGCTTTGGGGCACTTGAAATGTGGCCGGTCCAAACTGAAATGTGCTATGAGTGTGAAATGTACACTGGATTTTGAAGACTAAAGGTGAAGATGAGAATGTGAATATCTCATGAATGCATCTCAGGATACGGATTACATGTCAAAATGAGAACATTTTGGTACATTGGGTTAAGTGGAATCCATTATTAAAATTCAATTTTCACTGTTGCGTCTTACTTTTTTTAATGTGCTTACCAGAAAATTGGAGGTCGTCTACATAGTTCACTTTATTTATTTTTATTTTGGGGGCCCCCTTTATATTTCTAGCGGACAGTGTTTGTCTTGCTGGTGAATTCACAGGGGAAGACGCTGACTAGAGTAAGTGACCCAAATTCTCCTTTGGGGAAATGAAGTCTGAAAGGGGGAGGAAAAAGACTTGAGTTTGGGACATGGTAATCTAACAGCTGTAAAGTTCCATTTATATAGAGTTATATGTGCTGCACTCCTAGCTTCAAGGCAAGATTTGGTGGCTCTAGCTAAATATTTTGGGAGACACTCTACACTAGCCCATGGTTCCATAATGGCCACACCTCTCCTCCTAGAGTCTTGAGAAAAGACTCTTGTGCAAAGAAGGGTGGACATTTTCCCAACCAAGGGTATGGTAGGCAATGTTTTTCCATCCTGTTAATGCCCAGATTTTCTGTTTGTCCTTGGGACAATTGTTTGAGGACTTTGTCCATCACTTTCTCATTTGCTGAAAATATTAACATTTGGCCTGTTGACTTCATAGGACTGATACCTGCATCAAGTGTGTTTGTGGGTTTGGCAGTATTTTGAAACATAGCCAGTGGTTCTTAATGAGTGGGTCGTCACTGGGTTTTGAAAGAGAGGAGTGATGGTTAAGGGAAAGGGAGGGTTTACTTCTTGAGAAATTACGAGAAATCAGAAGTCCCTTGTTTCCCTGCCTCTGAGGTTGTTATGTTATGACCGCTCCCACACTGATTTTGGAGTTTGGGCCTGGCAGGAGGACTGGGCTAGATGGGAGAGCTGACTTCTGAGTTTTGAAGTCCATAACATCTAGTCTCTAAACCTGAAAAAGGAGACACTGCCTTTCAACATCACCTGCTCTGTAAAGAATCTTTGATGAAGTGATGTGCTTGCAGCCAAAATAGATAATTCCCAATAATAGAGGTTGCAGAGCAAAGCAGTCAGGTTATACAACCTGAATGGAATATCATTTATTTATCTATCTGGGTCCTTCTGTTTAGTGAGGGCTGCTGTGGGCACATGCTGAATAAGGAACAGAGAGAAAGGCTATCCTACAGATCTTTTGAGCAAGCTGGTTCTAATGGCATTTGGAGTATATGTCAATTCCAGCAGCAGGGAAAGAGAGAATTATTTTCTAGAGATACTGCTAAATCTATAAAATCAGGTTTGGAGCCATTGTTTTACGTCTTGTAAAACTTGCAGCCTCCTATTTCATTCCAGTCTAGATTCCTTGCAGGGTCATCTAAGGGGGTCATGTTTCCTGAAGAGAGACTCTGCCAGGGTCAGAAGATGTGCGTTCTTGTCCCAGCCCTGATCTATCCATTATAAACCACACAATGAAGACACATCCATCATTGTCAACGTGTACTTTAATGGCCCAAGGTACATCCTAAAAGCTGAGAACTTCTTCATATTTCCCCAGAATGAAATGATAAATCACCCACTTTTAGATTTAGTCATCTACTTTCTGGGGCACCTTGGAAGACCAGCAGCTTACAACAACTGTTAAATGTAGATGACACCACCTGGCCCTTCATTGGCTCCAGTTAGGATAAGAGTCAGGTTAAATAGGCTTAAGCTCTTTAAGAAATATATACCTAGGAAATATTCATATAACATTTATCAGGAATTACCAGGAAATAAATTATTCTACTTAAAAGGATTTTCTAGGAACAGAAACTTACCTATTTAGCACTGAATGGATTTAAAAAGTAGGTGTTTTCTATGGAAATCTTTCCCAAATCTACTCGAACGCAGAGTAGAAATGAATCTTTTTTCCTAAAGGCAGAATATTTTCATTAAGGGGCTCAATTAATACGCTTTGATATAATAGGAGCTTCGCAGAGTAGTTTTGCCCAGAAATTAGTGGTCTTAAACTACGCTGGTTGTTGAATCTTTCTGATGGCTTTCATTTTTATCTCTTTTATCTCAAAGACTTCTTTTACTCATTCAGTTTCTCCACAAATATTTTCTGATGGCCTATTTGGTCCAGGGGACCGTGTGACCAACTGGGTACATGAAGATGAATGAGACCCAGTCCATGACCTCAAAGAAATTTCTGTGCACTGAGGGAACAGAGTAACTCTGAGAATTATGTTTGCATAGAAAATGTAGTTTGCATGGACTGGCCACATGTATTCTGGCATTTCAGAGGTCGAGGTAAGATGAACAGGGCAAGTTCTCAACCAGTGTAGCTATTATCATATTATTAATTTTAGCAGCTCTTTTTAAAAAAATTTTTAAAGATTTTATTTTTAAGTAATCTGTACACCCAACATTGGGCTTGAACTCACAAACCCAAGATCAAGAGTTGCACGTTCCACCAACTGAGCCAGCCAGGTGCCCCACTTCTTGGTAGCTCTTTTAAATGGTTGGGGATATCAGATGTTAAAACTTCTGCATAAAAGATGTGTTACCATGCTTATTGTCCACCTTGTGATAGCAAACGAGCTTCCAGACATTGTGCCCTGGTGGAAATTGTCAAACTTTAGGACATCTGGTTTCACATTTCCCAGACTATTAGGTGGCAGCAAATGCCCAGAGTGCCTTTAATCAAGCAGACAGCATGGTAGATGGAACGAGACTTGGATGGAAATTGGGAGATCTGCTTTTGACCTTCAGCTCTTCTGTTAATTCTCTGGACCTCAGTAAGAATGGGAAGCTTGCATTTGGATCAGTGAAGTCTCTTCTAGTTCAACCATTATATAATAACATCATTAAAGCTTTTATTTCCTCCTTGCTACCATAGTGCTAACTTTTTTTATGTTCTTATGAAAAGAGGATTTCCCTGCATTGACTTACTACTCTTCTGGTCACAGGTGAAGCAGCAGAGGAGAGATTGCCAAGCCCTTCATAACCAGTCTCTCACCAGTCCTTCAGTTTTTTGGTAGTCTGTGCAAAATTTGCCACAATACTTCACTTCTCCCTGCATGCTTCATTCACTCCCTTTGTGATGTGAATTTCTGGCTCTTTTCATCATGAAGAAATGAAGTCTCTTTCTCTTCCCCTTGAATCTGGACTGGCCTTATGACGTGCTTTACTATTTATCCTTTGTTAGAACTTGGCAGAAGTGAGAGTGTGTCAGTTCTGAGGTTAGACCTGAGGAGGCATAGTTGCCTCTGCACTCTCTGGGGCCCTCCTCAGTCACCAAGCTGGGCCAACCTACTGGAAGATGACAGACCACAAGGAGCAGAGATGAGTAACTCAAATGTCCCAACCAAGGCCCCCGACATGTTAGGGTTCCTGGCGAAGATCAACAAAATTGCTGACATGAGCCAAGCTGTCCCATGGATGTATGAGGAAGTCACCCAGCTGAGCTCAGCCTAAATTACTGATATGCAGAATAGTTAGCTAAATAGATCACTGTTGTGTTAAGCCATTAAGTTTTGGGATGGTTTGTTATGCAGCAATAACTACCTGATACATGCCCCAAACTCCCTACAATGCAACCACCCTGGCCTTCTTTCTATTCCTCAAACACACCAAATTTGTTTTTTTCTTCAGGACCTTTGCACTTCTGCCTGGAATGTTCCTCTTTCAGATCTTTGCAAATTTGGCCTCTGTGTGTGTGTGTGTGTGTGTGAGAGAGAGAGAGAGAGAGAGAGAGATCCAAGTGTTATCTCAAATGTAACCCCTTTGGAGATGGCTTCTTGGACCATCATACCTAATTGCACAATGTACCATAATTCCTTCCTAAACATATCACCTAGTTGTCTTCTATGACCTATCACAGTGCTCTGTGTTAGTACTCTGCACAAGATATACTATTTCTTGATAATTTCTCTGTTATTTATTGCTTTCTTCATTGTTATCTTTCTTACCTAATTAGAAGGTAATCACCATGAAATGAGGGTGTCTGCTCTATCCCCAAAGCCTAGAATACTGCTGGTCCATGGAAGGGCACTCAAGAAGACATTGATGAAGGAATAGAAGGTATTCTTTAGTTTGCTGCCATTTGACAGAAGCAATATGTAAGGAATGGGTAGTTGTACCCACCTGTACTAATGGAGTTCTTATTAGGCTCCTGTGCTGGCTGTCTCAGGCTGCCCCTGACATTGCAGACACCACCCTCTGGCCACCCTGGGCTGTGTGTCGTATTCCCTAATGGCTCATTACCTCTGCTCGTGCTGTTCACTTCAAAATGGCCTTTGACACTCCCATTCATCTCCCAAGGCTTTCAGTGCAATTTTCAATTCCTCCCTCTCTTCATCTCTGGTCACCAAGGAGAATTAATTATTCCTTTATCTATGTTTTTAGAGCTCAAAACAAATGTTTCTATGATAATTTTTTCTGCTGGCCAGAAAATTCATTTATGTTAGAAACTATTACTTATCCAACTTTGTATTCTCAGCGCTTGACAGGAATGCTCCCCAAAAATATTTGCCAAATTAAGGAAGGAACAATCTGTGAAATAACTCGGCATGGTAGAGGGAATTGCCATCTTACCATGTAATGCGCTTGGCATTCTTGTTTCTAGGGTTGACCTAGAATATTTAAAAAAATTAACATCTCATACCAGCCTTAGTGGAATGAATGAATGAGCCCACCACCTCTGGAATATTTTCCCTCCCAAATTAGCGACCTAAATGAGTAATGCATACCATTTGGATTTACAAAGTTCTTTCTAAGTGTCAATAGAGTTTTGAGAGAGACTTTTCTCTGAGGGGGCAGAAATGTTATAATTAGGTCTGACAGAAGTTTCTTTGGAAAAGATAGGAAGGTCAAAAGAGTTTGTATGCAGCTCATCACATATTGCTCTGAACTCTTTACCTAGGACATGAGAAAGATTTCTGGGCCCACTAAAGGTGTTTCTGTTAATGAACCCAACAGTCTAACCAGGACTTGCACAGGTGGAGTGCTAATGAGAAATGGTGGGGTGGAGGGGGGCGGAGCACCGTTCCCAAGCAATACACATTTAAACTTAGAGAAAAGCAGTTTCATTTTCAAAATCCAATGTCCTATAGATGCACTAAGTCATCACCTCCCTGGGGCCATCTGCTTGAGGATCAAATGGTTCTCTTTGGGAAGCGTCAGCCTTTCATATCAGTCAGTATGCAGGCTGACTTACTAAAGGGCTTGTTTTGATTAATTAATTAATTAATTTTGGCATACTTCGCTCACTCAGCGTCAATGCCAAGTTGAAAACAAATCATATTCTTAACATAAATAATTTATCTGCAAACCAGAAACAACTGTGAAACTAAGGAAATTCATATAAACTTTGCACAAATTGCATTGTCAGTACTTTTTAGCAAGAGGGAGATAAGAGTGTATCATCCATCTTTATGTCCATATAATTGTGTTTTAGAAAGCTCTATAAAAATAGTTCATCCTAATAAATCCCGTGTTTAGTACAAGACACTATTCTTGCAAATTCTGCCTTTATTTTGGGAGGAACCCTTTTTGCAGAAGAATGTCCAGCTCTGGTAATACTGTGGCACTCACAGGGAAATACGTAGCGGTAATGAAATGCATCATGTTCACCTTAACTACGATCACAATTCTTTTAATGTTTGTGTATATGGCGCACTGCTAAGCTTGCAATGGTTTGATTAATTACCCATGCAGTGAATTAATAAACGTTTTTTCCATTTATTTATTTAACAAAGATTTAATGAGCGCCTGCTATTATAGATGCCATGTCAAATGCTAGAAATGTAAAAAATAAATCCAGTAAATAAGATAGTTTCCTACGTTTACTGTACGGTTAAACTTTCTTGTCCTGAAAGCACATTTAATAGGCTATATGCTTCATACTTTTCTTATTAGGTCTTTATAATGACCCTTTGAGAGATACAGTGTTATACCCATTTTATTTTATTTTTTTATGATTTATTTATTTATTTTAGAGAGAAACAGAGAGAGCACGAGAGCAGCCGGAGGGGCAGAGGGAGAGGGAGAGAATCCTCAAGCAGACTCTGTGGTGAACGCTGAGCCGACCTGGGGCTCAATCTCACTACCTGGAGATCATGACCTGAAATCAAGAGTCAGACACGTGGCAAACTGACTGAGCCACCCAGGCGCTCCCCCCTTTTAAAACTATTTATTTATTTATTTGAGAGAGAGAACTGTACCTATTTTAAAGATGAGAAAACAGAGTCTAAGAGCATTAAAGTGACTAATTTAAATCACATGCTGAACAGTGGCAGAGCTGGGATTTGAAGCAAGAAGAAAAATGAGTCCCAGCAGGGGAGAACAGGATAGAGAAAGCAAGACCGACTTACAGCAACAAAGCAATCTGGAAACGCTGGGGGAAGTTTAAACACGCTCAGGGTGACTGAGGAAAAACACTAATCAGACACAGACATGGGCTGGAGAGGGGTTGTGGGCTGGATATTGGGACAGGAAATTGCAGGATTAAGGAAAATTTTCTATCAGATAGCTGTCTTGACATGAGCAGGGCGCCCCACTAAAGCTCAACCAGAAAATTCTGATTTTGCCCAAGGCCTGAAGTTGGTTGCCTGACGTTCTGGGTTAGGAAGGACAGACTACTGAGAGAAATCTGACAAATGTGTGATTTTTTGCTTTGTCTACACCCTAAACCTGGAAATTTCTAGGTTCACCCACTTTGATTTAATGTGAAGGTCAAGCCTGCAGTACCAAGAAGAGAAATGTATATATATTTTTATTTTTGATCTCTTGGATCTTTCAGCTTGGATATATTACTAACAACTTCACCATTGTGTGTGTGTGCGTGTGTGTGTGTGTGTGTGTGTGTGTGTGTATTTGCCAGCACCAAAAAGTATACAGGACACCAAATAACCATCATCTTTCAAATTCCTTAATTGAAATTAAAATAGATTAAAAGACACTCCACTGGAAGCAATTTGCAACTTGCTAATAAGCAGTAGGAGGACAACAAATAGCCAAATATATATTGTTTATAACCTTGGTATTTTATCGGGTCATAAATGGAATTGGGCTATAAAATGAAATGAAAGGACCACTTTTCCCCTGCAATATTTTAGCTTTTATGACTGCATTTATATTGAATCTGTCCAAATAAAAGGTGACCTCAAATATAAGGTGATGCCCCATTTTGCTTGTTCCCAAGAAGAATATGCAAAAAATGCCTTATGGGCAATGTAAATGTGAAGGCTTTGGGGAAATGCATGAAGCAGTCCAATGCCTCCTTGTGGTAGTTATTCGTTTACTCACATTTAAAATGACATTTGTGGAGTGTTGACTGAAAACCATTGCTTTTTTCACTCTCCCTCTTTGTGACCCCATTTTATCCACTCNTTCCAGGTGCCTTGGGACATCGGGGTCTTCCTGCTGCTGGAGCTGCTTTGTGAGTCATCACCCAATTGTCAAAACAGGGTTTCTCACATCTTCCCTTGTGTTTCGATTATCTGCGGTAGCGCACTTATTTCTAATCTGTGTGTGATGCCCGTGCTAGAATTTCTGTCCTAAGTCCCAAGTTCCTATTCATATAACATCAAACAGCTCTCCTCTTTTCGTGAATCCTCTAGGTCGCCATCTCCACTGCTTGTGGCTTGCTTTTTAACCTGATTTGAAAAGGCTTGTTTACATAAAAAACTAGGGATGTTCTGTATGGTGACTAACATAATATAATAAAAAATATTATTATTAAAAAAAATGAAAAGGCTTGTTTACAATGACACCCCACCCCGAAGTGCAAGGCCATATCCCCGGCGACCATGACCATGCTCACCTCGATGGAAGTTTCTTTGCATCCTTTAGTCATTTGCCTCATTGGGCTACCTCTATAAGTATTCAAAATTAGCACTGTATAAAGTTAAGGCAAGTTCTATTTTTTCCAAATAAAATTTTATTTTTCAAAGGAAGTACATGTGAGAGCACCTGATATTCTAAGAGGCTTTGTGTGGACTTCACCTTAAGGCAACATGCTCCCTTGTCAGGGTCATTTTGGTAAAGCCTCAACTCACATTTGGACAAATTCAATATTTTATGAATTCAACTCAATAATATTTTTTAAAAATCCTCCTATTCCTTATGAATCAAAAGAGCATGACAATGAGGAAATGGGAAATGAGAAAAATGAAAATATTTCCTTTGTAACAATCAAAACATAAACAGAGCTCAAATCTCTCTTGACCAGCCCTGTAATTCTTAGGTGTCCAGACAGTGGGCTGGACCCAGACATCAAAATCTCATCCTCTCCAACTCCTTGGAAATGACCAAAAAGAGATATAAAAGGAGAAAGCTACACGTGGGCTGTAAAGCAGGGAGTGTGCCAGGAACTGACTGGCATTTCTTACAGATTCAGTGCGGAGGGGCTGGCGGGGATCTGCAGAGAGGACTCAGCCTGCCAGGCTTTGGGCGATGCATTTTAATCCCATCAGTGCCCTGGGCTAGAATGTGCCCACAGCAGTGCAGTCTCCAGGTTACTGGGCACAGATGGCTCCGTCAGGGGCACAGGGTTGCGCACTTGTAAAGACGGCAGCTGTCGCCAGCCAGCCCCGGAGACCCTGCTGGGGCTAATTCGTGGCTGCTCAGCGAAGGGGCAGGAGGCAGGCTGAAAGACTGTCCCTCAAGTTCGGGCACCTTCCCCTGGGTCTCTGAACAGATGGGATCAAACCAGAGTGAATCTCAGCTTTTCACTCCCTCTTTCCTGGGTCCTAAAGTATGTGGATAGCCGTCTGTCAAAGAGCCAGCTCGTGTGACAAATGAGGGTAAATAAATGCCTCCTCCCTTGAGGAGGAACAGAGACTCCCCAGATCTGATGAAGCCTGGGCCATCCATCCCCGAAGAGTTAGAAGTGGTGCCTTCCCCCAAAATAGATCTACAACGAGGGATAAGAGAAGGAATGAATGTCTTTCTAATTCCCAACCAGGTTCATGAAAGTAGAGCTGAGAATCCCCAGGAGGAAGGAGCTTTGATAGCACTCAAGATTGCATAAGAGCCGGAAACAGGATGATGAAATTCAAAACTGTCATGCCAGAAGAATGACAGATAAGGTAGAAAATCGGATTAGTGAAGGAGAAGGTAAATTTGGGGAATTCTTCCAGAACTCGGAGGGAATGATGACGTTATAAAACTGATGGAAAACAGGAGAAATGGAAAGGATATCCAGTATTAATTTGGAAGGGTGATAGCATTCCAATAAAAGGTCCCAAGGGATATCTTTTGAGACCAGGTAAAAATGACCCCACGGTTCTTCTGAAAAGACTAGCTGGACGAGGAAAGTTAAAGGATGATCGTTAAAAGCAGCTGTGATGAAGGAAGACTGGCAGCTCTGAAAACATATCATACAGCCAAATAATGAAAACTGAGAGGTTCACCCAAGAAAAGAGAGAGTTGATGAAACAGAACGTAAACCCCAGAAACTGACCCTTGTGCTTAGCACACGATAAAGGTGGTTTTTCAAATCTGAGGGGAAAGGATGGATTGTGTATTAAATCATACTGTGAGAATAGTTTAACTATTCTTTTAAAAGATTTTATTTATTTATTTGCCAGAATGAGAGAGAGAGCAAGAGAGCATTAGCAGCTGTAGCAGAGGGAGAAGCAGGCTCCCCACCAAGCAGAGAGCCTGATGCGGGACTCGATCCCAGGACCCTGGGGTTATTACCTGGGCTGAAGGCAGACGCTTAATAGACTGAGCCACCCAGGCGCCCCTCATTTAACTATTTGATGGTCTTTTATAACAAACAGCAAAACAGACCCTGTTGGGTTAAGATTATTGCATGGAGAAACATAATTCAGGACAGTCAGTAAAATGTCTGCTCTCAGGCCAGAGAAGGCCGTTCTGGCAAATAAATAAATAAATAAATAAATAAATAAATAGGAATAGATCGTAAAGTAAATTTTTTAAAAAATGAAAGTTTAAGCTTTCTGTACATAAAAAAATACGAAATATGATTAAGGTATCAATGATATCTTCACCATCCTAGATTAAATATTTGTAGTACACATATTAGACCCGGGGCTACCACCCATATGGGAAACTAATTGCTTGACAGACAATAAAGATAGAAAAATGGCAAGATGAGACAGGCAATCAACAAATGGAGGTGTAAAACACGCAAGGATGTGGGAAACACGCCTACCAGAAAAATAGAGGCAGGGGAAAGACTGAGTCAACAGCCCCATCCCTTCCGGCGAGTGTGTGAGGGCACGAAGATTATCCGCTCCAACACTGGGAGCGTAGGAAAGTACCGTTCTTCTTCTCTATCGAATCTACTTGGGGAAAAAAAATTACTTGAAGACATTTTATAGCCAATCAAGGCATGAACAGTCATTTAAAAATTTAAGAGTGAGGCTAGAAAAGCATTGTCACTAAGAATAACTTAAGTATGATTAATAATATTAACTGAAAACAACTGTAACAGCAACGAAAGCTCTAGAGCACAGTTTCTCGATCTCAACACTGTGGGATTTGGGGGCTGGATGCTTCTTTGTCGTGGGCTCTGTCCTGCGCACTGAGAAAGGTTGAGCAACGTCCCTGCACTTTACCCACTGGATGCAGGAATAACCAGCCCCCCTCCAACTGTGGCGATCGTAACTACCTCCAGGCATTGCCAAGTGGCCCCTGGGGCCCCAAATCTCCTCTTCCCCTGGTGAAAACCACTGTCCTAAAGCTAAGTGATAGCATGTGAAGTATGGGGGCGGGAGAAGCTAAATCTAGAACCCTCACTTACATCAGTTGAAATTGGAAAAGGGCCAAGTGGAGAGAAAGTAACAGCGTGTTGAAATCCAGTGTCTCTCTCAGGGATGATCTGATAAATATTGCCTGATACTTGATGTTTTAAAATGAGAGAAAAATGGATTCGTATATGCTTAAATTTTTATGGTAATCATGAGGCGAATAAAGGTGGATTAGAGCTTTCAGAGCACAAAAGGAAGGAAAAGAACAATAAAAGGATGATCTATAAAAGACAGAAGAAAATAACAAGTCTAGAAGTCGCAAGAACAAAGACATTACTTTTGACAATAAATAGAAATGCCCTAGAGCACCCCGCTGAAAGAAAATTACTTTTACTTGAGATCGAAAGTCCAAATGCAACTGTATGCTATTTTTAAAAATCACCTAAAAAGTAATTGTCCCAGGAAGGCAAAATAAATACGTAAATAAAAGGATTAGCAACGATAAATCAGGCTTATGTACTAACAGGAGAGCAAGGGTGGCAATATTAATTGGACAAAGTAGACCAGAAGGCGAGAAACACTGAATGATATGACTTTTTATTAATAAGAAACTATGTTCACAATCAGGATATAATAATGATGACTCTGAACCAAATACTAACACACCAAAACACAGAACGCACTCTTGCCTTTCGCCATGTGCAAGGCACTGAATATTTAGGTCTCCCCCACCCCCTGAAATCATATGCTGAAATCCTAAGCCTCAATGGGGGTGGTCATTTGGAAGTGGAGCCTTTGGGAGGTACTTCGTTCAGGAGCAGGGAGAGCTCAGCAATGGGATTAGCTCCCTTATGAAAGAGAGCGCATAGCTTCCTGGCCCCTTCTGCCATATGAGGACACAGCGAGAAGATGGCCATCTGTGAATGAGGAAGCAGGTCCTCAATAGACTCTGAGTCCCCTGGCACCTTGATCTTGGACTTCTCAGCTTCCGAAGCTGCAAGAAATAACCATCTGTGGTTTAAGCCCCCCAGTGTGTGGCATTTTTGTGCTAGCAGCCCCAGGAGGCCCCAAGGAGCCACCAGCCTGGAGAGAGGAACACATGGGAAAGACCCTACCCCAACCTGCAGACCGGAGCACGCAGGCCAGCCAGCGCAGCCTCAGACAATGGCAACATCGACGCTGGCCCCCAGTATGATAAATCCATTCCCAAACAGCCAGGCAAGGCTCCAATGTCCTCTCTGACCGAGAAACTCAACTGCAACACCCAGACACCCACCATTCCTACTTCTCTCATGTAAACAGTCCTTTTCTGACTTTGAACTTGGCCGTCCCCATGGTGTACAACACCCAGCATGTACTTTGCAACACCTGTTCACTAAATTCTCTGCTCAAACGCCAGTGCTTGTAATTAATGTAGTGTATGCAATTGTAATTCTGAACTCAAATGTCATGAAAACATTAATCCTCTAAAACACCCTTAAAAACAAATATAAAACAACAAGGGTCCACTTTGAATATCATTCAAGTGAGGCTCCCTCTCTAGATATGTTGCTCCCTGATCGGCGAAGAAATATGACCTTTTACTTTCACGTAGCTTCTTTGGGCCAACAACGGGAGCCTTTCTGAACATACGCTAGGAGATGTCACCAATGGGCCTGATGCCCACCTTTTCTAGTAGAAGTAAACTCATCAAAACTTTCAGGGTTGAGGTAACTTTTCCATAAAGAAATCCTTCCCACACTTTCTCCTTTTGACGAAAAAGGTTATGACAATTAATTTTAAAATAACGCCACCCCAAATCCTCTGGAAATGCAATAAGACCCATTTCAAAGCAGTGATTTGAGCCCAGAGGTTCTCTTTCCCTTTCTACAAATATTCTATTGAAATAACCAAAAAGGGATGTAAATTTAAGATAAAATATGCAACAGAGCTGAAAAACCCAGAAGGACAGACATGACAGGCCAGGTTGGAAGAGTTTCTGGGAGACAGGAAACAGATGGCATCAAGGTGAGTACAGGTGAAGGGTGACCGGGGGGGGGTGTTACATATGGTTAGGCTGCATCAGAGGTAGGGATGTCAACAAAATGTCATGTGGAGGTTCTTTGAATTTATTCTCTATCTTAAAAAAATTGGTAATTTTGAAAACCAGCTTTAGATTTCAAAAAAGGACCTGTGATTCTATGACGGAAACTACGATGTAGGTTTCACAAATGTATGTAGGTGATTAGCTAGCTATCGCTTCTTCTGGGATGTTGGGAGGTTTTGATGTGAGGTGTGTGGCAGACCCTGTGAATGTCCCGCTCACATGCCCCTAGCGCTCGCCCTTGCCACACCGCAGCTCTGGCCCCATTGGAGTTGCCTGCCTTGTTGCTGTGCCCTGGCCGTTACACCTTTGCCTGCCGGCGGTCAGGGGCTGGAGCAGTGCATTTGACAGACACCAGGTTCTAGGGCTCTGGACTTCCTCAAGCCTGGCACCCTGAGAAGGTGGCAGAACTTAAATCCATTCCCAAACAGGGCTCTGCTACCCCTGGTATAAGCGCTTCGCAGAGCCCCTGCTATCATTTCACCTTGCTTGGGGAGAGGCAAAGGTTGGGGACACCCCAGTTATCAATATGGAGACATTTTTATTTTCATTTATGAAGATGAGGCAGATAAGAGAAAAGCCACGGACACGTATCTGTAAAAGCAGCCGTGGAAAGAGGAGACCACCTGAGACGAAAACCAAATGCCGCATTGCAGAGTGGTGGAGATCCAGGGCTCCAGAGCTAGGCAGCCTGGCTTAGCATCAGGCTCTGCCCTGCACTCCTTGCTGTGAAATGTAGGTAATAATAATTGTACATGTCATCACTAACGCTCGTGGGTGGGTTGGGATTAAATTAGTTAACATATGTAAAGCATTTAAAACAACATTTGGAACATGTTAACTTCTCAATAAAAGTTTGCTGAATTCAAGTGTGGACCTCACTGAAACCATTAAAAGAAAACAGAGATGATCCCAATTTTCAGTTTATAACCTCAGTGAAATTTGAAGGATATTTCTATCAACATGACATGAACAATCTGCTATGAGAAAAGAATAAACAGGAAAAAGAGGACCTTTTAAGAAATTCAAGACAATTACTGTCCCAAATTTAATTTAGGAATAAAATGGACATTGCTAAAAACCAAGGTAATGAATTCACAGAATTATCTCAGAGAACAGAACAGAGAGAGGAAAAAAAAAAAACACAAGGGTAAGAGGCATGGAGGAGAGACCCAGAATATCTTATATTTACATAATATCAATTTAAAAAGGAGAAAACAGAGGAAGTGGGGAAGAATAAGCAAAAAATATTTTTGACCGGCACAAGTTTTATTTCAAATTAGTAAATCTCACTGAATGACAAACAAGATTACTGAAAATAAATCATACTGTGGGATATTTCTGAATTTCCAGGATAAAGGAAAAGTCCCATGATCTTTCAGACAAGACCAAAAAAAAAAAAAACAAAAAAAAAAAAACCCAGAAACAAAAAAAAAACCAGAAACAAAAACAAAACCCAAACAAAACCAAAAGACCCCCAAACCTATAAATGAGGGGGAATCAAATTGGACTTCTTAGGTATTGGGCTTTTTCTTTGAAATTCTAAATGCTAAAAGAAAACAGACTAGGGATTACAGAGTTTAGAGGAAAACGGATTGCGGCTCCTGAGTTCAATTTGAAGCTCTTACCTTCACGTGTGAGAGCAGAAGAAACAAAACAAGGCTGGTTATTCCAGTGAAAGACTGGCAAGGGAAAAACGGAACTATCAAAAAAGTATAATACGCAGAAGCCTTAAAATGAGGGGAATAAGGTACACACAGTCAGTGGTCATAAGGAATATGGACGACTTAGATAGGTCATAAAAGATGAGGTGGTCACACTGAATAAATCAAAGCCAAGACCAGTTACCAGCTACCACCAAGAGGCACATCTACAGAAAGAAAGGTTGCAAATGAAGAGAAAGTGAAAGGTGAGCTAAGCAAATGAGAACAAGCCCCACCTGCAAGACGGGGCTGGCAGTATCAGCATCAGGAGGAATAGAAACTATGGGGAAAGTATCACAAGGGACGAAAAGCTCAGTTGGCTCAAAAAAGACTCCACTGGTTGAGCTTCCGACTCTTGGTTTCAGCTCAGGTCCTGATCTCAGGGTTTTGAGATTGTGTCCCGCCTTAGACTCTGCTCAGCGGGGAGTCCGCTGGAGATTCTCTCCCTCTGCCCCATTCTCTCTCTCTCTCCCAAATAAATGAATAAATCTTTTAAAAAAAATAAAAGAGATAAAGGAAATATTTCCTATTGTTAAAAGGAATATCCTCCAGGGAGATGCAACAATCACAAAACATTACGAATTCATTATGGCTTTGGAATTGGAATTGGCAACTCTTAGGAATAAGAGGAGAAATCATCTAGACCTCAATTATCGTGGAGACTTTACATGCTGCCTTTCAAAAACCGGCAGACCAGCAAGAACAAAAAATCGCAAGGATACAGAGGATTTATGTAGCGTAATGAACACATCGGATTTAATAGTTATGTAGAAAACTGCAATTGTCCAAGAGATACTGCACATTTTCTCCAAATACTCATTTAAAAAATAATTATAGGCTACTTAGAAAGGAATAATAATGGAAGAACACATTTCAAAGCCTCTGAGATGAATCCAAGTCTTGATTCAAAGGAAAACATTTTAATGCAGTATATTTATTAATAAACACATACAGCATTTATTACAAATAAAATAGCACAGCATTGGGGTGCCTGGCCGGCTCACTCAGTAAGTACAGCATGCAACTCTTGATCTCGGGGTTTGTGAGTTCGAGCCCCATGTCGGGTGTAGAAATTACTTAAAAAAATAACATAACATTAACTCAAGAAACAAAAATGATAATTTTAAAAGAAATAGGAAAAAGGTATTATTGAGATAAAAACAGAAAGAACCCCCCCAAAGAGTACTATTGAGAAATAAATCTAAATTTTGGTTCTTTAAAAAGCCGACAAACCTTTTAAAGTATACTAAGAAAAGAGAGAGAGAGAAAGAAAAGATAGCAGTACACTGCATTCGGAATAAAAGCATATAATTATATACCGGAAGGATTTTTAAATGATAAGAAAATACCGTACACACGTCTACAGCAACAAATTTGATAATTGAGATTAATAAATACTCTTCAAGGAATGTATAATTTACCAAAACGGGCTCAGGAAGTAGCAGAAAACCTGAGCAGACAATATGCAATTTAAAAGAGGTTGAAAGGTTGTCAAAGGTACACTTCTAAAAAAAGGACCAGAACAACCCAGTTCTTAAATGAGTTATATTGTCCTTCAAGGAGCACGTTGTTCCTTTGCATTCTAAACTGTTGAGAAGCACTGGAAAACAAGAAGTTTCCAGTTCATTTTATGGGCTGCACAATTTCTGAGAAAAAGATCACCCCAAAAGGAAAATAAAGACCTATATCTCTTAGGAATATAGACTTTTAAAATACCAAGAAATTGAACTCGTAGTATAATAAAGGATAATGCCTTATGACAAAGCAAAATTTACATTAGTAATTTGGGGGTACTTTTTTTAAAAAATATTTTATTTATTTATTTGAGAGAGAGCATGAGCGAGCGCATGAGCGAGAAGGAGCAGGGGGAGGAGCAGAGGGCTGAGGGCGAAGCAGGCTCCCTGCTCAGGACCCCTGGCTTAATCCCAGATCATCGCCTGAACCAAAGGCAGAAGCTTAACCAACTAAGCCACCCAGGCGCCCCTGGGGGTACTTTTATAATAGGAAATCAGTCACTATAATATACTTTATTACATTAATTGTTTAAAAGAAAAAGAAACGATATGACCATGTAGTATATACATGTTTCAAGTATGTTCGGTATATTTGATAAAGTATCCATTTTTGATAAATGCTGTTTATAAATTAGAAACATAAAAAATGTTTGGAACATAATAAATGGTATTTATTAGAAAGCAAAAAATATAAAAACAAAACAGAGGCACTCTCGTTAAAATGGACAATACAAGGATGCCCACACTGACAGCTCTTACTCTTTTGTCTGGAGGTTGTAAACGAAACAAGACCAAGAAATATGTGTGAGCTATAAATATTATCAAATGGTCATTATTTATAATTTATCTGAGTTTCTTCCTAGAAAATTCAAGATAATCCCGTTTCAAGCTATCATAATTAGTAACAGTCAGCAAGATGGAGAAAATCAACAGTTAAGAATTTCAGAGCTTTCCTATGTACTAGCAGTAGTCTTTCAGAGAAAGTAATAAGAAGAAAGTATCCGTAAACTATGAAAGTCTCAGGAATAAATCTATAAGAAATACTCAAGACCTAATAAAAAAAAAAGCTATGAAATTTAACTGAAGCCTGCAAGAAGGTGTGACTACCCGGGGAGACATACTATGACTTTGAAAGAGAAGACCTGATATTGTGAAGGTGTCAATTTCACCCCTTCCCAGCAATCTACAAGCTTAATGGAAACTCAATCCAAATATTTGATTTTAAAATTTTGTATATAATAAAGTCACATTGTTAGGACTGGATAAATTAAACAAGTGGTATTGAGTCAATTAACTAACTGAAAAATCCCCATATCACATCATAGATGAAATTAATTTCTGTATAGATTTACCATATGAAAGTATAGTTTTAATTGATTTGTCAAATACTTTTATGATTTTATCTTGTATAAATATAGGAAAATATAAAAGTATTTTTTATTCTCTTTTTGAAGGACTGAATAGGGAAAATCTTTCTTTTTTTAAAAGATTTATTTATTCACTTTAGAGAGAGAGAGTGAGTGAGCGAGCGTGTGCGAGCATGTGTGGTGGGGGAGGGGAAAGCACAGAGAGAGAGAAATCCTCAAGCAGCCTCCCCACTGAGCACCGAGCTGGTCAAGGGGCTTGATGCCACAACCCAACCCGGAGATTACGACCTGAGCTGAAATCAAGAGTTGGGCGCTCAACCAACAGACCCACCAGAGGGAAGATCTTTCTAAAACCTTTCTTTCTAAAAAATGAAAAAAAAAAAAAGGTTTAAAGAAAAAAATACTATGTATTAAAATAAATTCAAGATGAATTAGCATTAATATTGAGGGCATAAAAGAAGTACAAAGCAATGCAGGCAAATATTTATTTGCTTTTGGAGTGGGAACTCAGTGAAGAAAAGACCTAGACATGACACGGTGGTAGAGATTCCTGCTTGTCTACTCAATATCCACTCTCTGCTCTCTCTTCTTAATAGAACCCTGTATTATGAGGACAGCCATATGCTCAGCCAAAAAAATTATAATTCCCAGCATTTCTTGCCAATAAATTTAGGCAATGATATTTTTGGACTACTGTGGAAGTTACTTTTTACTCTTGGAGTTTCTTGATCTTGTTTGGAATGCTGATGTGACAGTGGAGTTTCAGCAGCTATTTTGTGATCTTGAGACTGGAAGCTGTATGTTCAGAATGACAGAACCCAAAAAATGAAGGAGCCTGGTTCCTTATGCTTTGTGGAACTGCCATACCAGCCCTACACTACTTGCCTCCAGGTTCCATTTATGTGAGGAAATAAGCCCTTATAAGTTTATCCTGCTGTGATTGGGTCTCAATTACTAGCAGCCAAATACAATTTATAATTAAAAAACAGAACAAAAAGACCACCAAAAAACCCTTATGCCTTAAAAAGCACCATAAATATGTTACAGCTGCAATGGGGACTATATGGTAACATCTATCAAAATTACAACTATGGATACTTTGGACTGACCATTCAATTCTTGGGAATTTATTCTACAGATATACTGGGAAGCAATTCATGTAAAATGTGTATTGTAGCAAAAGAGGAGTAGCAACCCAAATATCCAGTAGTAAAGAATTGGTTAAATAAAATAGGACTCATTCATGCAGCAGAATATCATTTCTCCGTACAAAAGAACAAGAAAGCTGCTCCCGGACTAACATGCAAGGTACCAAAAGGAGGATGTGCAAAAGTGTTTAGAGTTTACTACTGTTTATGTAAAAAGGGTGAGAAACAAGAATACACATTCATGCCTTGTATATGTAAGAAACTCAGGAAGGTTACACAAGAAATTAATAATAGCGGTTATTTAGCATAGGTAGGGGTAAAAATTGGTTAATGGAGGAAGGAGTGGGAAGGAGACTTTGGAAGAACTTTGTACATATATATGTATAATTTATACATAATTTTTGGTCTATATAAACTATATTACCTACGCCCAAAACTTAAGGATAATAAAAACGGAGGCAATATTGCATCAAAGGTGAAGGCTTATGGATTTCAGACAGAACTGGATATTGTCTTTAAACCTTGTGATCAAGGTATTATTTAACCTCTGGGAGACTTGGACTTCCCCATTAGTGAATAGGGTAATAATAGCCACCTCTGTGACCGGTGGTGAGACCTTAAACGACGTACATTATGGAGAGTGTATATTCCAGGCTGGGCACATGGTGATAAATAGTGGTGGTGAACGTGATTTTCAGAAAGTGTAAATGACAAAGAGGACAGATTATTTGTGGAAATGGGCTAATATTCTTACAATAAAATGGGATCATACAGACACTCCCTCAAAGATGGCAAGAACACAAAAAGGCAAATCATTCATACCATCACTGATTGAAGACCCACTGTGTGCCAGGCAGTGCTCTGTTTTTTAGACAAAGCTACGCACATCCTACTGACGATCACTGCCTTCTCAAGGGAGAGATATAAATGAGAAATACATGGAGAAATTCACTTTCATTAAAAATCGAATACATGCAAGTTGAAATAAAATAAGATACCCTCTTTGGTTCGCCAAATGGAAGAAGATGAAAATTCTAATAATACCCTATTAATAGAAATGTGTTTAAAACCTAAAAAAATGGGCAAACTGATGAATGCAACAATTTTACCTCTAGGAATTTATCTTCGCAAGTACTCAGAAATACGTTAAGAAATACATATATGAATTTATTTTTGATAGTGTTCCCTGAAGTTCATTTATCATTAAAAAAAGTTAGAAGTGGCCATTGTTACAAAATAGGGAAAATGTTAAATAAATAATGCTAAAATCATATAATGGAAAACAAAACATCTTTTAAAAATAATATTTTAGAAGGAAGTAACATGAGGAATAAACATGAGGATGACAGTTTTGTAAAATAATAAACACGACAGACAAAACACTGAAAGGATACAAATACAAAATGTTAAGGGATATTTAGCTTTGGCTCTGGGTAGTTTTTATTTTTAAAGTAATGGACTCAATATTCACGTCCCTTCAAATTTTGTACGTTAAAGCCCTAGCCCCGAAAGCAATGGTATTTGGAGGTGAGGCCTTTGGGAGGAAATTAGGTTTAGATGAGGTCATGAGGTTGGAGCCCCCAGGATGGGATTAGTGCCAGGAAAGGGGGTATCACCAAGAACCCAATATGCTGGCACCTTGATCTTGGATTTCCCAGCCTCCAGAACTGTGAGAAATAAATGTTGTTCAAGCCACTCAGTCTATGGTATTTGTATAAATCTTTTTCTTTTTTTTTTTTTAAGATTTTATTTATTTGAGAGAGAGAGAAAGACCAAGAGCATGAGAGAGAGAGAGCACAAGCAGAGTGGAGGGGCAGAGGGAGAGGGAGAAGCCTTCTGCCCAGTAAGCAAGGAGCCTGCCCCACTCAGGGCTGGATCCCAGGACCTTGGGACCATGACCTGAGCAGAAGGCAGAGGCTTAACCGACAGCCACCAAGGCACCCCCAGTCTATGGTATTTCGTTACAGCAGCCTGAGCTAATGAAGACTGAAGTTATAGTCTTTAAAACATACATTGATTTATACATATAGACAAATTAGTATGTTAGGTATTTTTTAACAGTAAAAGTGTTCTTTAATTGTTACCATTTTCAGATCTTTTTTTAAATTAATAAACTATTTTTTTGAGCAGCTTTAAGCTCACAGCAAAGCTGAATGGAAAGTACAGAGTGTACCTGTATTCCCCCTGCCCCCCACGCATGCACCCTCCCCCACCATGGACAGGACACAGGGCCCCACAGTGGAACATTTTGGTACAACCGATGGGTTCATTTTTTTTTTTTAAAGATTTTTTATTGTATTATGTTAGTCACCATACAGTACATCCCTGGTTTCTGATGTAAGGCTCGATGATTCATTAGTTGTGTATAACACCCAGTGCACCATGCAATACGTGCCCTCCTTACTACCCATCACCGGCCTATCCCATTCCCCCACCCCCTCCCCTCTGAAGCCCTCAGTTTGTTTCTCATAGTCCATAGTCTCTCATGTTTCATTCCCCCTTCTGATTACCCCCCCTTTCTTTATCCCTTTCTTCTACCGATCTTCCTAGTTCTTATGTCCCAATGTTCATAGCAGCTCTGTCCACAATAGCTAAATCGTGGAAGGAGCCGAGATGCCCTTCAACAGATGACTGGATTAAGAAGTTGTGGTCCATATATACAATGGAATATTACTCAGCTATCAGAAAGAACAAGTTCTCAACATTTGCTACAACATGGACGGCACTGGAGGAGATTATGCTAAGTGAAATAAGTCAAGCAGAGAAAGACAACTATCATATGATTTCTCTCACCGATGGGTTCATTTTTAAGAGAGGAGCTTCATACTGACCCTCCAGTATGCATCTGTTATATCTCCTGTGTTACTTTGTACCCAAAACTAATTAGGTTCCTTTTCGGTACATAAATCTAGACTTCTAAAAAGATCAACCTCACCACCCATTTTGTTCTTCAACCTAGATATTGATTAAACTAACAAACTGATGGGATTAAGCAAAGTTGAGAGATAATAGCGCTGCATAAATTTATATTCAAAATAATAGGAGATTTTATCACTTATCGTTTGGCACGGTCTGCGACTCTGCCGCTATTCCTCTGTTGAGCAGAGTGAAATGTCTCCTTCCGGACAAAGGTGGTTTACAGCAAGGTCTGTCACCCTTATTTTCTTCTATAAATAGATCCCATAGTACAGCTCACAAACCCAGCTCTTTTTTACCCAGACCTTTCGGATAGCTCCGTGCAGTCTTTCAGAACTGCAACCTATAATTCGATGTAGAGCGAAGCCAGGTGTATTAGTTTGCGGGGGCTGCTATAACAAAGTCCCACTGACTGGGTGGCTTCATAACAGAAATTCATTTTCTCACACTGAGGTCAAGGTGTCCACGGGGTTGGTTTCTTCCGGTCTCTCTCCTTGGCTTGTAAATGAGCATCTTTCTCCCTGTGTCCTCACATAGTCTTCCCCCCTGTGTGTGTGTGTGTGTGTGTGTGTGTCCTAATCTCTGTTTATAAGGACACCAGTTGTATTTGATTAGGGCTCACCTTAATGACCTCATTTTAACCCAAATAATTTTTTAAGACTCTATCTTTAAATACAGGTATAGTCGGAGGGACCAGGGCTTAGGACTTCAACTACGAATTTGGGTGGGACACAATCCAGGCCACAGCGCCAGGCATCGTGTTGCTAAGACAGGTGAGCGGAGACCCATGATTGCTGCCTCTTTTCGGCTCCCACATTTCTCTTCTACACCCTTGGAACTGCACCTGCCTTCATCTTACTGCCCTTGAGATTGCTCCCTGTCGAAGCCATCCTTCACTGGACCAGACCCTCACACAGAGCTCTTCTTGAAATGCTCTCCTGGATTTCTGCTGCCTTTGGAAGAATTCTTGTGTACCTTAGGGTAACGGGGTGCCTGCTAAGGTAGAAGTCAGGTGAAACTCCACTCAAGGACGTCCTTGAAATGTCATCTACCACAAGAAGGGCTCTCCTACGAGCAGAGCTGTGTGCTCCTGCAAGGGCTGTGTGGTCAGGTAGATTTAGGGTAGGAGGGAAGGGCATGTACAGTGACATGATCCAAACTGCAGAGTTGGCCTGGGTAGAGCAAGACGGCTTTGCACAAGGAAGGCAGGACATTCTGGGAGAGAAGGAAGAACCATCGAAGCCCCAGATTCTGGGTCAGGTTGCTTTCTTAGGGTGGGCTTAGGAGTGTGCACATCAAGGGCGGATGTAAGGGTAGAGCAACAAGGCCCCCGAAGTAAAGACACCTTGAGGATAAAGGCACGCAAGTTTTAAAGTCAGATCCTACACAGGCCCAGGGGATCAGGGAGGTTCCCCAAGCCTCTTCAAGCCTCCCCAAGCCTCCCTACCACCCCCAGGGAGGCTTGTGGGAACAATCAATGGCCAAGGTGGGAATTTTAAGTAAAAGGAGCTATGGGCTTGGTGCCTGGCTAAGATGGGACAGTGCTACCAATGGCTGCTAGTGGCACTGCCACCTTGGAAGTTCCAGGGTTCTTGGAGAATAAGGATCTCCTTCCAGTAAGGTATGTGGACTCTTGAGTCACTAGTCAAAAAATTATATAACCACACTTGCTCCTATGCCTGAGAAGCAAATCTCACCAGCCTACTTACCTCTTTGGACAACTTGGTGTCACCATCCCGTCTCTTTCCCACTCCAACACACATACATGTGCACACACACACATATTCCCCCTCTGTTAAAAGTATTCAGAATGTGAAACTCCTTGAAATGCCTCCATGTCCTTTTTCACTGTGGTTTATTCTCACTTAGCCTTGGAAACTCATCACCCGCAGCTCTTCGCCATTCCCCTGCATATCAATTACTGTTTGATTTGTTGGCCTTGCCCATTGGATCATGGGATGGTTCATTTTATGGGTCAACTTGGCTAGGCTATGGTGCCCAAATGTTTGGTAAACACCAGTCTAGATGTTGCTATGAAGATATTTTTTAGATGAGATTAACATTTATTTATTTATTTTTAAAAGATTTTATTTATTTATTTATTTATTTATTTATTTATTTATTTATTTATTTATGAGACTGTGAACAAGAAAGAGAGAGAGATAGCACAGGAGCAGGGGCAGAGGGAAAGGGAGAAGCAGACTCCCCGCTGAGCAGGGAGCCTGATGCGGGCTTGGTCCCAGGACCCTGGGATCAGGACCTGATCTGAAGGTAGACGCTAACTGACTGAGCCACCGAGGCATCCCTGAGATTTACATTTAAATCAGTAGACTTTGGATAAAGCAGATTACTCTTTGTAATGTGGGTGGGCCTCGTCCAATCAGTTGAAAGCTTTAAGACAAAGAGTGAGGTGGCTTAAGGAAGACAGAATTCTGCTTTCAGAAGGCCTTTAGATGCAAGACTATGCCATCAACTCTTGCTGGAATTTCCAGCCTGCTAACCTGCCCTGCAGATTTAGGACTTTTGCATCCCCACAATCGCATGAGCCAATTCCTCAGAATAAATCTCTCTCTTTACTTACACATCCTGTTGATTCTGTTTCTCTAGGTGATTCTTGACTGATACAGACTGAACATGCCTCTCTCCATCAGGTTAGAGACAAAGGCTCAGGAAGTTGGGGAGTGAGGCCTGGACAGTTCTGTAATCCAAGCAAAGCAGGTGAGCTTACCGACATCGCAAGCTCTTTTCGAATTCCTGACAAAACCAGGATTTATATATAAACATCTTCCAAAATATGGCTGAAGGGTAATATTCAGAGCATTAGAGCATTTGGTACATTTTTCTCCCTCCAAAAGCATCTTAGTAGTTTTGCTTTTTTTGAAGCTTAAGCTCCTGGAAAGGTATTTGGTACGTTTCATATAAAACATCTGACACATTCTAGGTGTTAAAGAAAAGGTTAATTTCCCCCAAAAAGAAAAAAATTCTGTGCAGAGAGCTTGCTCTCCCAGTCTTATGGAGGCTGCGCCTAATTTCCCCATTTATCTTCAACATTCTTCCTCCTGCCTTTGAAGCTCTTTCATTTAACATTAGCATTTGATTAACCTTTTATTCAAGAGACATCTGGGTTTTGTTATACACTATTATGCTGATTCTGGCTTGTTTTTATTTCAGATAATTTTCAAGGAGCCACATGTGCCAGGTAATAAGGTCTTCTTGTATGGCTAATTTTTGGCAATGGGGCTCCAGGAAGAGTGGTTCTTTCGTTATGCAAAACTTGTTCACTGTGGAGAAAATAGGAACCATCAAGTAGTGACAGTGAGATCTTATTTTACTGTGTGGGATTACTTGGAAGAATGTCTTGGCCACCTTTCCCTTATATATATGCATTTTCTGCAGCCTTTGAAAATTATATTGTCTATCAATTAAAATTCATACAAAATAGAACTGAACCAAGAAAACTAAATATAAATCTGCACTTACTGTCACATGGGAATATTCTCAGCAGTCTGTATGGATTCTGCAAGATTTTTTTCAAGTGTCCTCTGAGGTCATAGTGCTGCTGCATTAGAGGCTGGATGATGTAGATAGACTATGGCCTAACTTCTAGATCTGGAGGAAGGAAAATTCCATTCCTAATTCTTTAACAGTAATGATGGGTCGTGGTTGCCAGGGACAGAACCGATCCAGGATTTGTACCATGCTTTGGCACTTCTTCAAAGCTTTGGTCTGAAGATTACTACTCTCGCGGGGCCATTCTGTCTGCTGTTGTCTGAAGGAGGAGCTCAAAATATAGTCTCCTCAAGAATTCAGGCTGTTGCACGCGCCTGCTCTCACACAAGGAAATGACGGGGGAAAATTTAGCAGATGCAATTCCTGGAAGGTAGAGTCAAATGTTCAAGATATGGCTGGGGGGAAAATCAAGAAATGCTTTCATGGGTAGGATGAAAGGCATCTTCCATAACATCACACCTGTACCTTCCAGTTAGCCAAACGTACGGGGGCAATTCCAGGAGATGAGCTGAGCCTGGTGAGTTAATAAGTAGTCAGAGGCCAAGACCGGTACCACTGAAGACCAGTACCACTTTTGATTTATTAGATCCATAAACCTCAGTCTGTCTAGCTAGTGGGACTGATGTTCTGCAAGTGGGAATGATGATACCCTTCTGGCTTATCTCAACGTAGTGCTCAGGAGGTTGAAAGAGGTTTGTAAACTTCTGCATCGGTTGAGATGATGGTGAGCGGGGAGGAGTTAATGCTAGAGTTTGCCCAAGAGAGCCAGCCTGTCAAAGATCCAAGTATCAACGGAGCATGAGTGGAGCCACATGTGTTAGAGATGAGCTGAGCTGTGTATTCGGCCATGGCTCCAGCAGGGATAAACTGGGTCATCTCCGGCAAGTCAGAAACTCCAGTGAGGCTCATTTCGTTCATCTGTGCCCATAGAGAGGCTTGCTAGAGGTGAAGTAGGTAGGTAAGTTCTGCTCCAGCTGATCCTGGTCTAGGTGTGGCTGCTAATTACACCTGAAATCTAACTGTCCTCTGTCTCTTTCCTTCGCGTGAAAAGATAGCTATTGTCTTAGTTCTTTAGTGCAAGAAACTGAAGCCTTAAGTACTTGTCAAAAATGCTTACCCTTGACTGAAATCATATGACGGTCATACAGGGCTTGATAGAGAAACAGTTAAAAATTAGGCCTGGTCTGTAATACATAGATAGATACTTAATGTGAAGAAGTTTAGCCTCAGAAGCCTACCCAAGAAGCCCTTCCCCTGGGTCCAGCTGTATTTGTGCTCATTGAATTGGATGGTTTCTTCAGGAAATTCCAAGGCTGTTTCTATGTGTAACCATCAGGATATGGGTAGGGGCAGGGTAGCAAAATGAGCTCTAAATAAGATTTCAATTTATCGTACAAATCTCTGATCATTCCATGCCTCTATGAAGCCTCCTTTTTTTTTTTTTAAAGATTTTATTTATTTATTTGACAGAGATCGAGACAGCCAGAGAGAGAGAGAACACACGCAGGGGGAGTGGGAGAGGAAGAAGCAGGCTCATAGCGGAGGAGCCTAATGTGGGGTTCGATCCCATAACGCCGGGATCACACCCTGAGCCGAAGGCAGACGCTTAACCGCTGTGTCACCCAGGCGCCTCTCTATGAAGCCTCCTTAAGAAATCAAACTCATCCCGAGCTCCATCTGTGAATATCTTTTTTCATTACAGGTCTCTCTACAGTTCAGCCCTGAATTATTCTCTAGTCTCTTTATCTACATAAATATTTAGCATATCTATCTATCATCTGTCTATCTATCTACCCATCCATCCCTGCCTTTATCTATCCAGCACCTTTTCCTTTCCTTTTTTTTTTTTAAAGATTTTATTTATTTATTCGACAGAGATAGAGACAGCCAGTGAGAGAGGGAACACAAGCAGGGGGAGCGGGAGAGGAAGAAGCAGGCTCATAGCAGAAGAGCCTGATGTGGGGCTCGATCCCATAACGCCAGAATCACGCCCTGAGCTGAAGGCAGATGCTTAACCGCTGTGCCACCCAGGCGCCCCTCCTTTTCCTTTCCTTTTGTGTTTGAGCGTAGCATCTTGAGGGAAGGGATCAGGTTCCCATCAGTTGCTCAATGGGGCAGGACCCACAGAAGGTGCTCTTGGCAAATGGTTGATGAGTTAACTGGGCTAATAGGGTCTTAGCCAACACACTTAGGTCTAACTCCCTAAAGAGGTCCCCAGTTCTAACCATCCTTCAGGCAAGGCAATTAGCAGTGAAGAAAAATCTTTCCCGAGAACAGAGAGAAATAAGTAACCTGAGATATAAATAATCTTCAAATCATGGTAGGTTATCTACAAGACTCACTCAGACACATTCTTTCCAGCCTGTGTGATAAATAGGAAAAAGACAAAAGGTCTTACTTCATTAAAAAAAAAAAAAAAAAAGCCTGGCATAACACTTTTTTTTTCACAGCATGCATGCCCTTTCAAAGGAAATATTTCCACTAATGAGTCTCCCTTGCTTGTCCATTAGTTATTAGGCACTTCTTAGAGAAAAAGCCAACTTTCCTTTAATTAATGTGGCTGTTCTTAGGCTTTCTTTGGAGATTTTCTTTTAATATTGAGCTACAGAAATAAGATGAGGAGCTATTATGTTGGCATGAGCTTATCTGTATTTACAACAATGCAGTGCTTTCCTCTTTCTTTCCTTCAGTAAGCTTGCCTTAGAAAAGAAAAGCCCAAGGGTTAAAGATAATACTTGAGTCAAAAGCAACCACAGCCAATGAAAGAAATGGATGTTCCATACTTAAAGTTACATAGGAATTGATGCATATAGCACACTGAGAGCCACTCTCCACCTCCTCTCTCTCCTTAAAATTCTTAAATATTACAGGATGATAGATAGAGAATTTATTTTTTAAATCCTTAACTACACTGGAAAATAAGAAAGGGTTCCCTTGCTGGAGCGTATAACATGAGAAATTTGTGAGAGATGGCATCAGAATAATACAGAATATTACAGGTGGAAGAGAACTGTTATGGATTGTGTGCATGGCTCTGGGAAGCTCAAAGTCTGAAAATGGATATAAGAATCCAAGGGCAATAGTCAAGTGGTTTCCTGGGACATCATAGTAGCAATAGCCAAGTAAGAAAACAGAGAATTCCCTTGCAGTTCTCAGAGAAAGCTTCTGTCCACTGGCAGGAGCAATTGGTCTAAGAGTCAGGTTAGAGTGGCAGGGCAGTATTCCGAGGGCTCAGAGACATCCTCATTCCTATCAGAAAAGACACTTGAATATTCTCCTTGCTGCACAAGCTGGCCATGGTCTGCAATGGCTAGGCTAACGGATACAGCATGCATAGAGATTCACAGCAACCAACAGAGAGCAGCCAATATAAAGATGAGTATACGATAAAGGCTGTCCAGGGATGAGAAGCCATCCTAGCCATGTTAAGTGGGCAGATTAATTAGCATAAAGAGAAACATTACATTTTGTCACTTACATGCCTAAACCAATCACCTTGAACTGGTGGTGAACTAGATGAGAGGTCCTTGAGATTTTCTCAGCATTACCACGGGAAGGCAGGTATCAGAGCAAGGATTTGAACTGGTATAAAGCACTCAAGTTTGGGATCCTGTCCCCTGTGACTTTCATAACTCATTATTTGGTTCCATCACATGCTATTCCATGGTGTACTGAATACAGCATCCAGGATACTGGTCTACAGTATACAGGTGAGCACTGAAACTGGGAACGTCAGAGATCAAATGTCTCAACAGTTCGTGAGTCCATCCCCAAATGGGATAAAATTAAATGAGGACCAGGTATAATTAGTAAAGGCACCAGTGAACTTCCTATGGGTGACTGAGAATGAGGGGAAGGCTCTGCCACATTTTCTAAAATGCAAAGACTCCACGTTCAATATCTAAGTGGCACCAATTTGGTATAAGGCTTAACCATCATTCCAGGACCAAAACAGAACTTTGAGCCATCAATTCCATTTCTGGTGGCTATTCTAAAGAAACAATTGCACCTGCACACCAATTTCTATCAAGTAGTTAATAGTTAAATAAATAGCGTACATACACTTTGGAATGCTAAGCAGTATTGAATAAGAAAAGAGTCAATACATGCGGCACCTGGGTGGCACAGCGGTTAAGCGCCTGCCTTCGGCTCAGGGCGTGATCCCAGCGTTATGGGATCGAACCCCACATCAGGCTCCTCTGCTGGGAGCCTGCTCTTCCTCTCCCACTCCCCCTGCTTGTGTTCCCTCTCTCGCTGGCTGTCTCTATCTCTGTCAAATAAATAAATAAAATCTTAAAAAAAAAAAGAGTCAATACATATATACTTATAAATCAAGTTCTCTACCATATGGAAAGAATTTTCAAAATTGTATCTATAATATGATCCATTTTGGTTAAAAATGCTCTTGACACACACAAAAAACCCTCTCTATGTCCACATGCACACACGTATCCATAGTAAAATACCTAAAAGTTGACTCAGAGGCAATGTAAGTTCCAGTCAACTAGTATTTAATGAGAGTTTATTATGCATTTTTACCATGATGGGTATTCTAGAGATGAAAAGTGCTGAGATTCAGTTCTCTTTTTCATGAAGTTTGCAATCTAGCTAAGAACCAATTACTCGTTTATCCATTCACTCAGGAACAGGATGTTGATCTGAATACTCACAATTCTCTATGATTCCATTAAAATATTTATTGAGCACTTTTTGTGTGTCAGGCACTGTGTTAGGCACTGAAGATAATGAAAGAACCATAGCATCTGCTTTTATGAGGTACACAGTCAAGTGCAGGGGATGTGTAACTGATAAATTTATGCATCATATTTTCACTTCTGGTTAAATATGGTAGATTACATACACATGTTTATTTCCATTTCATTCATAAACTGCACTAAAATGAGTAAGGGAATAAAAAAGATGCAAACCCACAAAAACAAATAAGATGGGATTAGAGATATAGCAAATGAGTGATGTGAACAGAAAATAGAAGATAGAAACTGAATAGAGAAAGTGAATGGAGAAGATATCTTGTCCATTTTAATGGACTTTTTGTCAATTTATGGCTTTTTAGAACTAATCAATGAATTCAGTGAACTTGCAGGGTACAAAATGAGCATATAAAAATCAGTTGTGTATTTATACACGACCAGCAACAGTCTGAACAAGAAATTAAGGAAAGAATCCCATTTACATTAGCATCAAAAAATGAAACAGTTAGTAATAAACTTAACCAAGAAAATGAAAGACAGATACATTGAAAACTACAAAACAATGGTAGAAGAAATTAACACGCAAAAGAATGGTAATACATCCCATGTCCATGGATTAGAAGATTTAATATTATTAGAATGTCTGTATGACCCAAAGTGACCTACAGAGTCAATGCAATCCTTATCAAAATCCTAATGGCACTTTTTACAGAAATAGAAAAACAATTCTAAAATTCATATGGCGCCACAAAGGACCGTGAATAACCGAAATAATTTTGAGGAGTAAGAACAAAGCTGGAGACCTCACACTTCCTGATTTCAAAACATATTACAAAGTTACAGCAATCAAAACAATATGGCACAGGGATAAAGACAGTTATATAGATTAATGGACCAGAATAGAAATCCCAAAATAAACCCATGGGGAAAGGATGGCTAACATCATTATGAAAAGATGTTTAACAACAATAATCATCAGGGAAATGCAAATCAAAACCACTATATCACCTCACACCTGTTAGGATGGTCATTACATCAACAAACAAAAGCCTAGGATAACTAAGCAATGTTGTTAAGGATATAGAGAAAAAGGAACCCTGGTGCACTGTTGGTGGGAATGTAACTTGATACAGCCATTATAGAAAACAGTACGGAGGGTCCTCGAAAAATTGAAAATAGAACTACTATATGATCCAGTAATCCCGCCTCTGGATATGTATCCAAAAGAATTGAAATCGGATTCTTGAAAAGATATGGGTACCTTATGTTCAAGGCAGCATTATTTTGTAACAGCCAAGAGGAAGACTACCTAAATGACCATCACTGCATGAGAGGAAAATATATCGATGGACGTATTAAGGAAAATGTGGTACATGCGTACAATGGAATATTACTCATCCACACACATAAAAAGAAAACCCTATCATACACTACAACATAGATGAACTTTGAGGACATTATGCAAAGTGAAATAAGCCACTTACAGAAGGACAACTGCTGCATGACTCCACTTATCTGAGGTATCCAAAGTAGCAAAGTCATAGAAACGGGAAGTAGAATGGTGGTTGTCAGGGACTCAAGGGAGAGGAAAATGGAGAGTTGTACAGCAATTATAGAGTTGAAGTCACGCACGATGAATAAGTTACAGAGATCTGCTGTACAACATCGTACTTACAGTTAATAATGCTGTACTGCACACTTAAGATTTTGTTAATAGGGTAGATTTCATGTTATATATTATTTGCCACACACACAAGAAAGTTATTGATTTAGCTGGACAGGGAAGCTGGAACCTAAGGGTATGTCAAGGGAGAAGCCAACAAGATGTAAGCTCATTTAGACTGCAGCATCCCAGAAGACTCAGAAATCAGAGGCACCAACTATATCAAAAATTCAGAAGTTCAAAACCTGTGTGAAAGCAGTTAGGGTTACTACTTAGGAAATTGAACAACAAAGTGTTCATATTGGAGGTAACAAGCATGCAAATGATTGCAAATAGGTGTCATCTGAGAGTGGGGATTAAGTGACATGGTTTCACTATGATATGATTCGATTTCAGAGTGCCAGCAGCCAGACTTTTCTTTCCAGGCTGGGTGTAGGGGTGTATTCCTCTTTGGAAAACTGACATGGCCAGGAGATAAGATCACAGTTATTTGTAGGTGGACAAACAAATGACTGTGGCTTCACTCATGCACCTAGAGGTTCCAATCAATTTTCAAATATGAATGAAGAGCTGAAGATCACCAGGCATTTCAGAAAATATTCTAAAATAAAAGCTTAAGTAAATAAACCATAACAAAACACACAAAATAATGAACTTAAAGGACACAGACCATGCAAGGAGTAGAATGAAACTTTAAAAGAATGAGAAGAAGCACCCTGGAGAGAATAAAAACTGCATCGATGAAACAAGAGCATGATGCGAGAGAAAAAGAACAAGAAAGAGATCTTGCATTAAAAAATTATATGTACACACACGTACATATATGTACATACACAAATATACATCTACATATATATGCATGTATGTATGTGTGTGTATATTAGAAACTCTCCCAAAAAAGTAGAACAAAAAGATAAAGAATATGGGAAGAAAAAAAGGAAAAATCAGAAAACAGTAATATTAATCCTATAATCTGCCCCACAGCTAACTAAGAGAACAGAGAAATAAGTTATCAAGATAGTAACACCAAAAAAATGTCACAGAACTGAAAGGCACATGTCTCTAGATTAAACGTGCTCACTAAGTGTTGACCACAACGAGTGGAAAAAGTCTCCTCCAAGGAATATAACTGTGAAATTTTAGAACGTACGGATGAGGAGGAAATCATTAAAGTTGTGTGTGTGCACGTGTGTATGCTTGTGTGTGTGTCTGTGCATGTGTGTGTGTGTGTGTCTGTGTGTGGCAGAGAGAGAAGGAAGGAAAAAGAGAGAGAGAGAGAAAGAGACGGGGGGAAGAAGAAATACAAGGACAGAAATCAGAATGATATCAGACTTCTCAATGGCATTTTTTTTTTTTTTGAAAGACAGCCAGCGAGAGAGGGAACACAAGCAGGGGGGGTGGGAGACAAAGAAGCAGGCTCCCAGGGGAGGAGCCCGATGCAGGGCTCGATCCCAGGACCCTGGGATCACGTCCTGAGCCGAAGGCAGACGCTTAATGACTGAGCCACCCAGGTGTCCCTCAATGGCATTTTTATAAGCAAAGACAATATAGCAACATTTCCAAACTTGGAGAGATGCTTATTTCCAACATAATAATCTATAACCAAATAAACTATTAAGTTGAATGTAGAATACAAATTCTAAAATATCACGTCTTATGAGAGACATCCTTCATCAGAATAAGAGAGTAAACTGAATAAAAGAAAGGTATGAGATCCAGGAAAGAGGGATCCAGTACCGGACAGCTGAAAGAGAATTCCTGGAATGATGGTGAAGGAAATCCTGCGGCAAGAGCTGTGAGCTGGTCCAGAGAGCAACCACTACAAGTGAAGTGAAGAGATGGTGGCTCCAGGATGGATGACTCAGTTAAATAAAAGAACTGATCATTTATCAGGCCTGAGAGGAGAGAGAAAATTATTCATTTAGAGAGAAAATTTCACATGGAGACATAGGAAACTTAAGCAAATGAAAAACAAGGCAATCATTAACTCCAGGAGGAAAAAAAAAGTTGCTTGAGAAAGGAGATGTTCTTGGTATAATAAGTGGCTTAACTGCAAATAATACTTAAATACTCATAATAATATAAACACTGAATCTTAATTTAGCCCCATATTGTGATGTAACTATGTTCAGAAGCTGGAAGAAATATAAACATTGTGTTTGTGTGTATGTGTGTGTTGTGCTGTGACTGAGAAAATTCTCATCTATAGAAAAAAGCCAATAGACTACATTTGAAATGAAAAAAAAATCAATACATTTCACTATACACATATTACTTTACAATGGGGAGTTAACACAACAAACAGTTAAAGAATTAAAGGATAATGCCTTTCTGATGGACTGAGACTTGGGAGATGTGGGGCAAAAGATTGCTGTCTCTAGTTAAGTCTGGCATTTAATGTTTAAAACTGTCTTATTTTGGCAAAATTACAGTGAAAATAAAATCACCTACTCATAACTAAATGTGATGTGTTCATGACATATGCATAAATTCCAGGTAAATTGCAGAAATCAGTATCAGTCACTATGTAATTATATGCTGGAGAATGAAATATTACTAATCGTGGCTTTCATCTTCTGATCACTCACTTATCTTAGCATCAACTTGTTTAATGCTTACATCAACTCTTGAGCAGATGCTATTATCATCAACCACACTTTATAGATGAGGTCCTGAGAAGCTAAATAACTTCTACAAACATATGCAGTTGGAAAGTGCAGTGATGGACCTGAGATTAAAATCTCACTCTATACAAAGCTCATAAACTTGGCCACAAGTGTATACGCCAGACATGCTAGATAGAGAAAGGTGGGTGGGGGGGGGGGGGGGGGCAAGAGACCTGGATTCACCCTCTTTATCCAGACCAACTATCCCAATAGAGAGCAAGTTTCCCTGTACTTAAAAAAAAATTTTTTTTAACTCTGATGTAATTTGCTATTTGATAAGACACTAGTTTGAATTTTAAGAAATAATTTTACTTGAGGTTCTTTTCAACTCACTTCCTACACATTTTTAGTCAGGTTATTCTTAGATTTTTCGGCACAAAACTTAGAATGCTGCCCTGAATCTCTATGAACAATAATAACACTTCACTGTATTCAGAGAACCTTCCCTTCTATCATCTTATTTGATTGCCACAGTGACTCTCCAAAATGAGGAGGGTTGATGTCATTCATCATTTTACAGATGAGGGCATTAGAGACCATAAAAACAATGTGGTTTTCTGGGACCCACACAGACAATAAATGATAGAGTTGTGGTTAGAACTCACAACTTGTGATTGATTCTCTTGGACTCTTTTTCCACCACACTTGTACCTCCTTACGTGGCTCCACCCATTGATGTCACTGCCCTGAAAAGGGCATTTGTATTTGTCTTATGTTAAAGTTCACACTTTGGAGAAGTCAACCTCTTTTACGTATATATGTATATATGTATTATGTATCTCAGTTTGTTGTATTTATTTTTTATTTTAAATTTTTATTCTGGTATAGTTAACATGTAGTGTTATATTAGTTTCACGTGTACAATACAGTGATTCAACAATTCGATGTGTTGCTCAATACTCATCACGATAGGTATACTCTTAAATTCCTTCATCTATTTCACTCCTCTCCCCACCCACCTCCTCTCTGGTAACCCATCAGTTTGTTCTCTATAGTTAAGAATCTTTCTTGGTTAGCCTCTTTTTTCCTTTGTTCATTTGTTTTGTTTCTTAAATTTCACATATGAGTGAAATCATATGGTATTTGTCTTTCTCTGGCTGGCTTCCTTCACTTAGCATTATACTTTCTCTAAATCCATCTATGTTGTTGCAAATGGTAAGATTTCATTCTTTTTATTCCATTGTGTGTATATATTTATATACATATACATATCTTCTATAAACATATGCACCTGGAAAGTGCAGTAGTGGATTTAAGATTAAAATCTGACTCTATCCAAAGCTCATAAACTGGGCAATTAATGTGGTGTATGTATGTGTGTGTGTATATATATATACATATATATATGTATATATATGTATGTATTTGTATATGTATGTATGTGTATGTATGTGTGTGTGTGTGTGTGTGTGTGTGTATTATATATATAAAATCCATCGATTGACACTTGGGTTGCTTCCATAATTTGGTTATTGTAAATAATATTGCAATAAACATTGGGGTGCATATATCTTTTTGAATTAGTGTTTTCAGGTAAATAACCAGTGGTGGAATTCCTGGATCATGTGGAAATTCTATTTTTAATTTTTTGGGGAACCTCCCTACTGTTTTTTCCACAGTGGCTGCACCAGTTTGCTCTCCCACCAACTGTGTACAAGGCTTCCTTTTTCTACATGTCCTTGCCAACACTTCTTTTTTCTTGCGTTTTTGATTTTAGCCATTCTGATAGGTGTCAGGCGATATCTCATTGTGGTTTTTGACTTGCATTTCCCTGAAGATGAGTGGTGTTGAACATCTTTTCATGTGTCTGTTGGCTACCTTTATGTCTGCTTTGGAGAAATGTCTGTTCATGTCTTCTGTGCATTTTTTGGTAAAGATTTTATTTACTTATTCCACAGAGATAGAGACAACCAGTGAGAGAGGGAACACAAGCAGGGGGAGTGGAAGAGGAAGAAGCAGGCTCCTAGCGGAGGAGCCTGATGTGGGGCTCGATCCCATAATGCCGGGATCACGCCCTGAGCCGAAGGCAGACGCCTAACCGCTGTGCCACCCAGGCGCCCCAATTCTGTGCATTTTTCGATTGGATTATTTGTTTTTTTGGGTGTTGAGATGTACAAATTCTTTATATATTTTGGATACTAACCCTTTATTGGATAGGTCATTTGCAAATCTTCTCCCATTTAGTAGATTGTCTTTTGGTTTTATTGTTTGTTTCCTTTGCTGAGCAAAAGGTTTTCATTTTGATGTAGTCCCAATAGTCTATTTTTGCTTTTATTTCCCTTGCCTTAGGAGAAACATCTAGAAAAATATTTCTACAGCCGACGTCAGAGACATTACTGCCTGTGTTCTCTTCTGGGATTTTCATGGTTTCAGGTCTCACATGTAGGCCTTTAATCCATTTTGATTTTTGTGTATGGTGTAAGAAAGTGATCTAGTTTCATTCTTTTGCATGCAGCTGTCTAGTTCTCCCAGGACCATTTGTTGAAGATTCTCTCCTTTTCATATCACATATTCTTGCCTCCCTTGTTGAAGATTAATTGATATATATATATATATATATATATATATATAT